>NC_136498.1:31357727-31472727 GCF_053919585.1 Euprymna scolopes | reverse complement strand
CTCTTTTAGACTACCATTTGTTTCGTAGTTTACAAAATCATTTGGAAGGCACAGTTTTTGTAACATAGAAAGATGTTAAAACCGACATTTGTGAGTTCTTCGAACCAAAGCCAAAAGGATTTTACAGTGATGGAATTAATAAGCTTGTTATTAGAATGTAGGACATCATAGATAATCAGGTAAAGTATATTGATGATTTAATCTTTAATAAGATGTAACATTTGGTCATTTCTTTTCTTTATTTATTAATTCGGACAGAACTTATGGTATGATCTGATATATGAGATAAGATATATATTGTTATGTAAACATAATTGAGATAACCCCACAAGAAAAAGTTGCTAAGAGACTGAAAAAAGGTATCGCTCCTTTAACCATGTATTTATGTGCATCCTATGGCAGCACAATATGACACATGTTTAGTTTAATTTTGCGAAAATCAGCTACGATGCTGGGAGCACTTGGAAAAGTTCCCAAATAAACATAAATTAATCGCTCCACATACACAGGTGGGAACTCCAATCGACAAGCAATAAACCAGTTTTAATGCAGGATAAAGTAATGCCAAGTGATGGTTTTATGGAGGCATTTGTACTTGTACCTCCTTGACGTGACAACCCCCGACAAACCCGACTAGCATCTAAGGCCCACCCCTTTACAGTAGAGATCCCTAGGTGTAAGAAAGCCTTTTACTTACATAGTTTCTTCTCCAGAACTGCAGACTTTGGAACTTCCTTCCAGGATTCTGCTTTCCCAGCTGTACTGATGTGCAGAAGTTCAAACGTAATATGAACAAACATCTTGCTACTCATCTCCCTTCATAATGGCTCTGCAACTTATTCCCCGATAGTAGCCCCCTACTTCAGCGTAGCATTGTGTCTTGTTTGGGGTGAAATTTGATTTTTAGAAGAATAGAGCCATATGAAGATCGACTGATTACTGTGAAGTAGAGGGAAATGAAGGGAGGGGGTACTTGTGTTCTTTTTCCACCGTGTTGAAATAATGACATCATTATTTTGAAAACCATTCGGTAAGAGAGGGTATTTTGTAACTATTCTGTGCTTCTACCTAACAATTTAACGCAAAAATCATATCGTGAAGCTTGAATTTAACCTGAAAAAGTATTTAAAAAATAGCGGGGTGGCTAAAATGCACAAGTACCTGAAGGGGTAAAGCCATGTCACACGATCATCGGGTCTCGCAACGATAATCTTGCAAGGAAACGCCCAAGAAGGTATAAGAGGTATAAGATCAAGAAAATGATGAGAGGACAACAACTGACAGTGGGCTGAGTAAAATTATCTGAGCGCAGAAAATCAAAAGGCTTAAAATAAAATTGATTGTCAGGCAAAAGTCGTCCAAATCACCGTAAAGGGATCATAATTAATTAGAAATATAGTTGATTTGATTTCGTTTGTTACTCCAGACTTATCAATTTTTTAATTATTCATTTCATATTAATGGAGATTTTGTACATGTATGTTTAAAGCAAAAAGTCACGCTAATACTTCTATTAAAATACCAGTGTACTATCTTTTTTATACATACTATAGAGTTCGCGCATATCAAAGCTTGGAAGATACTTAATGATAACGGTTAATAGATGTCAGGTGAGACAACGCCTTGATCATCGGTAGAAATTAGATAGGAGTTCATATATTTTAGCGAACGGCTAATCAAAATTTTGATGCCTTGGGCGTGAACACGACAGTTATAGTCAGCCGGGAAGCAGCTATACGATATTGTGTTTGACGGGTAGTTCATGGAGAAAATCTTTGTCCAAGGAATTTTCGATTATTCTTATGCACAGATAGAGAGTAAGAGAAAAGGCTGATGGAGCTTATAGATGGGCGAATGTTTTCGTGAATGCCTTACGGGGGGGGACCATAGACTGACGCTACTCAATCACCTGCCTTAAAATAACGGTAGAACAGAGATAGGCTCGAATGCTTAATCGTCTGCTGTACTGCTACATTCAAATGTACTATGGTTGCATGCTGTATTCAGAGTGGCAGTATATTATATATTAATTTATTCATTGGGGACTATTATCCTCATCTTTCTTAGTTGTTGTTTCACGACGTTTCGGCACACTATTCCTCTGGCCTTCTTCAGGTAGTGACCGCGACGGATAGGAACTTCGAATCTCCTAACTGCATTCTCAGCAATCACTGCCATCTGTAGTTGTTGTCGTCTCACCACGTTTTTGGCCAAGTAAGCCTCTGGTCGGCTTTGGGTAGGGTTGACACCGTCATCTTTAGACAATTCTCACCTTGAAGCGTAGAGATTCAACATCGCTACCCACTGCGCCAAGGGTCCCGTAGGTTTCTATCCTGTCGCTGTTACCACCTGACGAAGGCCAGAGGAATAGTTTGCCGAAACGTCGTGAAACAACATATAAGAAAGATGAGGCTAATAGCCCGCAATAAATAAATTAATAAATAATACTCATTTCAATAATAAATTCAAGAAAAAAAAAGTATATTATCGGTTTTGATTTCATGATACCATTTTCTTAGGCATAATTTTCTCCTTTAGTATAATATCTATTTTGTTCTGAGACTATACCCTCAAGCATTAACACTTCCCTGGGGATAATGTAGTATGCATTACACTGTTATATCATGCTCATAGACATTGCCTCCTTCATTGGGAGGCATGTAGTCTATGTCCGTTTCGCCGGATACTGTCTTCCTAGAAACTTACTCTGTTGAGGAAGCAGTGTAGTATCCATTCTGTAATTATGATATTGTTCGATACTGAGCTGAGGCGACACCGAAAAAATTAGATAATCTACATTATTGTGTCCTATGATGGCCTAAATTGTAATTATCACTGAAAACAAAAAAAAAGGCTCATATTCCAGGTCAAAAGATTGAATTGCGTAATGCAAAATAAAGAAAAAGAATTAAATATTTTAAATATTTACGTGTCAGGAATGCCGACTGATGTCTTTATATCACACAGTTAGCATAAACAAAGAGAGCTGACGATGGTCGTCCAGAGTGAGTGAGAATTCTGCCGTCATCTCACACACACGCACACACACACACGCACACACACACGCACACACACACACACACACACACACAAACAAACACTTACCGCTAAACCCAGTTGTTTGTTCCGTCTATTTCTCTCTTTCTCTCGCTTTTCAATCGCCAACAGTGAATTGTAAATAAACTTGTATGTTGACAAAATTCGAGAAGAATGACTAAAGAATTGTCAGGTGTATATAATTTTGCAAGCATTTGAAAAGTGCAAACTAAAAACTTATATATACATTCAATAATCGTTTGTTTTACAAACATGTTGATAATACAACGTGGTGTCATTAGTAAATATATACATTTCGGACACAATTGCATTAGCGAGATTGTTTATGAAGATCGGGAATAATAAACACCAACATTAATGCTATGTTGTTTTGAAGTATTAATCCAATAATAACATCCGGTTTTCATTTTAATAAGTAAGCCTTCATACCAGTCTTCGTAAAAGATGATTAGTATATCAAGAGCTCCGGCCACTGCCTAGCTCAGTGTATGGTATATGCGTCGAGAGATGACTGCTACCATATCTGCAGTATGAATGCTTACATAAATCTTTACTTATGGTCAGAAAAAGTTTTGCATTAACCAGGCTGTTGACTATGCTTGATTCATTGGTTACGAAGAAGACTAATGTGGCGATAATTTTTCGGGTCAATTTATTTCACAGGATCTTTAAACATACGATACAAGTTTAAAAGTGTAAGAGCTTCAGAAACTTGTTAATGCTCAGCCTATTTTCTGGCTATAAGTTTATTTCTTTAATTTCTGTTGATTTGCTAGTGGTGCTTCAAAAATTTACAGACATTTATAGAAATGGTGTTAAACTTATCCCTTGGTTGAAGAGTTTTATTATTTTTGTTGCTTCAGATTTTCCCTTTTTATATATTCGTTTTTGTAAGAATTCAATTTAACTGTCAAGAATTGAAAATTCTGATTAGATGTTCTGGATATTTCAGTTCTTATTTTTGCCAAATACTTTTACATTTAATAGATTTTTACACATGGTGTATCGTTTTTTATGTTTTATATCCGGTATTTAAGGTCCTATGTATGCTTTTAAAAAATACATAACTGTGACAGAAAATAGTGAGGATAGAAAATCACAGGAAATATGTTTATATGAATAATATGTTTAAGACATTGCTTTTTTCTTCTGTCAACATATGTATTCATGTTTATATTACGTTCTATAAAACGCTGACACTTTCTGTAAATATTTTGTAATCCTTAAGCATTCAATTTCCCATGATTCTTGTAGTCTGAGTAGTTTTTATTTTTAGAAAAATTGTGTGTTTTTTTCCTGTTAAACAGCGCCAGAATAAATTGAAGTTAGTGGCTCTTTCTTTCAGAGAAAAGGTAGAGAATTCATTTAACTGAGGAAAATTTAACATTAATTTTATTTCAAATCCGTAGATGTAGCCTGGTTTTCAGCACTTGAGGTTGGGGAATATCGGCGTTGTTAATTTTAAGCTTAAAGAATAAATAGTCTAATATCTTTGTTGCTCGTGTTGTGACATCATTTAAAAGGTTATTAAGTAAAATTTTATTGAAAATTCATTAAAAATTCTCCATCCCTAGTATTGTTGTCATATAAGTTTCAGGGTCCTTTACAATATCTCGCCGCCAGTGTTATGGGTGACAAAGTTCATTGTTGTCGGTGTTGTAGATAAAAAAGATTCGATATCATTAAATGTCCTTGTCGCCAGTATTATTATCCTAAAAATGTCCAAAAGAAAGACACAATTAGGTATTTTGTGGAAAAAATAAATTGAAAGAAAAAAAGAGTAATTACAATAAAAAGAGTGTGCTTATATGTCAGTTCGAGTGTCATTTATGCATGACATGCGCGTATAATCTATGTGTTAACGCATAGATACATGTTCTCCCGGTCTTTATAATAAGGGGGAAAGTTCAATATTATACGTAGGGTGGACACAACTTTAATTTGAAATGTTGGCTACCTGTTCGTTTACTTTTATTAAAAGGCTCAGTGTTTGTTCAGAGTTAAATGTAAAGGGTTTTTAAAATTACCGAAACAATCCTGGCCATGTCTTAAAAATGCAAAATAAAGTATAAAACTGTTTGTTTTTCGTTAAATAGCTTGTTCGCAAATAATAATACTAATAAGGGAACATCACATGGAATCACACCGGACTTATACTAAGTAGATATTAACAAGTCCATTTTACCCACCCACCCCTTTTTTAATTGAGAGTAGATAATACAGTGCATGTGTTATCGGCAGCTCCAGTAACTCTAGCTTCTCTTATTGAAGATTTTTGAGTGATTTTTCTGACAAAGGGTGAAGAAAAAGCTGCTTTAAAGGGCGGTAGTACTTGGTGAATAGGAGTCTGAGATGTCGGAAATGTTTCTGCTTCTATGTCTATCCTTGTGGCCATGTCACTAGTAAGGGCGCTGGAGGTAAACGTTTCGTCTGGGCTGACGTTATCCGCCTGAAACAACGATGATCTGCAATGAAATAAAAGGGAAGACGAAAGAGGTGTACATGAGAAGACTAAAACCGCCTGATAGTCAGGGACCCGAACCTTGGATTAACCACTAAGGAGGCTGTCCTATCAGCAGGTGCAAAGTACTGGGACTGCTGTATTGCCATTTGGTGAATGGATTCCGGACCATGCAGTAGTCTTTGGTAGGGCCTCTCGATGCCATAATATCGGGTAATTGTTACGGCTTTACCTTTCCATGTGCTAAACAAAAATCCTGTCTTTTTCAATATTACTTTCCCTCTCTATCCTGCTCTAACCAAGTATGCCGACCTGTTCCACAAATCCCAAAACCTCAACATGAAACATCTCCAGAAAAAAAAATCGATTAAACCTAGAACCCCATCTTCCAACGTAGATCCCTACTACCATGTCTCCTTCTCCAACATCAGAGGTCTACGTTCCAACCTTCCAGAGGTTGAAACTCAATTACAGTAGACGAAACCGGACATAATATTTCCAAGCGAAACTGGAATAGGGCCGACCACTTCCCTAGATGAGTTTATAATTAACGGATACTCTAACTTAATATCTAACTCTGATCCCCAAGATCACCATGGGCATGGAATATGTGCCTTAATAAAAGATGGCTTCCCATGTGGCAGGGATATCTCTAGAGAAGATCCTAATTTACCCTATATGTGCTTCCGGGTTGCACTTTCTTACGCCACTGTATTTATCGTTGGCCTCTATCGGCCCCATAATAGCGGAGTTACTATCTTTAAGAGCATATCTGAGAAAATAGACAACATCCTGTCTGCTCATCCCTCAGCTAACATCGACATATGCGGTGACTTCAACGTCCATAACGTGAAATGGCTGACCCACTCAAATAAGACGGAAGATGCGGGGAAGTTCTGTCATGATCGTGTCATTGCTTATAACCTAACTCAGATTGTTCGCGAACCCACACATGCGCCCGATACTACAGGTCAATATGCAAGCCTCCTAGACCTTTTTCTCTCAGCTTCCCCTGAGCTATGTTCATGTTCCGTTCTTTCTCCTCTAGGATCCTCCGACCACTCCGTAGTATCAGTTAAGATAAAAATGAAATTTAATAAGTCCTCAGACGTACCCCTCCACCGTACTGTATATCGATACTCCATGGCTGACTGGGATAGCTTCCATACATTTATATCTGATCTACATCTGCATTCCATGTTTAAAAAGGATGTGTCCTCTATAGTATCAGATCTGACCGAATGGTTAATTGTAGGCATAGACCGATTCATACCATCTAAAAATTCCAACAAAACGTACCAGCCAGCCATGGTTCTCCTCAGAATGTGCTGCTGCCATCGCGCACAGAAATCACTTTTTCCATAACTACCAACGTAATAGATGCACTGAGACTAAAGCTGCTTTCAGGACTGCCAGCAACCACTGTAAAAGAGTAATAAAAAATGCAAGAGAGCTATATGCCCAGGCTGTTAAATCCAAAGTAGCTGATCAGTGGCTTAGTTCCCACCAGCATTGGCAAATAACAAATAGGATCCTGAACAGAAGTGTGCGTTCTATCCCAACCATTATCAATGGACCAGAGGTCATCCCGTTAGCTTCAGACAAGGCCAAATTATTTGCCAAGAACTTTGCAGCTAATTCTACCCTATGCGACGAAGGCCATCAACTCCCATATATCCTCCTATAACAGAGAACACGCAAGATAACATACAAATATATGTGCATGAGGTCGTCAAGCTAATCAAAAACCTTGATTCCAGTAAAGCAACTGGCCCTGACGGCATCCCAATTATAGTGTTAAAAAAGCTTCAACCAGAACTTGCCCACATACTTACGAAACTGTTTAAACGTTGCTTTCCAACACCCTGGAAAACCTCATCAGTATGCCCAGTATTTAAGAACTCAGGTGATAAGTGATCTTTCTCTCAGTACAGACCAATAAGCCTCCTGTGTGTCATGAGTAAGTTGCTGGAATCCATATTAAATAGAGAAATAGTCAACAACCTCAGCAGAAATAATCTTCTTAGTGACGCCCAATATGGTTTCCGCTCTGCAAGATCTACAGTAGATGTGCTAACGGTTATATCTCATAGGATTAGTGAATCTCTTGACAAAGACTTCCTTTCTAGGGAAATTGCTCTTGATATATCAAAGGCCTTCGACAAGGTATGACATAAAGGCCTACTTCACAAGATTTCCAGCTACGGTATAACTGGAAATGTTCTCTCTGTCATTAAATCATTTCTCTCTGATAGGCTCCTAAGAGCAGTGATCGATGGACAAAAATCAGAGCCCTGCATTATTAATGCTGAAGTCCCTCAAGGGTCCATCCTGGGCCCAACTGTCTTCCTAAATCATTCGTTGCCATCTATGCTGATGACACGACCATCTACGGCAACACATCAAAGGCTGATTCTCTGATTCTCTCTCTCCTCTGATCTCGAGCACGTGGTTCAGTGGGGGAAGACGCGGCTGGTTACCTTTAATGCATCCAAAACCAAACGCCTATCTTTACATCATCAACGCTCTGATCCCCATCTGGCATCAATTAAAATGGATGGCTCTCGTCTAGGAGAAGCCGCATGTTTTGACAAGCTTCTGGGCTTGATCTTCACTCCAGATCGTAAATGGAACACGTACATCAAGTTTGTTGCCAAGGTCGCTGGAAAGATGGAAGGATCCTTCTATCCAGAAGATATCTCACTACTGATGTAATTCTCAATGTATATTAAAGCCAAGTGCGTCCAAGGATGGAATACTGCTGCCATATCTGGGCAGGAGCTGCTAAAAACAGCCTATTCTGCCTTGACAGAGTACAAAATAAACTCCGTGGCTTATTGGAGGATGCTCTTTTCTCTTCCCTGCAACGTCCCTCCCACAGAAGAGACGTTGCAAGCCTATATTTGTTTTATCGTTATTTCCATGGCAGGTGCTCGTCTGAACTCCAATCTTTGGGCGCCCCTCACCAATCTTTTACGAAAAACACCCGTCTAGCTGAATCCACTGTCAAAAACTTTCCCCACTCTTTATCTATGCCTAAATCAAAACGTAGATTCCGTGAACAAAGCTTCTTTCTTAGAACTGCACGCCTGTGGAACTCTATTCCGTCTGCCTGCTTCCCACCTGAATACAACCTGGATGTCTTCAATTCCAATGTAAACAATTCCTGATGAACCGCCCCCTTAAGTACTTTATTAAATCTCCACACTAACGTATTGTACTTACAATAACTCTTATCCCTGAGTAGCTTCCGGGCCTTGATAAGTGGTAACCACCTTGTAAAAAAAAATCATGAAAACTAACACTGTATAATTGTAAGTTAGACCCCTACACTCCTGCCTTCCGATACCCACCTTTTGTGTGTGTGTGTGTGTGTGTGTGTGTGTGTGTGTGTGTGTGTGTGTGTGTGTGTGTGTGTGTGTGTGACAACGAACTGGCTTTTTGACAGTTTTTTGGTCAAGTACATGGTTAGGAAAGACTTCCCAAAAAATTGATGCTGACTGGGTCGCTTGAGTAAGTGAAAGAATCGAAGGGTATAAACAAGAGGACATCCACATTTCTGCTGACGATTTGAGAATGAAGTCCATGCATAAGTGAAAAGGATCCGAACCTGATGAACTTCATGAGTAATGGATGCGATCTTTCACAGAAATCATGAGAGACTTGCTGTTTCTCTGGATGATTGTGTCAGATTGTTCCAGTGTAGTGGGAAGGACTATTTTAATAAGGACAGATCCTGCTAAAGGACAGATGTCGAAAATTATAGACCAATTGCTTGCTTGAACTTGCTTTGGAAAACACTGACAGGGATAATTAGTTCCAAAGTGTATAATAATCTTGAAATAATTGGTTCACTACCAGTAAAAAGGTGGGAGGAAAATGTTTTTAGAAACAAAAGACGAACTATCGATTGATAAACGGATTTTAAAGAATTGCAAACGGTGATAAAAGCAAACTTGAATGTAGCTTGGATAGATTACAAGAAAGCTTATTATATGGTGTCAAATTACTGAGTAATCGGGGCGTTTAAAATGTTAGAGGTAGTTGAAAATATAATTGAGTTCATAGAAAAATATGAAAGTTGAAAAACCAACCTTTTTCAGATATGAAACTATTCGGGGCAGTCAACATCAAATGCGGTATCTTCTAAGCAGATTCCTTTTCGCCACTTCTATTCATGAAGGCACTTATACCATTGACAGATGATTAGACAAAGATGGGAAACAATCTGGAGAAGAATGGACCGAAGATCAGTCACGTGTTCTTTATGGACGATCTGAAATTGTTTGGCAAATTAGAAAAGGAAATTGACTATCTGGTTCAAACTGCACAGCAGTAAAATGAAGACATATATATGGAGTGTGGAATTTCCAAATGTGCAGTAGTTAGTCTAAAACGAGGGAAGATAGGAGCCATGGAAAGCATTATTTTGCCAAATGGGAAAATATCAGATCTTGATACAAATACGTGGGTGTGCTTAAACTTAAAACGATGATCTACAATGAAATAAAAGGGAAGACGAAAGAGGTGTACATGAGAAGACTAAAACTGCTCATGAAATCTTGACTGAATGGTAAGAACCTGTTCTCAGTCATCAATTCATGGGCGGTTGCTGTAATTCGATACAGCTTTTGTAGGATGGACACTGGAGGAAATTAAAATAGTTAGATAGAGATACGCGGAAAATGTTAGTCAAGTATAGAGCACTTCACCGCAATTCTGTACTCAGGCTGTATATGACAAAGACAAAAGGAGGAAGAGGGCTGATTACAATTGAAGAATATGTCGAAGAGAGCTTAGAAGTGTTGACCACTACTTGACTAACAATCATGAAGTGTTACTCGCATTTGAAAAGATGGGCAGAAGTGCAAGGAAAGAATCGAAGCAGAAAGGTTTACTGAGTAGTTAAGAATTAAACTTTATGATCAATTTGAGCGAGATGCTAAGGCACAAAAATGTCAGGACACGTGAAATTTACTGTCTAAAGGTGACTTGAAAAGAGAAACAGAAAATCTTATATTTGCTGCTCAGGAACAGACACTACATACAAATGCAATAAATAAAAACATCTATCGGAAGGACTGTTCTGATAAGTGCAAGTTGTTTGGTATATCTCTTGAAACAGCGTGACACATTGTTAGTGCATGTTCTATACTTGCCGAGAACGAGTAAAAACGTCGTCATGGCAATGCTTGTACAAATTTGCGCGGGAGTTTGTGCTAAAACTTTGGAATCCAACTCACGTACAAATAATACTCACATCACCAAGAAGGTGTAGTGAGAAATGAGGATGTTAAGATTCTCTGGGATTTCATGATTCAGCGTGACCGAGAGATAACTCACAGTAAACCGGATATTGTAGTTGTGAACAAAAGAATAATGAATGACAACTTATTGATGTGGTTTGTACAAACGATATCATCTTAATAGGCGATAAGAATGAGAAACTACGGATCTATCTGGAACTGAGGGTGAAGATTGTTAGATTGTGAAATAAAAAACTTTCATCATGCAAATAACCATAAGTGCGCTTCGCTCAATTCCTGATGATCTTATGAAACAGCTGAACTCTTTGAGATTCAGATACAACATTACCGTATTATAGAAGTCAGTTCTGATCAGCTCAGCAAACATCCTACACCAGGCGCTTTCCATCTAATTGACTCTTTGACTTTCCTCACTATATTTGATGTAAGAGCCCGCTCTTGGGGGAAGAAAACTGCTGTAAAAAAACACAACACTCTGAAGTTAATAGAATAAATAATAATAATAATAACAATAATAATAATAATAATAATAACAATAATAATAATAACAATAATAATAATAATAACAATAATAATAATAACAATAATAATAATAACAATAATAATAATAATAACAATAATAATAATAACAATAATAATAATAACAATAATAATAATAATAACAATAATAATAATAACAATAATAATAATAATAATAATAACAACAACAACAACAATAATAATAATAATAATAATAATAATAATAATAATAATAATAATAATAATAATAATAATAATGTAATCACTTTGTTCGTTGACATCCGTAAGCGTTGGACAGTCTTGAAAGTGTTTGATAAAACTCTAAATTTATGACGTAATACTGAAACTTTTCTTAAATATTCGTAAATAAACGAAAATATATCTATTTTAATAAACAGTATTGAGACTTTCGTTTTGATCCTCACACAAAACTCTTTTTTCAAATTTTCGTAGGTTAGTTTTTCACAAAAAAAAAACATCTATAGAAAGTTTTCATACAATTCAACAATGTATGCCCATCTTTGTTATGGTAGGGAGGTCGGACAACTAATTACGAATTCGCTGTTTACGAGGCAACATCAAAGGAGCGCCTTATTCCTGGCCATGTCTTAGAAATGCAAATTCAATTTTCTTATGACAATGCCGACTGAAAAGAGTTTAGCAGTCAATTTCTTTCTTCGTGAAACTTGCAAGTCGTAATGAAAAATCCGCATGACATTCGTCTGGAAGAGAAAAAAATTAATCAGTGTGAGTTTGATCGTGTATTTTTTAATTAATTATTTGGTTCCATAAATTAAATCGATGGATTTTCATACAAAAAAATGGCCTTTGCCTTAAAAGCCGTCAAGATATTTGCACGAGTTGATATTAAATTTTATGCCTGTCACGTTTGAAAAATGCATAAAGCCTTTTCTCTTTTGTTAACGCTTCCTTTGAATTATGACGAAAAAAATAATAAAGCGGGTAACGAGAACACGTTGTATAAGAAATTCTTACGAAAACTTGACGTAACCCAATCTTTACAGAGCAAAACGACTTCCTGCTTGAAAGCGTAACATGGTTGTTACTTGTCAACACTTGGGTCTCATACGTTATATGCAGACAGCCGTAAGTAAACAAAGGTAAGGAATGCTGTTTGCTCAGCAACCGAGAAGGCTAACATGCTTGCCAGTCGGTTTGTCTCTAACTCCACACTGTGCCCTGCTAACCACCCTTTTCCGTACTTTTCTTTGCGGACAGACGCCACACTAGATGATCTGAAAATTACCACTTCTCAGGTGCATGCTATCGTAAAAATCTTTACACTTCAAAAGCATGTGGACCTGATCTCATCCCGGCTGTGCTATTAAAAAGTGCGCCGCCGAAGTAACTCCAATCCTCTCCAAACTTTCCAACAAATGCCTTAATAAATCTTGCTTTCCTGCCTGCTGAAAAACTTCTCCTGTGGTACCAGTTCTCAAGAATTCTGGCGGAAGGACTGACCCAGTAAATTACCGCCCCATTAACCTCCTCCCACTTTTTGCTAAAATATTTGAGTCCATAATTAACCAAGCTCTAGTCCATCGCCTTACATATGCTAAATTTCTGACCGACCAACAATATGGATTTAGGCAAGTCCGTTCCATAGCAGACATTCTAACTATAATCTCCGAGCGTATATACCATTCACTTGACAAAGCAGGGGAGGGTAGAGCGATAGCTCTAGATATATCTGAGGCTTTTGACAAGGTATGGCATGAAGGAAAATCAGATCATACGGTATCACTGTAACATAATTAAATCCTTCTTTGATAAGAGAAAAATCCAGGTTTTCCTCGATGATCGTACATTTAAACAATATGATATAAATGCGGGAGTGCCCCAGAGGTCTATCCTTGGACCTCTATTATTCCTAATATTCATAAATAATCTCCCTGACAAAATTGTCTGTGAGATGGGTATATATGTTGATGACACAACGTTCTATAACAGACACGACAGGAAAACAAATGAACACATATCTAAACAAATAGCAGAAACACGAGGGGATGACCTCCAATCTGTAGTGGAATGTGGACAAAAATGGATGGTCACATTTAATGCGGACAAGACTAAACTTGTTTCCTTCAATAACTCAAGAAACCTTCTCGACAAATGTAGCATCCCTTTGCCTGTTCTACAAGTACTTTAACGGTGAATGTTCCGACGAACTGCAAGCACGTACCATCTCTACGTAAATACCCCCGACAAACCTGACAATCAGTAAAATCCCACCCCCATACAGTAGAGATCCCTAGATGTAAAAGAGCCTACTACTCCAATAGTTTCTTCCCCAGAACCGCTAGACTTTGGAATTCCCTTCCAGGTTCCTGCTTCCCCAACTGTACTGACATGCAGCCGTTCAAGTGTAACGTGGACCGACATCTTATTGCCCAACTCCCCACCTAGTTACCCTGAGCCTGTGTCACTAATAGTAGTCCCCTACATCAAAATGACAATGTGCCTTATTTGGGGTGAAAATGTAATAAAAAAAAGAAAGCATGAAACTCACATTTTCTGGTTGAGACAACAGACATTTATTTACAGGTACGTCCAGAATAATGCCTTATCTCGTGTTCAAAAGTCTTCTCGTACTCCAACATGCTTCACAAGCCTCAGTCCAGTCATGTCTAAACACGTGTTGCGATGTTTCTCTCGGGCCACGTATATAACACGTCTATTTCTCGTGAAAGGCGTATATAACACGTCTATTTCTCGTGATACTTTCTTTTTATAATCTTTTTTTCCTTTTTCCTCACTGTAACGTCACCTCGCACACGGCTGGTTCATTTGCATAGATTGGCTGTTGTTGCTGCTGCTATTGCCATACGCTCGTCCGCGATCTGTTACAAAGTTCTGGTTGAAGCTTTTAAGCACTATAATTGAAATACCGTCGGGGCCAGTTGCTTTACTAGAATCAAGGTTTTAGATAATACAGATATTTAAAATGGATTTACAATGGAATTCTGAAAAAAATATCTTCCAAAAATAGTTCGCAATATTAAAACAAAATGGCGGAAATTGAGTTACCAATCGACTGTCAATGAATATATGCTGTTACTGGAAAAAGTTTATAGCGATTTTATTAACTTATTTCTTTTTTTATATCAAGCTTCTTTATGTTACACATTACAGGACACTTTCACAACCACTGATTGTCATTTATAATACGCTACTTGAGCTCCTACGTTCGAGCTCATAAGTTTAACATTCAGAGCAAACATACCTTCGAACAAATACATTAGAGAAATTCTAATTCACCGCAAACATGGCTTTTTCAATCTTGTTACAGAATTAGTCCCACCTGAGATTATCCTATATTTCTATAAAGCTACCATTTGCCCATACATGGAGTATTTTTGTCACGTTGGTGCTGTTTTATCTGCTGCTAGTCTCTCGCTTTCAGACAGAGGCTAAAAAAGAGTCTCCAACTTAATAGCTCCCGCAGTAACAATCAAATTCTGTCCCATCGCCGTAATGTTGTATCCCTATGCCAGTCTTACAAGTATTGAAATGGAATGTACTCTGACGAACTCATAGCACTCCCGTGAATACCCTGACTAACTTGACAAGCAACAAAACGCCACCCTTTCATCGTAGAGATCTATAGATGCTAGGAAGACGCTAACAGTTATATTCCCTCGAACTGGAAGACTTTGCAATTCCCTCTCAGTCTATTTTAATCCTTGATTGTACTAATATGGAGAAATCTAAATTTAATGTAAACAGACATACAACTACCTTCCTATATATTGTCTTGTAGATATATTCCAAAATAGCATCCCCTCGCGTTCACGTGGCACTGTGAAATGAATAAGAGTAAAAACATACTACTAAATCACCATTTCTCAAGATGAACGACTACTTACAATAAGAGTTGGTCGCATTGTATATTAGATGACAAAACAATTAGAAACAGTGGTTGAAAAGGGCAGGCATCACACAGATACACACATATATTATATTTAATATTTGCATCTCCTATTACTTAAATTACTTTATGAACGTCAGCAAGTGTAGGAACTCTCGTCGTTTTTCGTCCATAAAATAAACTAGCTGCACACCCGGCGTTGTCCGGTCGCTTAAATATGATATTTTAATCTATGCAAATTGCGAATGTATTATTATAGAATCCATCTTCTATTAAATATTATATATTACGAGGATTAATTTGCCCGGCGGACTAATTTGCTAATAAATTGAAAAAAATAATAATGATCATTTTTTTCATCAAATTCCGTCTGTGTTTGTTTGCAATATCATGTCAGCTGATATTTGGGATCGACGATCTTAAAAACAGTCTTTGTACTCTTATAGATAAAAATAAAGAATTTTTACAGAAAAAATATTTTTCGTTACATTCGGCCACACTGCGCCAGTTTAAAGTGGAATATCTCTCAGTAAAAATTATTTTCTATCAATAAGAGAAGAAAGACTGTTTCTGAGATCGTTTTTTTTTTTTCTATACTTTTCTGGTGAATTTTTGTAAAATACATCTAAGAACACTGCCAGAAATATAAATTTCCTCTGTGTAAAAAATTGCAAAAGATAGGCTAAGCCGCTTCGGTAACTATGAGGAAGAAACGCGCACACACACACGTACACACACAGACAATGTGATATTTGAGATAGAGATACAGATGAGAATTCATTTGAAAAGAGATTAATATTTTCAAAAATGTACACTTGATGACATTTAGTAATGCTAAAATAGAAACTACAATATACTATTCGTTATAAAGTGTGAAATTTGCGTTGTTACATTTGCACACTAGAAACCATCTAATAATTGCTAAATTAAACTTTTTAAAATTATCATACGCATTTTTGAAGCAAACTATATTTTCAATTGTATACGTACAGACCTTTATTGAGATTTTAGATAACTAGTTGATTATAAAGTTTTCCTAGATTGCTACATGTTTTGTTTTTTATGTCTTAAAATCATCATTCGAAAATAAAACAATATTAGCTTATTTTTCATATTAATTGATTTCAACTAAAAGAAAAAATGGAAACTGATATATAAGAACTCTGGAAAAGAAAATTAATTTTGTTTAGTGCAAACATATGGTAAAAAAATAAACATGGAATAAAAGTATGATTTTTATACGACTTTAAATATTATGTTATTTTTTAATGAGCAATGGTAGGAGACAGGTTAAGCATTCCACTGCTACAACCAGCATCACTACTACTCACAGAAATCGACTTTGTAGGTTAGCTATTAAATATTAAAGCAAGTTGCCTAATAGATAATTTAAACCGATCTATATATGCTCGACTGAGAGCCAATCTTTGCTACCTCCTTATACAAAGATCGTAATAGTATTCGTCTAATGACACTAACGTCAACAACTACCCTGATGCTCTATCTATGCCTAAAACAAAAAAAGAAATTCTATGAGCAGAGTTTTCTAGATCTTTCCGTATGTGGAACACAATACCGTGTCATTACCAAATTTAATGTAAATAATTTCCTGTTAAGCCGTCCTCTTAAATAATCTAGCCATAACTAAGTTTCACTATTACTGACAATGTTGTCTCATCATCTGCAGAACACTTATCATAGTGGCCTGCGTGCCTTTATAATTGATGACCCTCGCTACTTAAAAGGAAAATGTGTATGTGCTTATGAAAGGAAGTGCTGTAGACGAATAGTTAAGATAATATCAGGAGGTTAACTCTGACTAAGGAATCCAATATAGTAAGAATTAAAGTATCTGATACAGGTAGGCTGATAGGACAAAAGATGAGAGACAGCTAGAGTTATGGGTGAAGCCTCTTGTTTACTTTTCGAGAGTCTACCGAACTAAGAATATGAGTTGAATACGGTTTAATAAACTTGTATTATGATAAACATTGTGCTTAATATAACACACCTTCACTCTTTCTTCGTTTGCTTGTCTTCTACAGGCGTTCATAATGACGCCTTCATATGATCAGCTTCATTAATATGATGCTTAATTGTAACTTAATTATCGGCGTGCATCTCAAATAAGCTGTCCATTCTCTAAAACTGTGCTGTGCGAATTAATGGCATAATTATTCTAATGAAGTACGAGTTAATGGCATAATTATCGTAATGAAGTACAAATAAATTGCAGAATTATCGTATTGCTGCTGAGAGTCGATAAGTAAAAATAACATTCGTTTCTTCTGCTTTGTTGTTGTCGTTGTTATTGTTGTTGTTGTTGTTGTTGTTGTTGTTATTGTTATTTATGATGATTTTGTGGGCATTCGTTTCACCGACATCTTTCTATTATAAATTCTTTATAGAAGAATATCGAATTCTTACGGGAGGATTCACGTGAAAATTGTCAACGTCCTTAATGAAGGTGTTTCTGAGAAAGGATGTGGACTCGAACTTGTTACATCCAGTTTGCAAATACATGTCGTTAAGCACTGAACCACCATCAAATCCCTGCTTCAGTTTGGCTGTCTGTTTTTTATATATATATATAATTGGTAAACGCGTCGATCGAATAGTTGCACGTTAATGATACGCGTGATGTTCTATAAATGTTTGCTCTGCCTTATTATCAGTGTTAATGAAGTCAAAGACACATCTCTCATATTGTCAATATATTAAGAAGGAATGATATTTAATGGCGAGCGGTACAATACGAAGCTTTCTCTTTTCCAGCTGAGTTCATATTAGTTATACAGCATGATGATATTGTTTTCGGTCTGTTAATTCAGAAGACGTAAACACATTTTTGATGAAAATATAAACTGCGTACATGTCGTACATAATAAGAGGAGGCTAATATATTCATATATATATATATATATATATATATATATATATATATATATATATATATATATATATATATATATATATATATGCATGTGTGTATGATAATATTTGGCACCGGAACAGTAGCAGCAACTCTCAATGAAGCGAGCGATCAAAAGTTCTTTTTGTTTGAACGAAAAAGCTTTCCTTGCAGACATGTATATAATAATTTTATCAGATGTTCTAACTCGTTGGGAATTTTTTTCTGGTTACCAGATAATGTCAGGTAATCAGCAGATGATATCCCCCATTTCAGATAATTTCCCTCACTGTAGATTTCGATATAATAAATGTTATCTCTTTTTTTCATATAAAGTAATCTATTCCGGTCTACTAATAATGTTGGGTCGCCAGGGGAGAATATGCACTGTCTCAGGGCTTATCTCACGATGGTTTGTTCGCGAATGAAGTCCCTTATATGATCGAGGGCTCCATTATTTAAATTTCATTTAACTGAACTGTTCAATAGACTTAAAACATGATGATAAATAATTTTAATAGTCACCCGGATAAATTAACGACCCAGTGTTTAACGTGACGTTGAAAAGTCAACGACTTCGTCTCATACACTCGCCGAGTTAAAATTTGCTCGTATCGAAAAGGAAGAAAAAAAGAAAAACAACTCAATAAATGAAAAAAGTAACTCAATGTTTATGTATATATGCTTGTGTGTGCATTGTTATTGTTATCTACAGACAATATTGTTTGGCCTTTTAAAGACTAATCGGTTTTGAGGTTAAATTTGATCTATCTTTTAACTTGTTCAAACTTACTACCCTGCGATTTGTGACATTACGTCCTAAACCCATCGGCCAATGGATCAACTGCACGACTGAGACATGTAAATACGGTTTTCATAAAATCTCGTAATGCAAGGGTGGGAACTATATTTTTAATGGAAGGGTGGCATAATTATTTTGTACAAATTGCTCTGCTTTTAGTGAACATGGGCTTTAATGGATGAAATTATTTAATAGATATTAATGTGAAAATTTTTCATGATATTTAAATCACGCAATAGAGTAGTTCAGCAAATCTACACATATACACACATACACTTACACACACATTCGCACACATGTATACACACATGCACGCACACACACACACACACACACACACACATATATATATATATATATATATATATATATATATATATATATATATATATATATATATATATATAATGGACTCTCATGTCGATCTCGACGTATGAAGTTCCACCATAACAATTAAGTTGTTCGGAAATCTACTACGATGATTTGTTTATAATGGTAAAGGTTCTATGCAAAACCAATCGCATTATTCGTATTGCTGCTCATCTTTGTCGGTGCAGATGACTGCAACAAGACAGAGCATAAAAAAGACCACGGATATTATATTTTCCTTCTTCTTGACACATGTCTTAACGAAGACTGAGGCTACATCTCACTCAGTGAATTTATGCAGTCTACCAATACGGCACAATCACGTTGACACACCGGCTCTATCCAGATCACTGAAGTTAAGAAACGATGCGCCTCGCCAGTGTCAAGTAGGTGACTATTTGGAAACGCTAGATGCTGCATGAACCGCGCCGAATCATAGAAACGTCCAGATTGGTATATGATTGTGGTGCATTAATATATATATATATATATATATATATATATATATATATATATATATATATATATATATACGAGCAAACAGTTAATAAAACATGTTAAAAAAACACTTTGAAAAAGAGTTAAAAACATATTTAATCTAAAAACGAAACACTTTGAAAAAGAGTTAAAAACATATTTAATCTAAAAACGAAACACTTGATAAGTGGATAGTCCTTAGTCCGCAGAGTTTCGAAGAAATACTTTCCTTCTCATTAGAGGGTAGGAATTAGCAAAATGCAGGATCGGATTTTGCATGCAAAAGTATTTGATGAAACAACAAGTAAGTCAAAGATCTTACTTGATAACAAAAAAGTGAAGCAGAGGGAATATGGTGAAGGAAAAGTTGATTACACGTGAATGGATAGTCTGGTGGAAGATAAATAATCCAGTGACGGTAAAATCCAAATATATAACTTCAAGAAAGTTAATTGAATTTCCATTTGCACAAGTAAAATCCAAGGAAATCCCGTAATTGGAAGATGGTCCAAAATAATCCAAAGGCAGAAATCCATGGAATAATTCACAAAAATGTGTACAAGGAAAAAAAGGGAAAAAATTCCATAATATTAATAAAAGAAAAATAAGATATGCTTTTCACTCTACTGCCGAGACATAAATATAAATAAGAAAGATCAGAGAAGAAGAAGGGGAAAAAAATTAAATAGTGATAGAATTAAATATAGAATAGAAAAACAAAAGTCAAAATTAGCTAGACAGGAAATGTTAATAGGCTCGAAAAAAATATATAGGGCAAAATAATATAGGTCAACTGAAATGTACAGGTCATCACTTAAAAAATGTCAGCAAGAGTTGTTAGAAGACACCAAATGGAAAATAAATTAATTAATTAATTAATTAATTAATAGAGAATAATAAATAAAAAATAAATAGATAAATAAAAATAAAAAATAAAATATAAAAAATAAAATATAAAATATAAAAAAAATGAAAATTATTTAAGGGGAAAGGATGGCCGGTATCTGCAAATTCAGGAAAAAGCAAGAAAGGAAGTAAGTAAATGCATATAATAAAATATAAGTAAATATGCATACAAGATATGAAAGTGTTGGCAGATTGATATATTAGATAGATAGGAAAGTTTAAAGAATAATGCAGAAATTGCAGATAAAAAACCGGCCATGCAAAGAAGAAATAAAGAATTAGAATAAAGGATTTTTAAGTTATAAAGTATCTAAAAGAAGTATGTAGAAAAAAACGATAAAGTTGAAGAAAAAATAATCGATCTCTCTCTCTCTCTCTCTCTATATATATATATATATATATATATACATATATATATATATATATATATATATATATATATATATATATATAAGTAAACGTGTCTGTGTGTGTGTCGGTGTCTGTGTGTGTCTTTGTACATTTCCCTACGCAATAACTCTGTTAATTTTTAGTGTACAAACTCGAAATTTGATATACAGGGTACTGAGATTTGGGAAAATCGATATGATCTGTTTAGGGGCAGCAATATGGCTGCTAAGGGGTCAAAGTTCAACGATTTGACCTTTGAGAACTCTACCAACCTCCTCCGACAATTTTGGGTCTAAGCACTTGAAATTTTAAATATAGGTTCCTTTGACATGGATCTAACTTAATAACTTGATTGGAGCCCAAAATAATAAATGTTAAGGTGTCATAATAGAGGTCAAAGTTTAAAAAATTTACCTATGTCGTCTCTTCCAAATTACTCAGACAATTTCTGGTCTAAATATTTGATATTTTACATAAAGGGTATTCAGAGATAGGGCAAGCTTTTTCATCAGTTTGTGTCGAAAATTTTTAGAAATTTTTACCAATATATAAATGCATGTATTATGTATGTCTGCTTGTCTGCCTTAAACTTTCAATAGATGCGACGGATTTTACCAAGATCAGTATCGTTTTAAAGTTGGACCTTTCATACGACAAATATCGAAAGATTGGCTAAAACAGTAATATCTTCCCCTCCTACTAGGCACTTTTCTACGGGGGGGATCACTTTTTTGCCGATATTTTTGAAAGTTACCCTCTCCTTTAGATTGTCTAGCCTTAATTTTAAAAAATGTCGCTTCCGGTTTGGCGGTGGTCGTAACAGCATAAACGTTAGGTTTTACCCCCGTTCTTTTCCTCCTTGGCGGTACGGGTTCCAGCCTGCCTTCCTACTACCACTTTTTCTTTTTTTGCCCAACATACTCATCCAAACACCCGGGCAACGCCGGTCTGAAATGCTAGTATATATATAAAAGTGAAAGTGCCTGTCTGTGTGTGTCTATGTACATTTTCCTACGCAATAACTCTGTCAATTTTTAGCGCACAGACTCGAAATTTGACATACAGGGTACTGAGATTTGGAAAAATCTGTGTGATCGGTTTTCGGCCAGAAATTTTGCGATTAAGTCGTCAAAGTTGCGCGATTTTACCTTTGAGAACTCTACCAAACTCCTCCTACAATATTGGATCTAAACACTTGAAATGTTATATTTAGATTCCTTGGGCATGGATCTAACTTAATAACTTGATTTTAGCCTTAAACAATAAATTTTAAGGGGTCATAATAGGGGTCAAAGTTAAAAAAATTGACCGTATTTTTCTTTGCTCAGCATACACCTCTAAACACCCGGCCAACGCTGGGAACCCATGCTAATATATATATATATATATATATATATATATATATATATATATATATATATGACCATTTTTACTAAAAAGAAAGTCTTCATGTCATTAGTTTATAATTATAAATAATTATAAATAAATAATGGTCGATATTATCTAGTAAATAGCTGAGATACTTCAGCACGAAAACATATACTAATATAATATTCAAATTCACAATTGCATAAAATATTAGAACTAATGGCGGACGCTTATCTACTAGATCAATGTCAAACAGAAAATATTTTGTCGCAAATATGTTCGGCATAGATATGTTTTACCTTACAACATAAGTCTAAAATACATCGACAATCTAAGATCAAAAAGCTAACAGATAAAACATAAATATAAACTTTTAAATCTCAATAAAGTAAAAGTATAAAATTTTTTATTTAAAATGGATGAATAGTTTTTCTTTAAAGTTGATAACAAATGCTGCTTTTTACGTTATAATTGTTTGGTCCGCTAAAAGGCGGCGCTAGAAATATCGGAATTTTAGTGTAGAAATTTATTTTTTACAAAAATTTAATTTTTGATAGTAAGTTCAAATTTCACTTTCAAGAACACTAACATAGATAAGCATACTGGATCAGAAGTAGTGATTCAAAATACGCTGTTAGTTTTGGTTCTAAATCTGTAAGTGTAATGCGCGAAAAACATACATGCGTACAAAACGAGAACTACTCATTTAGAAATATATATATATGAGTTAAAAAGAAGTCTTTTAGTGGAATGAAATTTACAATGAAAATACGTGAATTAGTTATAATGAAAAAAAAATTAGTAATTTATACTATAATATTAATTTCATTATCGATAAATTATTTAATCGTTATAAATAATTGCTTTTAGATTCTTTTAAAACACCAAAATAAATAACAACGGCAACGCAGATAAAATCTAGCCATAACGAAGACGCAAAATGCGATTATTCACTTTAAAATGCCAACATAAATTAAAAACAAAAGCAAAAAAAAAAAAACGGTGTAGTTAAAAAATCCCGGAGCTTAAACGGAAAACAATGATGTTTAGCTATACTATGATTTTTTGAATGTATGTAAATCGATATGTGAATCTTTATACATGAATTTGATAGTTTTTCATTTTAAACTATGAAAATACATTGTAATAATATCTAATAAAGAAAACCTTACGCTATGGTCTACAAACGTTGCTTTATATTAGATGTGTTTGAGATATACTCATATGTAAGCTAACAGTCACATTTAGTTTCGTGAGGAAGCTGTATGATTTATCACAAAGAAACAAGGCCTGTCGGCGTGTATATCTCTCCAGCAAAGTGCAAACTAAAATCAGCTATATTGGCTATCGATCATACGTCACCACGTGTGAATAACGGTTAAGTCAGAAGAATACAACCCAGACATAAAATCGCCACCGATTCAGGTTGCGTTTCCACAGGTTGTCAACAACAATTCTGGGTATCCCAATTAGTTAATGTTAAATGGAATTATAAATCGAAGTCGGTAGAACCTTCTAGGCAACACATAGCAGGTGTAGAATAGCTGAGATGTAATTCAACACCTACACGACATTCTGTTCATCGGCAAAATCAGCTACTCAATTTTTGTGGTCACACTGAAAGCCCCCCCCCCATTTTCCTCGGGAAGTGTCGCCGAATTTTTTACTTAAATGACAGCTTTCATCAATCTTATTAATAAAAATCAACAAATGCAATTAATTTCTAAAAAAAAAAAAACTCTTTGGGATTCTATAACTTCGTCAAATCTTGTCAGCATCTTACAAAGCTAAACTTTTTGCCGTTACCTTTGCATGAAACTCAACTCCATGCTATCAACGCCACCTACCTCCTGAATCTCCTCCCAAGACCGAAAATAATCTGAGCGACATCAACGTATCTGTCTGTAATGTAGCCGCCCCTCAAAAAAAAAATTTGATGCTAACAATGCAATTGGTCCTGACTATGTTCCAATAATACAGCATAATCACATTGACACACCGGTTCTCGTCAGATCACCGAAGTAAAGCAACGTTTAGCCTAGCTAGTACAAGCTGGGTGACAATTTGGGAATTTCTGGCGCTGTATGTGCTCTTCACTTATCTCGGCATTGTTTGCAGTCGTCCAGAACCTCCATTTTCGACTAGTATTTAACAACGTCGACTCAGGAAGATTTAAATAATGAAGTTTTCCAAGGTGTTGCGAAGCATTTCTCTTTTAGAATTGAGGTGGTTGTGATTGCGCAACTTTTGCCATAAACATCCACACACATGAACCCTTACAATGGGTATCCATAGTCTGCTAAGACTGTAGGAAGCTATCAATAGTACTCAAAAAGCTACAACCAAAACTATAATTTATTCTTACAAAGCTGTTTAATCGATGCTAAAAGAGAAATGCTTTGCAACACCTTGGAAAACTTCAAGATTTTTCACAGTATTTAAAAAATACTGAGGAGCAGTCTTCAGTATATCGGTGCATAAAATTAATCCTATTTTGCGCCATGAGTAAATTGTTTCAATCTATACTAAATAAAGTAATTGTCAACTACCTCGGCAAAACAACATACTCAGCGGCAAGAAATATGGGCTCAGTCCTGAGAGATCTACAGCTGACGCACTGGCTGTAATTACATATAGAATCAGTGAATCTATCGACGAGGGATTCCTCTTTAGCGCATTAGCTACCGACATATCACAAGCATTTGACAAACTTTTGCAGAAAGGTTTATTTTTCAAGATTTCCAGCGATGGAATATCTGGAAATGTCTTCTCAACGATCGTATCCTTCATCTCCGACATTTTTATACAACTTCTCGTCGAAGTCCGAAGCCCAAAGTATCAATTATGGTGTGGCTCAAGGGTCTATCCTGGGTTCGACTCTTTTTCTTCCTTTCATTAGTGATCTCGCAAATCGCATTCTATACGCAGACGACACTACAATCTATGGCAACACTTCAACAGTTAGAAACGAGTAAGATCTCTTTGGGTCTCTTTCCTCACACCTTGAGCACGTGATGCAATTTTACAGGTCCAAGTGTTATCTCAATCTCAACACAATCCTTTACATATATAAGAGCTAAATACATTTTAAAATAAAGTATATTTCCACATCTTGGGAAGAGCTGTTCGAAAAACCTATCCTGCATTGAGAGAGTCTAAAACCGGCTTCGAAACCTCGTAGGCGATGTTTTTTTTCTCCTCTCTGCGACCTCTTTCCTATAGAAAAGACATTGCGTGTCTTTGCTCTACCTTAATTATTACGGCACGTGCTCGTTTAAGCTTTATTTAATGGTTTCCCCGCCAAATTAAAAAAAAGTATTCGACAAGCTACAACCACAATCAACAAGTACTCCTATTCTCAGTTAGTTTCCTAATTTAAACGAATTTGAATAAAGTTTCTTTCCTAGTACTGCCCAACTGTGAAACTCTGTTCCTTAAGCTTGTCTCTCAGCTGACTCCATCATGGTCGGCTTTAAGTCGAATGTAAACAAGTTCTTGCTATCCCGCCCCCGTAAATAGCTAAATTCTGCCCAATGCCCACCAAAAATGATCACTGAGCTTTTGTCTTACTGGTTTCGTTATACTCAATAACCCGTATCCTCAAGTGGCCTCCGGGTTTGGATAAGTGGTGAATTTATTGTAAAAGTATATAGTACACATATGCACATTACACACAAAATTCTTTTTTCACATAAGGAATAGAGTGACTATCCAAAATCTCTATTTCTCCTTTTCTATCTCCTGTTTCAGTAAAAAAAAAGAGATCTTTCCAATCATTCGGCACCTAAGACTGGCGGCTTCTCCATTATCTCAAGTCACTTCCGGGACACGTTGTCTTTAAACGTGTGTCCCCTCGCCGTTTCAACGAAACAATAAATAAATCCGACCAGGCTTTTCTTTCTGTTTTAGAAAAAGGCATTCATTACCATTACCTTTTAAACAATGCCTTTTTCTCGTTTTTTCTAGCTATTTATTTCTTCTGCCATAAGATTAACAAAACTCCGCTGCCTCAACACCAGCTTAAAAGTATTTCGCAACCTCTGTAAGACCACATATCCATGCAGCGTTTTCCTTTCTTCTTTCCGACCATACGCCGGTCACAGCAGCCATCTTCGACTTTACACGTCAATCATTTGCGACGCAGATTTTTCTTTTCATCACGTGTTATCCTTTTCTCTTTTTCTTGTAGTACAAGCTCGCGCACACTTCTTAATTTGCGTATGTTCCTTTTTTCCGGCTACTGCTGCTAATATCTTCACAAGCCAGCTATCTTACAGCCCCTGCTGATATTTTCCCACGCGCTCGTACGCCCTATCCTACAGGAATTCTAATAGGAAAATTTTACTCTTACTAATTTTAACTTTACGTGGAAATTTGCGACACTATTCTTATTTTTTGCACATCTCTGTCTTATCTTGCTAAACAGGGGAATGCTTTATCACCACCTTCTCCGAAAGTAATCAAAGATATGCTTTGGTGCCTTAATACCAAAAATGTGTTTCAGCAAAAAAATATTTGCATAGACAACTTACAAATTAGCTCGACTTATCGATCAGCTATTGAACGTGATTTAATTAACCTGGACGATAGAATTCAAATGCGCCAGATTTGTTTGGTGCATTCCCTCAGTTTTTGTTTGATTTTTGGTCTAGCAGTCTAGTTGTTTTCGTCAATTTGCTGTTTTGATACCCCATTGTAATAGAGGTTCCTGTTCTGATAGCTTATTTCCAAGAACTACAAAATCGTATAACCCCTCTCTTTTTCTCTCTCTCTCTCTCTTTCTCTTTCTCTCTTTCTGTCTCTCTCTGTCTCTCTTTCTATCTTTCTCTCTCTCTTTCTCTTTCTCTCTTTCTGTCTCTCTCTCTGTCTCTCTTTCTCTCTTTCTTTCTTGCTACGCTGACTATGTTACTCCTATGTATCGTTGTGTTTTTTTCAAGACTAAAGTCAATAAGCGTATCTTGTGTTTGAAATAATCATTATCAATTCTTTTTTGTAGCTACTTACATCAAGTGGCTTCATACCTTGTCAGACCAAGATTTTGTATGTTGACAATTTATTTATTCTTAGCATTAGCTGTTCCTTTCTGAACTCATCTTCATTTCGCGAACGAAACGACATTTGAAGCAGTTTGGTCTGGCACATGGCCAAGCAATATTCCGCAGATGTTGATGGATGTCGTTTGCAGTTTATCAGAAACAATCAAGCCAAAGAGTTGCGCATCGTCCTGTCTCCATTGATCCGATTACTAGCAGCACCGACTAAGACAAGATACGCTTCAACCTTGGCGTCGCTGTCATTCTGCCATTGCCGTTTAGCAATTCAAGCCCAACGAAACATGAATCAACATCACCAACGGCTCGTGACAGTGATATCAAATTTGGAAAACCGGATTTCTTTCTAACTTACACTTCTAATTGCAACTCTCTTTGAGTAATAGATAACGAGGTAATAAATGAGCAGGGTGAACATCTATCCTAATCTTGATGCGTGGAAACTTCATTTCTCACTTACAGGAACTGCTTGAAGACAATGTAACTATTGCGTAGGTGTGTGTTGCCGTTGCGTAAAGCTGCACAGGACATTATTTTAATTGACTAAGTGTATTTGTAAGACCTTGGAGTAAAAGACATGGATTTAATATGTTTCTATAGAAGACGTGTCAATTATGTACTGTAATACACACACACACACGCACACACACACACACACACATATAACTATATATATATATATATATATATATATATATATATATATATATATATATATATATATATATATATATACTAGCATTTCAGCCCGGCGGTGCTCGGGTGTTTGAAGGTGTATGCTGAGCAAAAAAAAAAAAACGGTCAATTTATTTTAACTTTGACCCCTATTATGACCCCTTAACATTTATTATTTTGAGCTCAAATCAACTTATTCAGTTAGATCCATGTCCAAGGAACCTATATCTAAAATTGCAAGTGTTAAGACCCAAAATTGTCGGAGGAATTTGGTAGAGTTCTCAAAGGTCAAATCGTTGAACCTTGACCCCATAACAGCCATATTGCTGGCCGAAAGCAGATCACATAGATTTTCCCAAATCTCAGTACCCTGTATATCAAATTTCGAGTTTGTAGACTAAAATTTGAGTGTTATCGCGTAGGGAAATGTATACAGACAGACACAGAGGCAGACACACAGACACGTTCACTTTTATAGATATATAAATAGATAGATTTGTTTAACAAAAATATATACGTATACATAAATATATATGGAAATAATTTTGTGTTTACTATAAACTTGTGTCGCAAATAATATGCAAGTATAAATCATGTAGAATATCTGCATGAATATAATTACAGGTAATCTATCTATCTATACTCCTATGAATTCGTTTTTCTTTTGTGTGTATTGAGATTCATATTAAAACCCCTCTTTTCTATTTATTTAAAAACAAAATACAATTTACTTTTATATGGGTTGTGGAAATGCATTCACTAGCAAAAGATCTAGCTAATTTGCATATTTTTAAACATTCATTTTAATTAATTCTCTATTAGTTTATTTCGGTTTTCTTATGGGATGATCATATAGAGTTAATTATTACGTTAAATTATATTCATGCAGATATTCTATATGATTTATACTTTCATAATATTTGCGTAAAATCTTTACGGTAAACAAAAAATTGTTTCCATATATATTAATGTATGCGTCTATATCTTTGGTTAATCTATTACTCTATCCATCACTCTATCTATCTATCTTATATATATATATATATATATATATATATATATATATATATATATGCATATATATATATATTATATATATACATATATGTATATATAAAAGTGAACGTGTCTCTGTGTGTGTCTGTGTATCCGTGTATCTGTGTATCTGTGTGTCTGTGTACATTTCCCTACGCAATAACTCTGTTAATTTTTAGTCTACCTACTACCATTTTTTTCGCTCAACATACACATCCAATCACCCGGGCAACGCCGGGATGAATTACTAGTGTATATATATATATATATATATATATATATATATATATATATATATAACAAAATATTCTATAATTCAAATTCTCTCTTCTCTTTGAAGTTCGAACTTTAATACGACAATTATCGAAAATGTGGCTAAAAGCATTAAGATCTTCACCTTCAACTAGGCAAGTTTTAACAAGGGTGGGGCGTTTTTCTCGTCGATATTTTGAAAGATAGCTTCTCCTTTCTATTGTGTACCCTTAATGTAAACATAAGTTACTTCAGGTTTGACGGTGGTCGTAACCGCGAAGACGTCAGGTGTGTTTCACCGTTCTTTTTCTCCTTTGCGGTACGGGTTCGAGCCTGCCTTCCTACTACCACTTTTTTTTGCTCAACATACACATCCAAACACCCGGGCAACGCCGGACTGAATTGCTAGTAGTTAACTAAAAATGATTATCCCATTAAAAACCCGAAGCAACTGATAGGGAATTAATTAAAATTAATGTTTAAAAGAATATGCAAATTAGCTTGATCTTTTGCTAGTGAATGCATTTCCACAACCTATATATCAGAAAATTGTATTTTCTTTTTAAATAAATAGAAATTTTAATATGAATATCAATATGTTACATGATAAGGGTTGTCCTCTTTTCATGTAAGTATAAAAATAGAGAATTTAGTTAAAATGAAAATGAAATAACAACAGACGGAATTCGAACCTCGTAATTTAGTTTTAGAAATAGATTACGTGTGAGAATTTAAAAATGTAAAACAAACTTGTTTAGAATATAGATAAAATATTTCAAGGAAATAATGTGAACTATCAAGTTTGTTATGACATTTTAAATTGAAAGAATGCAGCTTATAATGTTTTTAACATATTGGAAAAATAGGTTACTGAGTATAGGAAAAGTTTTGGACACGTATGTCCAGAACACGTGAAAGAGGGCACATGTGTATGACGTCACGGAAAATAGAAAGTTCTAGGGATAGAGAAAAACTTGAGTTAGAAGAACTGTCAGTGAAGAAACTCGGAGAGAGTCAGTCGGCTAGGAAGCGAGACGTCACTTCAAGAAAAAAATGTGAAACTTTGAATTCTTGATGATGGAAACACGGCCGGTCGTGACGAAATACACCATCATGTGTTTTGTAAAGCTCGTCTTGTCTTATGATTCTTACAAAAAGGTAAAGTGAAATTGTATTATATATTTGTGTTATAAAATGTCTTTTCATACACATCTCGACTTCTCATATCCACAATGAGAATCTACATCATGTCTACACAATGTCTGAACAGTGAACACTATCCCCTTCACTCAAAGAGTTTCTTCTTCTACACATCTAAGGAATAAACATTTAATATATAAGAATCTCTTACAACAACATCTCACTCTCTCTGAGTACATCAACATCCCTCTTAATAAAAATGAACCCCCTATATAACAAATACACACAAAAGAAACCCGAATTTAGAGTATAGATAGATAGATATATATGAAAAATGAAAAAAACAATTACAATTACGGTTACAAAGGTAATCCGAAATAGTAAACTTAAAATATATTATAAATATTAAAGACTTAATATTTTTGAAGTAATCCTAACCAGATATAAAAGCTCAATAAAACCAAATAGGAAATAGCGCTTATGAAAACACTTTCATTAAACACTTTATAAAACAGTTTCATTAAATACTTTAAAAGCAAAATCTGATTCCATATTTTGCTAATTCTTCCACATTTTTCTTTTGTCTCCCCATTCCCTCTGCTTCACTATTTTTTGACATTTATCAAGAAAGCTCTATGGCTTAATTGTAGTTTGATTAAATACGTTTTTAACTCTTCTTAAAAGTGTTTTAACATGTTTTAATAATTATTTCTTTATATATGTATATATATAGAAATTCTTTCTTTATATATATATATATATATATATATATATATATATATATATTAATTCTTTCGTTATATATATATATATATATATATATATATTAATTCTTTCGTTATATATATATATATATATATATATATATATATATAGTGGAGGTGGTGATTAATAAAAACTGAAGAAAGTGCTCAATACTGTTGTAGAGCAAATATGCGTTTCTGTAACAGACCTAATTATTTTTATATAATTGCTTGGATTATATTTTAAAATGCAAAGGTCAAGTACTACCGTTTAATTGTGCTCTAAGCAGAAATATTAATTCTAAACGCCTTACTGTCATATAAAAAATGTTCAGCTTTAAATGCCTGGCCTTTCATTCTTATAATAAAACTTCGCAAACCTCTCTCCCACAGAAGAGACGTTGCGAGCCTATCTTTGTTTTATCGTTATTTCCATGGCAGGTGCTCGTCTGAACTCCAATCTTTGGTCCCTCCTCGCCAATCTTTCACGAAAAACACCCGTCTAGCTGAATCCACTGTGAAAAATTTCCCCCACTCTATATCTGTGCCTAAATCAAAACGTGGATTCCATGAACAAAGCTTCTTTCTTAGAACTGCACGCCTGTGGAACTCTGTTCTGTCTGCCTGCTTCCCACCGGACTACAACTTTGATGTCTTCAAGTCCAACGTTAACAAATTCCTAATGAACCGCCCCCTTAAGTAAACACTTCACCAAATCTCCACACTAACGTAATGTACTTGCTGAGTGGCTTCCGGGCCTTGATAAGCGGTGATCACTGTGTAAAAAAAAATGTATTATTGATACCAGGATAGAAAAGACATAACCTTTATCAAAATTGCCTGTTCTTTTTTTAATTGGATTTTTTCGATTATGAATTATAGATACTTCTCGAAGAAATTCTAATAAAAAAAACTCAGGACGCACAAGTTACTTGAAAAACATGTGTGTGAAATTTCACACAGATCGATAAAACTATTTTATATAAACTAGTATTAGATTGATGCGAAAATAATGTTCTTTTATATACATATATATATATATATATATATATATATATATATATATATAGTTGAACGTCAAAAAACGACATTATTTTTGTACTAACCTAATAGTTAGATAAATAGAGTTGAAATAAAAAACTGATACTATAATGAAAGAAATTTAAAAATGCGAAAAATTATTTCACGTATCTATTTTGAAGCAACCAAATAGTATGGGGGTTAGAAGTGCCTACTGTAAAATAGGCAGTGTAGTTTCTATCTAAACTAGAGGCATTTGCTGTCTAGTCGCACTGAAGAACTATATATATATATATATATATATATATATATATATATATATATGTATATATATATATATATATATATCAACTGTTATTACAAAGTCACTTTGTGTTCCTTCCTCATAGGTTTCGAAACGGCTGATCATATTTTTTCATTCAAATTTCACACAAAGCTAATTTATATATGTGGCAGTGTTCTTAGATATGTTTTGTACAGGAAATCCATCCGTATCAAACGTATATGAATATATACATCTCATTCTCTATATAAATAAAATGAACTCATTTCCCCTCTGACTTTGACCTTAATAGGATTAAAAATCATGGCATTACATGCATATGTAATGCGTACAAATATAGGAATGTACCCTTGTCGAGGAACTGTAGAGGTAATAGGCCTATAGCACACCTCATATAATGTGCTAGGTAATAGGCGTATTGCACAGCTCAGATAATATGCTACAGCACATTGTCTGAGGTGTGCTATAGGCCTATTACCTCTACAGTTCCTCGACAAGGGTGCATTCCTATATTTTTCCGGTGAGAGTCCACTGCCAAAATCGGTTAGATTCAATGAGAGTTGCGACATCTTTTCTCTCTATTAGATTCCTCCTTTCCCCCCTCCCCATTTACACTGCAGCGGGTGCGTTCACAAGAAACAGTACGAGGAAACGCCTTTTTGGAAGAATCGTACAAGGTTATTTATGCTGTTTTTTTATCTTTTTCTCCTGATTTATGCTTTCTGTGTTTCCCATAAAAATAAAATGAATTAAAAAAAAAAAAAACGCGGAAACGCGATTATTATTATTGTTTCCTTTTTGCTTTTTTCAGTGAGTGTAAGACGCAACCTGCGGGACTAACCGGTTTTTACTTCCGGTTTTAATGACTCTAGCCGCGAAATCTTACTCTGACCTTAATTTGGTAGTGCTTTGAACTCAACATTTATTTTACACAAATAATGCATTCTTTACTGTATATTATTACAACGCAACGAAATCGTGAATTAACTTGCATTACACTTAAATTAAAATTAAAACAAATAAATTCATTTAGAATTCAAGAAAACAAAAAAAATTATTTAGGATTCGAGTTCGATGCGAGACTACTGAAACTACACCAAAATAAACTTCACTGCGGAATTGATATTTGACCTATTTCACTTTTTAGTTAATTCATCACGTTTTTTTTTTTTGCGCTTTTATTTTGCGCTTTCGCCTCAATGATTCGAGTTCGAGCCACCCTCCTCAAACTTTTTGGGGATTTTTCAAACACCCGGGCACCGCTGGACCGTTCGTATTGCATCACATCCATTTTTTTAATTGCTTTTTTTTCTTTCACGATTTTTTAAATAGTTTTAACACGGTTTGTTTTCATAAAATTTAAACAGGATTATTACTTCAGTTTGTTTTCATTTTATCACTACCCCCCAACCACATACGCCTCTAAAAACCCGGGAAATGCCGGGTCCCCGCTAGTAAGATAAAAAATCGTTTATACAGGGTGTGCTAAAAATGTGTACATGTTTTTCATCTTTGTTTGTCTTGGAAGTGTGTGGTAACACAGCAGTTTCCACACTTTTATGAAGTCCTTTTCTGCAAGATCTTTCAAGCGGAATGTAGAATAAAGTCAGGGCAGTGTCGCATCGTATAATCCTAATCCCTATATTTCTTTATATGAAGATGGTCCAAAATAATCCAAAGATGGATTTCGGCCTTTGGATTATTTTGGACCATCTTCCAATTACGGGATTTCCTTGGATTTTACTTGTGCAAATGGAAATTCAATTAACTTTCTTGAAGTTATATTTTTGGATTTTACCGTCATTGGATTATTTAATTTTAACCAGACTATCCATTCACGTGTAATCATCTTTTTCTTCACCATATTCTCTCTGCTTCACATTTTTGTTATCAAATAAGATCTTTGACAATTCCGCATTTTGCTAATTCCTACCCTTTGATGAGAAGGAAAGTATTTCTTCGAAACTCCGCGGATTAAGGACTATCAACTTATCAAGTGTTTCGTTTTCAGATTAAATATGTTTTTAACTCTTTTTCAAAGTGTTTTTAACATGTTTTATTAACTGTCTGCTCATATATATATATATATATATATATATATATATATACATATATACATATATGTGTGTGTGGGTGTATGTGTATATATGAACGTATGTGTGTATGTGTGTGTGTTAACAAAACGTTTGAATTAATGTCAATGAGAACCGACTTCTTTCAAAGAATGCGATCACGACATTGGATTTTTGTTATTCAATTCCCCCTAGGGTCATTAGGGTAAATTATCAATTACGCCCATAATATAACTTAGAACATAGAAATATGTGACATTCATTTTAACATAAATTTTCTTTCATTTCATAAAACGAATATAAAATCAAACAAATGTTATATCAGTGAAGAATATATATTTCAAGAGCTATAAACATTTAAGTAGGTTTTTTTATTGATATTTTTGAGATTTATAAAAATTAAATGCGTTTCCCTTCTTTGAAGTGATTTCCCTGCTTACAGAGTATTTACAGCTCTAATCTAAAGTTTTGCAACACTACTTAAAACACAGATATCTTTAGACACAGATGATGAATAAAGACATAACTAATAAATAAGTTTTTTTAATGAATCATATTACTTTTCCCATTATTTTACAGAAAAGAAAAAGGTAGTAAAAATCGATATAAAATGATACAATGGAAACATAACAATTTAGTAAGCAAATAAATGACACTATTAAGATACATTTTAATTGTGCTGCATTCTACTATATTAACAGAAATATCAACACGCTATGAAATTAGAGTTGGTGTTAGTATTTCTTTTTTGAATTTTAATTATCATGCATATAGGCAAATGCCATTGTATTCGTAAAACAACCATTTTATGAAATAGATATTTTACACAGAGTCGGACTCATTTGCCGTTAGATTGCCAAAGAGAAAAAGATTCTTAATTTTTTATTATCTTATGTATTAAAAATATTGCGAAGTAAAAGAAACTGGAACGTAGATTTAGAATTGGTCGTCTAAACGTGACCTCGAGCAGGACTATGCAAATCTGGTGCCGCTTTATTTGTTTGATGAAAATGTTAGTAGTTCAAAATTACTGACGAAGTGATAACGTAGTGATGTAAAAGCCTGAGGCCCCGCAGTATTCAGTCGGATGAAGGGATCGATGTCAAAGAGGCCGGATAGATCTTTTTTTTTTTACAATAAAATGCATTCAAGATGGATCAAATTCCAGCCAGATTCATAAAGAGTATACTATAAAAGACTGGAAAAGTGATTTTATCCGATAGATCACGTGTTAGCTGTTTTGCTAACAGTGGGTCAATTCGTATTAGATGTATTGGAGAAAACTTCCATCTTGACTGCATATTTTTCACAGTTACACATCCAAATGTTGCGCATCTTTGGATATGCTTTTTCTTTCATGACACCGGCAAATTCGTGATTATACCAATACGTACAAAATCATTCATCATCATCATCATCATCATCATCATCATTTTCATCATCATCTGCGGCCCTGCCGTTTTAACAGCACAAACGATCACGGCTCTTCAAATTGTACAGCCATGGTAATCTCGGTAAGACAAGTAAAGACGGTAGCTTCCCGTCGCTTTCCCCCTTGATTCAGGGGTGTATCTCTCCCATTAAACGCGCCCTCAGATACCTGTGACCTCCAAGCAGTTATAAGAAATGTGCTGGGAACGGCACAAGATTGTGACACGACGGCCCCGTCAATAGCGTGACCGGTTATATGCTACATAAATGTTTTGAAACGGTACTAAATTGTGACAATAGAGTATGAGATTATGATAATTTGTTGTTTAGACGTCTTTTTGTAAGATCTGAAAGGGAAGGCATTCCTGGGATTTGGATGTGGCTGGTCTCTTCATTCTCTGGGGATGACATCTTCATGTTGGAGTCCCTCTGGCTTGAACCGCAGCAGGCACCGTTTCGATATTTAAGCATTCAAGGCAGATCAAACAACGCAACAGAATTGTAATATAAATGTATAAATCTTAACTAGTTTATTTTACACATTACATATTACAATATTTTACAATTTAAACATTACAACAAAATACAATTATTTTTAATTATCAACCTTGAAGCTAACTACCTACCTATTCCTAACTAGTTCCGGGGGAGATGGGTGCCCCCTCTCTTTTACAGAGAGCAAAAAATACACGTGTTCACCTCATTGCTTCCAGCGATCAAAGAGAAAGGGAATCGTGTAATTGCATTGTTGTCCTTCTTTTTTGTATCGCTCCGCGCGACTAAAGGTGGTTGGACAACACAATAACAACACCTAGTGGCACTAGAAATAGTGTCATATGCTAAACTGGGAATGTCTACGATTCTCCGCAAACACAAGCGTAGTCTGATAATAATAAAACCAGGTGTGACAAAATATTATCCTCATAGAAATGCCAAAAAGAATAAAACTCGTACTTAAGAATAATGGGAAGCACATGTAAAACTATCAAAATCTAAATGCAAAAAAAAAATGCTTAAAACTAATTTTGATCATCATTTTAATATGGCAAAAATAAGTGTGGTTTGCTCTCGGTAAACGGATTTTTTATAACGTTGTAAAACGTTTGGCCAGAGATGTACTTCGCATTTAGAGCCTCCTAAATTCTACTTTCAAAAGCAAACAGTCTTTGAGTTGTAGTTATCAAATTACATTGCAATTTAAGATGTAGTAACAAAGTAAAAACAATTTAACGAAAACGTAATGGCTAATACAGCAGATTCAGACACAGTTTTTCGGAGTTTGCTATTCCAATTTTATCGACAAGCTCTTACAATTGGTAAAATGAAGAATTTTACAATGGCTGACACACAAACACCAAAACAAAAATTATTTATGGGAGTCTAGTGATTTGTGAAATATTTTCGAAGACCACACAAGTACTAAAATAATATAATGTTCAGTTGTGTTAAACTTAGTCATTACGGATTTACTGCATCCAAAGCTGCACCTTATATTATATACAGATGGATTAACCTCATGAGAAACTGCAGTGTTTTATCAACGGAAATGACGCAATGAGCATCGCATCTATCACTTTTCAGAATATTAACACTTGGAACTAAGAAGTTCTGTCGCGCACAGGTATTTCTTAAAGTGTAGTATCTGTTCTTCAGATGCTGCACTTCAATTTCTTGTTCTCTGTCAGTGGAAGAGAAATCTTTCACGACTGAAACAATTTTTATTTTTGTTCCTTTTCTCCACATTAAAAAACGACCCTGGTGTCTAACTCTGTCCCGTGGGGAGGCATGGTAAATAGGAACATCATCACAATAGTTATGGCTAACGAGAGTTTGTCAGGATCCAGAAGTCGGAATCTTAAGCAACTGGAATAATTAAATGCGTTTATGTGTTTATCATAATGGTTTTATTTTGATAAATGGAATTAAAACTTAATTTGAAGTATCGGAATTCACCAACTGACATCATTTTCTTAAAGATATAATAATATTAAGTAAAGCTCAAAATTATTTTTGCATGTCTACAAAAGTGTCCATGTAATATTTATTAAATATTGAAATCCTAATAAATCGGGTTAAAGATCTTGCTAAACTTGTTTATCTATAAAAAAAATGTACTTTGCTTAAGGTGTTGCTGGTAAAACAGATTTGTTAAGGTGTATAGCAATGTAGAAAAATTGAACTGGTGAGAGAAAGTCTGAATAAAAACGGACAATCGAGCACAATATTTGAGTTACGGATCTTCAGAAAATCTATTTATTTTGCAAAAGAATTCTTAGATATTAACTCATTTAATTGTTGCTGAATATGAATAACAATATCCGTTATTTTATAACTTTTTTTGATAATTTCGTGAGTGAAACGCCATATTTACATTAGATAACACCAATTTTAGGCCGAGAAACGGGAGAAAAAATTATAAAGATAGTTGCTTTTCTAAAGACAGTGACAGACAAAAATATCGACACTGCAGCAATCCGTTAAATGTAAATTTATGTAAGTTAAAATCATTGCGATTTAAAAAGACAATTATTTATTATTTTTATTCATTTATTCATTCTATTTTAATTATGTTTTAGTGATGGATTCGTTCGGAAATTTAGACAGATGTAATTCAGATCAGTTTGTATTTTTTAGAAAATATTAGGCTGTAATCATGTCAGTGTGACAAACTGGAATTCGACAAATTGTTTATTTACATAAAATATTTAATCTAAATAATAACTACGTCAATTTAAAACTAGTCACCAAGATCTTCTAAATGAAGTATTGCATGTCTTTCCATTTGAGCAAGACTAAAAGACACACTTTTTTTAAATCTAATTTCTTTGAAATGTAAAATCTAAGTGAAAACAATGTCTCGAGGATTTGACAATCAAGAATGTTCTGTCTCGTCATCTACACTTGTAATGTCAGTCTGTAAATGCTATTTTATAAAAAGAAAATTAACACTTCAATGGATGTAAGAAATAAAGTGTGATTGTTCCGTTGCTTAAGAGCTGGAGATTTCCGGCAAGAGATAACTGATTTCTTGTACACACAAAACTGCTATAATTGCCTATTGCATTGAAAAGTGTCATGCCATGCCTGTGGTAAGAAAAAGTCTTACACTTGTAACAAAAGAAAGAGTGCATAGATATCCATGTCAAATTGACAGATAAAAGTACCAAACTAACGGACACTCTAAATAAGACATTTTTTAAGTTATAGAAGACCTGACTAATATATCATCAAAAGATCCCTTACATATTATCCCATTAATTATGGGAAATTGCTGCTAAATATTAATAACAATATCCGGATTTGTGAAACACCACCTTTCCAATTCTCTGCATCCACAAGCGTAGTGTGATAATATTAAAAGCAGGAGTAGCAATGACATATGTTATGCTTAACATTTTTTTTTGTATTTTACTTTTTTAATCACGTCTTTTTTTCTATATGTTCTTTCTCCTTTCTCTGCTTTCTTTACTTGTATTTTTCTAACGTATTTTGTAGTCTTTACTCGTCTTCCCGAGATTAGCATGCAATTTGGAGATCCGTGGTCGCCAACGTTGTTAACAACAGCAAGGCCGCCGCCGCTGCCGCTGCTGCCACTGCTGCTGCTGCTGTACAGATGATAAAAATAGTATAATATTTAGAGGAGTAGGTTTTCCACCACCGTCCCTCATTTAACTGGACAAAAACCACTTTTGACATCTTTCATTTTGCCTTAGTTCTTTGTCAATAGAATCGTATGCGGATGGTCACATCGTTATCCAATAACAAAGGTGCTGCATTCTTCGTTTGTTGACGTCATCAATTCACTGCAGAGAAGATCTAAACTGTGATACTACAATAATAATTTGGTTCCCATGATGATATCTACACGTGGAACTCCAAATCAAACCAATAAGGTGATTGCAAAAAATAAATAAATAAAACTGAAAATAAATATACTTAAAAGTTAATATAATTACTAACGGAGGGTTGCGGCTTTGCCAGGAATTAAAATATGCTTAAGTATAATATTTTAATGTATCCAGATTTCGTATATATTATTATAGAATCGTGATTTCAAAAGTAAAAAAGAAGTATTGTGGTGCCATCAGCTAGAATGGAAACGGCACATGTATACAAAGTGATTCAAAATTAAAATTAAAAATAAACTAAGATGAATTCACAAAATGTTTAACGATTTTTTTAATTTTGACCCATTTTGGACCACTTAAAAACAATTTTAAGCGGCTAAAAACCCATAAAAGAACGCCACGTAACCCCCCCAATCATTTGAGGCCCCTAGCACCGCTCTCATACTTTTAGTTTCGGGGGTGATAGAGTTTTAAAATATGGAGACAGACAGAAAGACCGACAGAGAGACCAATCGACATACAGACATATAGCTGTTTATATAATAGATTTTAAAATAAGATTTCTCATCAAGCCATGAGTCAGCATAAAAGATTAAGTTAGATCTTGGTTCTATTTATAATAATGCAAGGTATTATATCCTCGTGTAAATAAGAGAGTGGTCATCTTTCATTTACTCACAGTTTCGATGAGTTTATACGTATTTCACATCAACGAAAATTTTTAAAACGAAACGCCCATGAAATATTCGAATTATTTTTTTCCGACTATTGTTCTCATCTTGAAATGTTATTTCCACAGTGTTTATGATAGGACCCGTTTCACAGTGATTAGAGTGCTTGAAAAAATCAATTGTAAAAGTGGTAATACTCTCCTGAAGTTTGAAGGTTCGATTCTTGTGGGCAACTGAAAATACAATCGCGAATTACTTAGGACTTCTATCAAAACATGGCTGACGTAACGAGATCATGGTACGCCCGTGAAGTAAATAAAGGATTCTATTCGAAACTCTGTTCAAATTCCCGAGTTCTACAGAAACATTCTTGAGTTCGACAAGATACTTCTGAAGAAAGTCGGAAGTTACAACCTAAGCGTTGTGAAAATGGCACTCAAGACGAGAACAGTAGTCCAATGAATCCAAAAACCAATCCACATCTCAAAAATTCAGAAATATAAAACCCTTGAAATAGTTTGCTTTATTGCGATAATACTTTCATCGTGTCGTAGGTACTCGAAGATTCTATTGTTGACATTGGTTTCCCTGACATTTTTCCAGTAATGGTTCTTTCTAGAAAGACATCGGATATTTACGGAAGGGACTATGTGGAGGCTGCCAACACTAAACGAAAGTGATTGTTGTGGGATGAACTAAATTTGAATTTGGAATGACGAAGTTGTCAGTCCGTGTCGTTTACCAATGGCTACCATCAACTCCCTTTTACTAAAATTATACGTAAACGATAAGATGGTAGAATGAATGCTTGTTAAAGCCATCATCTATTGTATTTATTTGTACTGACGATTCAATTAATTGTATTATAAATTCAAAATAAATTAGATATAAAAATAATAGTGAAAAGAACCAATTCACATCTCATATTCAGTTATATGTAATGCACTTTTTAACAAAATTGGTCTACGCACGAGTGTAAATAATATTATATACTTCGTAAAATACTAAGTATAAAACTGATGAATTATGCAACATGTATTTTTAACAAAGGAGTCAGTACCTATCAAGGCCAGGAGAACACTCGAGGATAAAGATTAATGAGTATACGTTAGTCAATGGGACAATATCGTAATAATCGTTAGTATTGAAAATTTGGTAAATTGAATTACTTAAGGGGACGGCTCAAGAACTTGTTCACGTTGGGCTTGAAGACAACCATATATTAGTCAGTAGGAAAGCAGGAAAATGGAACAGAGTTTCACAGGCATGCAGTTCTAAGAAAGAATAGAATTTAGGCACGGATAAACAGTAGGAGAAATCATTGATATTGGTTTCACCTACTTTTTTTGTGAAAATCAAACAAGGGAGACCATAGATTGAAGCTTAGATGAGCACTTGACATGAAAATAACGATAAAGCAGAGAGAGGTTCGCAATATCTCTTCTGTGGGAAATTGGTTGCAGGAAAGAGAAAAGGGCATCCCCTACTAAGCTACAAAGTCTGTTTTGAACTCTGTGAAGTCAGGCTAAGATATCTAGCAGCTCCTGCCCAGATGTGGCAACAATACTCCATCCTTAGACGTACTTGCCTTTTATAGGTAGAAAATTGCATCAGCAGTGAGATATCTATAGGACCGGTAGAATAGTACCACCATTTTTCCAGCAGCCTCGGCAACGTAATTTATGAACGTGTGCAATCTCAGATCAGAAGTTACGGTCGGACTCAGAAGCGTGTTAAAACATTGACTCCTCCCAAGACGAGTGCCATTTATTTCAATTTATGCCAAACGCGCACCAAAGCGTTGATGATGTAAAGATAAGAGCTTGGTTCTAAATGCATTACAATTAACCAGCCACCCCTTTCCCCATTGTATCACGTGCGGCAGATCAGAGGAGAACGAATCTTAGAGAATTTAGTCGTTTACGGCGTTTGAAGTGTTGCCATACATGGTAGTGTCGTCAGCATAAATGTCTGCCAATGATCTGAGGATGTGAGTTGGGAGATCATTGATGTAAATCAGGAAGAGTGTTCGGCCCAGGGTAGACTACCTGGAGGGACTCCAACATTAATACTGTGAGCTGCATATTTCTACCCAACAACCACTACACATATATGAACCTATCAGAGAGAAATGGTTTAATAATCGAGGAGACATTTCCAACTATACCGTAGCTGGAGATTTTGTGGAGTAAATATTTATCCCATACTCTATCAAAGGCCTTTGATATGTCAAGACCAATTTCCCTAGAAAGGAAGCCTTTGTCGAGAAATTCGCTAATCCTATTAGATATAACTGTCAGCACATCTGCAGTAGTTCTAGCAGAACTGAAACCATATTGCATGTAACTAAGGAGGCTATTTTTTGTTGAGGTGGTTGTCTACTTCTCTATTTTCCACAGATTCGAGCAACTTACTCATGACGCACAGGAGACTGATTGGTCCCTATTCAGAGGGAGATGATTGATCACCTTAATTTTGGAATACGAACCATACTAACGTATTCTATGCAATAGGGTGTGTAACGTGAGCACGTTATTTTTTTTTATTCAAACTAGGGCATTTAATGGGTGTCCTTTAAAACCTACCATATCCAACATACAAAAAAAAAACAAATATTAAAATTTAAAACTAATATTATATTTATTACTAATGATTGTCGTTGAATAGGTATTTCACTAGTACAATATAAAGTTAAGTATATATATATATATATATATATATATATATATATATATATATTAGTGTAACTAAAACTGTAACATACCCTCTGTAGTAAAACAAAATATTAAAATTTCAGACTAATACTACGTATACGAGGGGCGTGCAATAAGTAATGCCCCTGACCCATTTCCCATAGCAGTAGAGAAAAGAAACTTGGCACAGTTATTAGTCTTTCTCTACATAGGTACCACCCAGAGTTATGCATTTCTCTCATGGTTTGATGCAGTTCTGGAGACCGTTTTTGTAGACCACCCCAGGTTGGTCCTCCAACCACGACGTGACTTTAGAAATCAAGGCTGCATCATCTGGGAAACGTTTTCCTTTCAAAAACAACTTCATGGCTGGGAAGAGGTAAAAGTCAGAGGGTGCAAGGTCAGGAAAGTATGGAGGATGGGGAGGATTTCATAACCACACGCCCGTGCTTCTGATCTGGCGACATGCGAGTTGTGGACCGGAGCGTGGTCCTGCAGGAGGAGGGTACCTTCGCTGATCTTTACCCGCTTTTTGATTTTGATAGCTTCCTTTAATTTCCTCAAAAGTGAAGCATACTAGGTTCTTGTAATTGTGGACAGGAAATCTGTCATCACTACTCGGCCCTGGTCCCAGAAGACTGTGAGCATAACCTTGCCAGCGGAGGGCTGCACCCTTGCCTTCTTTGGAGGTGGTGTCCAAGTGCTTCCACTGCATGTACTGGGTTTTGGTCTCTGGATCATAATGATTGACCCAGGTTTAATCCTGTGTAATCAGTCTTTTGAAAAATGTTGACTCATCTTCTTGGCACATCTCCAAATTCACCCTCGAGCACTCGACGCGTTATCGCTCCTGGACTGGTGTGAGCAGCCTGGGAATCCATCTGGCAGACACCTTATGCATATGCAAATGATATTTTCCACAGACCCTGTACTAATCTTGACATCTTGGGCTATTTGGCGAATAGTAATGCGTCGATCTTCCAAAATGGCAGCCTCAACTGGACGGACAGATGCCTCATCAATGGCAGAAGGGGGGGGACCAGGGAGCTGTTTCCACAGACTTCCGGCCATGTTTGAATTCACGATGCCAGATGCTGGAAGTAGGTCAGGGGCATTACTTATTGCACGCCCCTAGTATGTATGAGTATACACGTCCTGGGATAGGCGTTTTACTTGCACAGTATAAAACTAAGTAAATTATATATATATATATATATATATATGTGTGTGTGTGTGTGTGTGTGTGTGTGTGTGTGTGTGTGTTTGTGTGTGTGTGTGTGTGTGATGGTTAGAAGCTTAGACTGTCATGTAGGCGGTCGAGTTTCGATCCTGGCTTGAGGTTGTTCCCTTCTTAGCCGCACTGAATAGCTGTAAAACAGCGAAACATGTCAAAACATCGTTAATTCACTAACCGTATAGCGTAATGGTTAGAAGCTTAGACTGTCATTTAGGTAGTTGCCTGTCTAGCCGCACTGATGGACTGTGAAACAACGAAACAGGACTTTACGTGGTTTACTGTATATCTATCTATCTATCTATCTATCTATATATATATATATATATATATATATATAACTACATCATTTACCCACATAAAATTAATATACGAAAGTATAAATTTATGCGTAAACTTTAAGTATTTACTTCTAAATGCTCAATACGTAGGTAGAGCTAGTTAGTAAGTTATAAAATATATATGGTGATTAAGCTACTCTGAATATTCCGCGTTTCATCCACTCTAGGACTCTTCGGGCTCATGAGCCATATATATTTTATAACTATATATATATATATATATATATATATATATATATATATATATACATATATATATATATATATATATTAAATTAGCTCTAACGATGCCATCTCACCCGGAAAAAAGTAAAAATATTAATTTCAAATTGCTTATACCTGTTCTGGGGCGGGTATTTAACTAGTATAAATCTAATTCGAAACATTAATTTAATTTATTAAACTCACTATATTTGTCTGTCCGTCTATATACTTTCAAACTTTTTCTTCTGTAACTAAATGGCGCAGAGAGCTATAGGGCTCAAATGATTGGTCTTTTAATGGGCCGTTTTTATGGGTCTTTAGCCGGGTAATATGGTATTTAAGGGGCTTAAATTGTAAAAAATCGTTATACATTGTGCACATTCATGTTAGTTTACTTTTAACTAGGTCATATGCTTGTCACGTTTGTGCATTGGTGAAGTCATCAATTTTGAAGGCTACCATTTTACTTTCGGTTTCGATTCTAGCTGATGGCACCCAAATATATTTTTTTACTTTTGGAATCACGACTTTAATAATATATACTTAATCTGGACTAATTAAAAATATCATATTTAAACGTATTTTACAACCGGGCAAAGCCGGGCTCCCCCTTCCGCCAGTATAATAAATATTTATTAATTTAAATACCTATAATCGCATTTGTAATGAGGGGTAACAAATCGAATAAATGAATAAATAATGTATCGTTTTAACTATGATAACATACGCGTTATTTCCCTACTAGCAGGGAGACCTAGTGTTGTCTGGGTTCAATGAGTATCATCGAATGTTCCATACTTACCATAATTTTATTATCATCAAAATCGGTCAAATCGATTGATTTGCCTGCTCTAGTCTAGGATCCACCGCGGTGCACTAGAAGAAAGTTTCACAAGTCTCCTCGAAGTTACTTAAATACATAAATAAAACATAAGATGTATTAATGTATTTGTCTGTGCTTAAATATTTAATCAATAAACTCTTAACGTACTTGTTACATAACCCAAAAATTAAAAGGAGATAATAAGCATACACCATTGATGGTTTATAGCGAGTGAAATTTTTGTTTAAAAGTGATGAATAACGCGTAGATAAATATGTCAGCAAAATATTTATCAGATCTTGCCGACATATTTTATATTACCTTTGCGCATGCGTAAATTTATTCATAGCTTGAAGTGGTTTCATTTTTAAACTTTCTTATGTATCTGTCAATAACTCAATCAAAGCATAGTAGTGTACATTGCATCGTAGATAACTTACTGTTGGTTTTATAAAATAATTTTTATATAATTGCTAAATTAAAGATCCAGATGCAAAAATCAGGTGTCATAGTTCAACTATGCTCTTAACAAAATATTTGTTTCGAACGCACTTATGTTTTATCAAAGAGGTTACTAATGATCTTATACTCTGCGCCCTTCTACCTGTAAAGCAATAAAGCTTCTTAAATGATTTTTTGATGTATTAGTAAAAATCGGACTATTCCTTCTCTAATAGGATGTTTTCGATCATCGATGTGCAATACATATCGGAGGCATTCCGATGCAAAACCTATTCAAGAACGCAGAAAAACATCCGTAGGATTTCTTTTTTAATCGGCCCAGCCGTTTCGGAGCCAATAGGAAACGAACTCACATGCACATACACATACACACACAACACAAAGTGCATTTTATATATAAGTAAAGATCCGGTTTCAATTTATACATAATTTCAACGTGGGGCATAGATTTTCGAGCCTGTCTTTTACTGAAGTAAGTTGTTATCCGATGGAAATCCTAAAGCAAACCTTATTTGGATTGGGAAGGAAATTGTACCTTGATGACGCGCAGTTTCTTTTATTGGTATTATAAAATGAAGAGATGAAGATCTGGAATCGGAAATATATTTCAGTGGTAATGGCAGTTTTATTGTAGGCGCGAAAAATAAAAGCGTGCAATTTTAAAGGAATTGAAGGGGAAAATAAGAAGGAAAAAGTAATTATGTGACGAAGAACGAGAAAATAGTGGGAAAAATGGATGACACTGAAAGAAATTGGAATAATAAACAACACGAGAAACATTAAAAAGAAAAAAAAGAAAAGTAATGGCTTGAAAAAAATAACGGTTGAAAATGATAGAATAGATAAAATACCAGTACAAAGCTAAGTGCAGAGGAATTGATTTATAAAAACACAAATGTGAGACAGAAATTAGAATGTAAATAAACTAAAGAACAGAAAGAATACGAGAAAATGAAAGAAAAACTAGAACTAATTGTGACAATAGACACGAAGAAACTGAAAAACAACGTGTACTATTTATTTGTCTCTGAAACATTTACCAGCAGTGGGATCGACCACGCCCACCGTAATATAAGGAGGCTGTTCCGCTAAAATCACGGGATCTGCGAATAATGTATTTAGAGATGATTCCGTTTCTCAAAGATGACGTGTGGTTGCATTTAACCAAGTTACCGAAGAAATTAAATAACTCTTAAACAGTGACTGTATATCATAAAGACAATGAAGAATTTTCGGATTCGGATACGTGTGATTAAAAGAGAATTTCTTGCTAGGGAAATAGTGTTAAATAAGAGACAATTATATTTTTAAGTGTATTATTATTATTAGTAGTAGTAGTAGTAGTAGTATTATTATTATTATTAGTAGTAGTAGTAGTATAATTATTAGTGGTCTCTGTTTTGTTTCGGGAGACGATGGATACCCCTTAGAAGAGTGTATGTGTGTGTGCATATAATCGTGAAGCAAGGGTTACGCAGTCGCAAACCTTATCTCTACTGAATTGGAACTGCTTGAGTCAAGAAGTAAGAAGAAGTCCAGGATGACTGGAAACAATACCGAAATAATCGGCAATCACAAACAGAACCTGGTATTCCAAAATTATCACCCATCTAGTGATGACCAGGTTCAACGTCGCTTAACTTTGATGATCTAACATAACCTGGTTTGTCAGCCTAATTTTGTCGTATATTGTGATAATAATAATACTAATAATATTAATAACACTACTAATAATAATAACCTATTATAATAAAGTGGTATCCCCGTCTATTTGTTCCCAATTTGGTTTATGCATACAAAAAGCTACACTGTTTCACACATGGATTTTAATACGGGGTTTATATACTTGTGTTTCATGCATGATTTCTATATATGCTATTAATCCTAAAGAAATGAACATTTAAGAGGTTATCTTATTTGCATATTACATTTAAGAATATCTATTTTAATAATTAGCTCTAATTTTTCATGAATATTATTAATATAATTGTTTTAGTATTCTATTTAGAAATAGTATATAAAGTTAAGTTATTTAATTTATTTTTAATTAAATTTACATTTAATTGAATTTATTTTTAATTATATATGTATATATATAGACGCTGTTTATAGCTTTATTGCAGGTCAATATTTTTTTTTATTTTAAAATTGCTATGAATCGCAGAGAAGTGAAATTTGGTACACTGGAAGAGCATAACAAGGTGCATTATTTGCCAGATTTTTGTTGAATTTGAATACATATTTGGAAATTGTGCTATTGTTTTATTTTCTAATATTTTTAAATGGGTATCACTTTATTGCAGGTTTCCCTAACTGCCTGGAAAGTGTCGAATTATAGCTAGTGAAACGAGGAATTTGAAGGACAAAAACACAAGAAAGTAAATTTCTGCTCGTGATGTTGGAAAAATTCGCACCCGAGCAGCAACAGTCCTGCTATATTTGACAAGATTGGAATACTTTCATTATCCAGAAAGACACGCTGCAATGTCTTAAACGAAATTGCAAGAAGCATTAAGACCATAGCAAGACGTACTTTAAACTAAACTCATGGCGTGGGGTCAGAAATACATTAAAACCAGCTTTGAAAATCTTCTTTTCACCAATGAGGCCAGAGCCATCTTTGATGAACCAGAAAAGAAAAATAGGATAAGAAACAACTACATGGAAGAGTCATAAGAATGACAAAAGATGAGAATAACGAAAATACTTGGACATGGGTGCGAAAAAGACACGTACACCGAGAAACTGAATCCTTAATAACTGCAGTACAAGAAAATTTTATAAGAACCAAGCACATCAAAGCAAATCATGAGAAAACACAAGAAAATAGCAAATGCAGACTCTGTGGACAAAAAGACTAAACGATAAACCATATAGTAAGCGAATGCAGTAAACTGACCCAAAAAGGAATTCAAGAATAGGCACGACCAAGTAGGGAGAACAGTAAACTATGAATTATGAAAACAAATAAACCCATCCAAGCAAGAAGACCGGATTTTGTAATAATTAACAGGAAAGAAAAGTCCTGTAAAATCGTAGACTTTTCTGTTCCAACTGACCACAGTTGAATATCAAAGAAAAGAAAAAAACAGAGCAAATACATAGAGATAGCCAAAAGAGCTGAAAGGTATATCGATGATGAAGACAATCAGGATAATATCTATAATAGTAGGAGCACTAAGAACAATTCAGAAAAGCTTTGAAAAAAAGAATGAGAAACATTGGAATCAGAGGAATTGCTGGAAAGATACAACAAATAATAATAATAATAATAATAATAATAATAATAATAATAATAATAATAATAATAATAATAATGAATACAGCTAAAATATTACAGGGAAACCCTTGAATGCGGAGACTAATACACACGAGCCACGTGAGCGGGCTAGACAAACAAACTGCTACAGAGGAAAAATATGATAAAGCGTTACATGGATATTTGTAAGTTCGTTTTTCTCACCTCATCCCTCCATTGCCCTAGCACCGCCTTCCTGAAAGAGTGATAACTAATAGCCGAGAAGGGTCAAGGAGGATGGAAAGACCGAGGAGAGAGCACTGACCAGATCTCCGCTGAACAAGTGCCAATAGAACTGGGACCTTGGGAAGGCTTATGCCACTCAAATTTCAGTAGAGACCAATGGTCGCTGTAAGCGAGAAATTAATGGTAAGCGGCTCTTACAATAATGCAAATTCATGTGCAAATGTTACCAAAGGAAGTGGCGAGTATTGGAAACCTGGAGAGACTTGTTGTCACAAGTTATTTTCAAAGAGATATCTTTGATAATCTGTATGAAACCTCCTTGTGAGCAAATAATAATAATAATAATAATAATAATAATAATAATAATAATAATAATAATAGTAAACCAAATATTACGGTGTAATTACAAATTTAAATATAAATACTTTTTTATTTGATAAATAAATAATTTTGACGTACATTTTTTTCAGCTCGTCTTAACAATAGCTAAATTACTTTTAGCGTGTCACATATTTTGGAGATAACTTTAGTTCCGATATGAAGTGGGCCAATGAACTTTAAACGTTTACACTCGGTTGTGTCTTTATAATAAGAGTTGTAATTTTAAATTTCATTACAACTTGCTTTGTACACTCGTGTTTGCTAGTGAGTGCGCTTATGCATGTATAAAGAGAATGTTTTCAAGTTTATTATTTTAGTCATTATATTTGTACAATATTTTTAAAAGGTAATTCAAATGCATAAAAACAAATATATCTCTATCTCGACTTTATATAAAGTCACTTTGTGTGTATGTGTGTGGGTTCCTTCCTCATAGATTCCGAAACGGCTGAGACTATCTTTTGCAAATTTCACACAAATGCAATTTATATTACTGGCAGTATTCGTAGATATGTTTTGTACAAAAATATATCTAATAAGTACTGAAAATCGAAAACATCCGAGCATAAAAATAGTCTTTCTTCTCTTATAAATAATTTAAAAAATTTGCAGGGAAATAATCGGTGTGATCTTGCTGGTGGAACGTAAAATATTCCCTTGTAATTTTTTTTATTTATAAGAGGAGAGAGACTATTTTTTAGGTAGGATGTTTTCGATTCTCGATACTTATTAGATGAAACAAAACGCAGACGGACGACAGTATCATTATTTTTTAATTTTTTTACGAATAAGTCACCGGGCAAATTATTCCTCGTAATATATAATATTCAATAGCGCATTGATTCTATAATAACACATACGCAATCTGCATAAATTAAAATATCATGTTTAAGCGTATTGTACGGCCAAGCAAAGACAGACGTCCAACTAGTTTTTTATTAAAAATGTCCTGTGTTTATATATTTATTCCCAAATACTTTTAAATATTTAGCATCAAGGTTTATAACACTTATACTTTTTTTTTATTATTATTACATTTTCACCCCAAACAAGGCAAATTGCCACTTTGGTGTAGGGGGCTACTATCAGGGGCAACAACTACTGGGGTACTATGTAGGGATTTGGGCAGCAAGGTGTCGGTTCACGTTACACTTGAACTTCTGCACGTCAGTACTGTTGGGGAAGCAGGGACCTGGAATGGAATTCCAGAGTCTAGCGGTTCTGGGGAAGAAACTATTGGAGTAAAAAGATCTTTTACATCTAGGGATCTCTACAGTGTGGGGGTGGGATTTAGCAGCCTGTCGGGTTTGTCGAGGGTGCTCACGTCGTGGGGGCACAAGTGATTGCAGTTCGTCAGAGCATTCACCACTAAAATACTTGTAGAAAAGGCAGAGGGATGCAACATTTCGTCGATGGGACAGAGGCTGAAGCTTAGATGCCAGTTCAGGGCCTATCAGGTTTGCGACTCTCTTTTGGACCTTGTCAAGGAGCGAGAGACTAGTAGCAGATGCACCAGCCCAGATGTGGCAGCAATACTCCATACATGGGTGAATGGCGGCCTTATAGAGGTACAGGATACTTTCGGGTGTTAGTAGTTTTCTAGCACGGTAGAGAGAGCCCACCTTTCTTGCAGCAGCCCTGGCAATGCCTTCAATGTAATTGTTCCAACTCATGTTTCCTGTGAACGTTAGGCCAAGCAGTTTGAAAGATGGACTCTCAGATAAAGAGTCGTTGGCCATTGCTATGGGTGGTAGGGAGGGTTTCTTGTAATTATTGAATGAAACTAGTTTAGTCTTGGCAGCATTGAACGCGACCAACCACTTTTGTCCCCATTCCACTACAGATTGGAGGTCTTCCTCTAGTGTTTCTGCCATTTCTTTAGAAATGTGTTCATTCGTCTTCCTGTCGTGCCTGCCATAGAGTGTAGTGTCATCAGCATATATACCCATCTCAGAGGCAATTTTGTCGGGGAGGTCATTTATGAATATCAGGAACAATAGATGTCCAAGGATAGAACCCTGGGGCACCCCCGCATTTATATCATATTGTTTAGATGTACGACCGTCGAGGACAGCCTGGATTTTTCTCTTATCTAAGAAGGATTTAATTATGTTAAGTATTCTACCAGTGATACCGTATGATCTGATTTTCCTGAGGAGACCCTCATGCCATACCCTGTCAAAAGCCTTAGATATATCTAGAGCTACCGCTCTGCCCTCCTCCGCTTTGTCCAGTGAATGGTATATACGTTCAGAGATCACAGGATGTCTGCTGTGGAACGGGCTTGTCTAAATCCATATTGTTTGTCAGTCAGTAGTTTAGCATCTGTAAGATGATGGACTAGAGCATGGTTAATTATGGTCTCAAATATTTTAGCAAAAAGTGGGAGGAGGCTAATGGGGCGATAATTTGATGGGTCTGTCCTTTCGCCAGAATTCTTGAATACTGGTACAACAGAAGCAGTTTTCCAACAGCCCGGAAAGCAAGCTTCATTAAGGCATTTGTTGTAGAGTTTGGAGAGAACTGGAGCTACTTCGGCTGGGCACTTTTTAAATTAATTAGTTTTTGGTACTTATGATTAATTCGAATCATGCTGAAATACAAACTTTATTATTTAGTAAGCTATTCTTAAGTACATTAGCCAACAGATTATTTTGTAAGTTTAATTAGAAAATATGTAAATTTGTATCGAAATTATTTGTTTGAATTTAAATTGCTTTGTTTTTGTTTTTGTTTTTTGTAATTCAGTGTTTGTTTTCCTATTTTTACTTATTTATCGATTTTTTAATTAAAACGTTTTATTTGCAATTATTTATCATTCGTTTTAATGAAAACGTATTTGTTGTTATTTTTGACAATTACTAACAAATACACATGCACATACATACACACACACAAACACACACACACACACACACACACACATATATATATATATATATATATATATATATATATATATATATATATATATAGGATTCCTTGGAAGATATTAATATAACACTTTTAATTGTAAGGAGAAAAAAGACGGATTGTGAAATAATTGGAAGACAGAGTACGAAAATTTACAGAGAAGAAGAAATATATATATATTGCCCAATTCCGATGCAATTATCGAATCCGATTCTTTACAAATCTCTAAATATTTCACTATTAAGTTATTATTTTATGCGGTTGATTTAGAAATGAATTCATAGCGTCCCTCCTCATAATGTCTTATGTCCTTTGAATTCTTGTTCTCTCTTGGAATAAATAATAACGTAAAAGAACACGTTAAAGGAACACATATTTACTTACTTTGTGGGAGGCGATCATCTATAGATTTTAGTTATGCAGATAGTTTAAAATCAATAAATATTTATCAGGTTCTCATTACTACCAGAAGTATTAGATCCTGTTTTAAATGAAGTCAAATGCCAAATGATAATCAAAGTAATCGGTTTTGGTATCGGAAAATAGGCACAACTTTTTCCGATTCTGATGTCACCAAAAGTTCTGATTTTTCGGATTCCCGATTCCGATTATTCTTCCCAATCCTAATATATATATATATATATATATATATATATATATATATATATATATATATATATATATATATATAAGGAAGGGTTAACAATCATGAGAAAATGTTTTCGATGTTGAAAATTCTTGGAATTTTCCGTTGTGTTATCCTAACGAACGTCTATTGTACGGTTTTGAATTACGGGCATCGGATTGGATTCGAGTGGCCAATCGATCAATTGGGGTGAAAGTGAGGCGAGGTGAGCGTCTCTGAAACGGCACTATTTACTGCCAAGGCGCTACAACATACAGCCTCGGGCTGCGCCAGTGATCAGTGTTGTTCTTTCAATTTCATACCACGATCTCAATATGTTTAATGAAATATACAAGTTGGAAATACAGATGCGCACAATAGATGCTAGTAGCTTTATCTGAAATGGGAATCCAACAGTTATATAGTCTAGTTAAACTGGCTTTCATTTTAAAATAACCTATATGTTCGTGCCCTTTGGCTTCACGAGGGAAGAACGCGAAATAAATTTAAAAAAAACCCAGAAGACAAACAAACTATAAACAAATAAACAGATAAACTTCTGCAGAAAGAAAAAAAGAATCAACCTACTGTATGTTCGACGGAGTTTAAATACATGTAAAGTTTAACTAATATTAGTAAATATTGGAAGCCAGAATTGCAAATAAGTAACGAAGAGACGCAATTCCCTGATTTCGCTTTCCTTTAAGGGGGCATAACTCAGTGTTTCCTGTGCCGAAGAGATCAAATGTAAAATAAGTTTCAGAACTTCTGATCGCTGAAAGCGATTGGATTAAATTCCAGTCTGCATCAAAGTCAACCAGAACAATGTATTTAATTATTATTGATGTTACTCTACTCTATAGCTGTGATGTGGGGTCGCTTCGATTTTCTTTTTCTTATTTCTTCTAATACAAATTACCTGTCTATGATGGATACTAGATTATAATTATAATCCCACAGACACCATCACCGTATACATCTTTGCGAAACGGAGCATCAACGTTTTTCATTAGGGCTAGGATAACAGCATATCATTTCTATTGTTTTGACTCTCGAGTCTGTATCCATTGATATCTTATATGGTTTTATACAGAGAGATGTGGTTCTCGGTTGATTAACTGTGTCTAACTGTGTCGGATATATACTCAAGAGCCGAAACAAGGAAAGGAATATGCTGTTGTCATAGCTCTATTTATCATTAATCGCTACATCACCTGCTCCAAGAAAAGTAATAGTACTGAGACAACTTTTGATCTTCGTAATGTATATAATGCAAATTACAATATTTGATATTCCAATAAACGTCACAAAATTTCGACCAATATATAAGTCAGAATAACTACTTGAAATTGTTACAGAAAAATTAATTAATTTAAAATCCATACCAATGCGTTCGTTTAGTACGGTCTCAATATTTTAGTTTAAACTAAAGTTGAGCATACTTTTGACGAGGGGAAATGTTCTTGAAATATTATGTTCTACAGAAGTTTCATTGGAACACACAAGTAAAAATAGGATACAATGTTATAAAAATATAAAAAGAAACATACATATTTGCAACATTAATAAAAGATTAAACTGCATAACTCATTCCTCCGTAATATTTCTTGATTTACTTTAGTTTGGGTTGATCCATTACATATCTGCATTTATTGTCCTACATAAATCACTTTTATACAAACACTAAACAATGCTTGCAGAAAACTATATTAAACTAAATCAACGGATATCAGATAAAATAATGTTTGCGCTTTTTATCTGGTCCTTTATAGGTCCATAAATTCGATCATATATTTTAAAATCACAAAAGAAACAAATTTTTAAATAATGCATTGTTCAGACTAATGAAGCCACGAACACGTTTGCAAATAACCAAACCGTAGAGCAAGGTGATGCCACAGAGGAGAGAGTCCATTTACTCCGCTGTGACATCACACCACGAAGAGAGAAAAGAGAGAGAAAAAGCATGTGACGGTGTGAAAGACTTATGAACATGTCGACGCGGCCGAAATTCTTTTAACCACGTGGCGGCATGACGGGAACTTTTAAGCAAGATGCGGGACTCATTTATCTTCTTATTTTTAACAAGATTTTCGGACAGCTGTATTGTCGCTTGCTGGAAAATACGTGCTAGGCGACTTTGTGTGGAAACGACCGGTAATAAATGCCTATTATTTCAATTACAAAAAAAGTTTCTAATTTCCTTCCTTTTGTTTCTTTGTGAGACTTCCAAACCAACGTCGGGCCTGGGTTAACAACATAGTTTAACAGCTTTTTTCAACGAACACGTAATAACGAGTAAGCAGTTACATCTACATGTTTTAAATTGCACTTATACATGATCATACTTATGAACTTTTACGCACATACACGTATAATCCTAGCCATAGACAAAATGGTCGGCTTTCTAACCAATCTCCGGATAAATAAAGCGAATAGAGCTCAAATGAAACCCTGTGTCGTAACGGTCAAATTCGACACAGAAACTATTCTGCCCTCACATCTACGGTCTCCAACGTTAACCAAACGTATCACATCATATTATCACCATGACAAAGGAACTCTGCCATCATCTATATCTACTGGATACCGATTAAAGCCACGTCTAGCAAATACTGATAACAGAACAAAAGTATTGAAGTTTACATATGGCGTATTTTTTTTTCTTTCGTTAGAACAAATTATGAGTTTGAAACAGAGAATATTGTATAGTTAGTTCACAGTAATTTTAGGATAGTCGAACGTTGATTTACTTTTGGTTATCTCATATCTCTCGCTTCCCTTATTTTTTTTACTTTACGCTTCGCCTTAGATGAGCGATGTTTCTTACCTATATATCCCGGGGAATACAATCAGTATAAATTAATCGGACGAAATGAGACTCAGCACACAAAGTAAAGTATGAAAAATTTATTGTACAACGGTACAGTGTAACAAATAATATATTGACAATCGAACGTATTTTGAATGACGTAGTATCAAGATTGACTTACTACCTGTCTGATTATCGCTTTCTGGTTTCTACTGTCTTTTATAGACTGAGTAATCCAATCTTAGGAGGTGTCAGGATCATCTATTATACCACTGACAAAGGAAAAAGAATTGATGTTTTCTGCACTGGGATCTATCATTGGCTATATTTCTTTTCATTTTTACCTTGGAAGGTTATTTGTTTTAGCTACTTACATTAAGTGGATTCATGCCCTGTTTGGGGCGATTTTCATAAAAGCAAGGTGATGCAAAGTGCATTCGTTGTATTTCTGTTGTGTTCGAAAAAGCGATGATAAATCCTAATTCATAATAATATAAAGAACTATCTTTCTTGTCCAGCCGTGGTGAACGAGTGGAGTGAGTGTGCGAGTGCATGAAATACGATACGAATTTTGGTAAGATTATCTACGATTGTCGGACGTTTACGTAACAATCTATAAACTCCCATTCTGTAAATGACACCATCCCATGAGGGCGTTTATTTAGCGACGGATGTAATCTTGTCTGGAAATAATATCTTTTTCAAATGTTTTGCATCAAATCAACAAATACTCTATTTTCTGAAAGTATGTAATTCCTGGTCAATAAACCATGTTAATCAATCGCGTTTTGTTTCTTCCGGCCAGGCTCGAGTCTGATTTTAGTAAGTTTTATTCCTACCAGTTGTCGCTGTCAACACGATAGACATTGTATTCAAATCAGTTTTATACGAGTAAGAGTATTTTGGACATCATAATTTTTAGTTTAATCCCTTTTTTGTTTGGAAATAAAAGTCAGTTACTGTTTAGATTTTAATAAAACCATGTACTTTCATATTAAATAAGGAGGCTTGGCCCCAATGATACGATCTTACTATTGTGATAGTATAGCACCTACTAGTTAATGAATTATAGGTTTATTTAGTCACCTAGTGCTACCAGACCAGACTGTCAGACGATATTGGCTTCTTGATCTAAAATGCACCAAACTTGGGTGTTATTGTTATTTGTCTTTTCTTTTTGCAAAACGCAATGATTATCTCAAGAGTTAAAAACAAAAATAAACAATTTTCTTCTGTAAAACAACGAAACCAAACACCATGAATAAATATTTGAAAATAGTAAGAACTTGGAGCGTAAAACATGTTTTACTTGTTTCAGCATTAAATAACCCAAATGGGGTTGATATGCCGTAAACTAAACAATCAAACCATTTAGTTAAGTGGATAAAATCCAATTTAACAATAGAATTATCGCCGTTTTTTTTATTAAGAAATATAGAAGTTTCCCATACCCATAGGCGGGCTATGTACAATAACGAAAACCTTACAACTGATGATGACTTGCTGCGGCACTAACAAATACAAAATGATTTTATGACTGAAATAACCAAACAGTAAAGCCCTGGAAGACATAAAAATGACAGAACTATTCCGTGTCAGCGACTGGTGTCTATTTGCAGTGATCAGAAAAGAAGGAAGAATGATAATGTATTTTATTCTCTAGACAAAAGGGAGTGTAATAAAATGGTAAACGAAGAAGAAGAAATAAAATGTGAAATTAATGAGATCGTCTTTGCTTTCCTGTATAAACAATTTTTTTATCCTTATGAATTTATTCATACATTAAGCAAAAACATAGGTCAGTCATGAGACTGCATATCTCTGCCTGACTATGTAAGTGTGGTTCAAAGTCTTTTCTGTGACTTCTTTATTTTTCATGATATATCCCCGAACATATGGAATATGAACGTTGTTAACACAAAAACTAGTTTATTTTCAAGTCAGTTACGGTTAATCCGACTCATACATAAAGAAAGTTTAAGCTTCGTCAAAATGTTTACCATGGCAGATATTCTCAAGGTCAAGATGAAAAATGTATTTGATGCAAAAGTTTATTGGTTGAAATATCGACTAGGTAGCGAATCTATATTATAATTTCAACTGATGTTATCACAAAAGAGCCATTTTCATATTTTCTCTGATCTTGATGTTGATCAAAATATTACCAAATTTAATTCTTTCTAAGTTACACATTGGCCAAAATTTTGACCAACAATTAACCAAGCGATGTGGATGCTATAGTTAAACATACACACAAAAAGCATAGTGCAAAATTGGAGCGAATGGATAATTTTCTCTGCTGCGGAAAAAATGTAAAATCCTTCTATTATCCTCAGCCAGATTCTAGTCAGCTAGAATATAACGGACAATAGTTCGTTGTAATTGCAAATTCATAATCAGCTAAAAAGGCAACTAATACTCAGTTTTACATACACCGGGTATTGCGAAATAATCACCTACCTAAATACTGACTAAATACTGACTAGGATTCATTGTGGCATAATATTTGTTTTATTTAAGCGACATTACACAAAGTATCATTATGTGTATACTTGTAAAATAAAACTATTTTAGTTTAAATTCTCTACACCTTACAAATGTCTTATATCATTTTGCCACACCTTGTATTTCTAAATACTGTGTAGACAGCCGAAGTAAAAATTGACACTGCCGAATACGGATTCTAATAAGATATGCGAGTTAAAATGTTGTTTTACTTAACTATCAACATAGTTTATTTTAAAAACGTTGACTTGATCTTCTGTCGTTCAAGGTTATTTATTTCTCTCCCACTACAAGAACTGTGAGACCAAGATCGAGAATTGAGATTGAGGAGGGGCGCTCTGATCAGCAAAAGTGCAATAGCAGCCCTCTCAGCATTTTCTGGCGAGGGCGCCTAAGGTGATTAGCAATAATTGAACCCCATTTTACAAAGAGAAAAGGAAATGCCTGGCAGGGTTGGCCTCCTAGAACTGCACAGAACCAGTATTACATCCCAATCAACAGGGAGAATGTCATTACAGGAATGCTCTAATCTCTGTTAATTTGGGAGGCCGAGCAAACAGATCAGCCTTTAAACTCGTGATCATATTTGTCAGCGAATATTAAAACAAACAAGCAGCAATTAATGCATAACGTATTTCGCTGCACTTCAGGCAAACGAAGTGAAAATGAAACTCTGTATAATTACGAAGAGAAATTAAAAATACTGGGAATATATAAACGTCATCAGTCGCTATAAATCATAGGATTATTTGAAACGGTGCCAAAGAACTTTGCCAAAAGTCAACGCGACGTGCAATTTGTTGAACAAACATCATCTGCCTCTAACATTATCCAAAACTTGCAGAATTACGTTGAAATATTAGGGTTTTCTTTTCTTAATATAAAACTACCGTAAGCTTACTATATTTTAAATTATTAAATTCTAAAAGAAGATCAGTATGAAATACGTTTATAGGCCAAATTACAAGTCAGTAAAGTAAACAAATATTTAGTTGTTTAAAATTAATATTTCGTATACGCCATCAGCAGCTGATATATAAAGTATATCGCCAAAATATTGATTTTAAACAAATAAATATTTATTTATCTTACATAATATTGTCTTGTAATTTTGCCTATAAACGTATTTTATTTTTTAATTCAAACAACGTTTATATCACGGAAAACACAATTTTGACTTTATTAAAAGATATTTTTATTTGTATATATTTACAGTTTTAATCTGTTAAAATAGCGTCTCTTTCTCATCCTAGATTTTGTCAAATTGTTGATAGATGTAGTATTCTTGAATTTCCTGTTACAGGATATTTTAATAGAAATGTACGCACTTCTATATTACACATTTTGTTATGCATAACAAACATGCAATATGGTTAAGATTAAACTGAGAAAAGTAAATGGACTAGTTATTAAAACTGGAAAAGAAAAAGACAGGATATTCTAGTAAAAAATATAATAAATTTATAACTTAAGACATTGCAGCATTAAGAATTGATTGTATAATGTTAAATTAGATGTGTTAAAAAATGCTTAATTCTGCAATATTTTAAGTTATAAATTTATTATATGTTTTATTAAAATATCTTGTCTTTTTTTTCAGTTTTAACAACTAGTCCTTTTACTTTTCTAAGTTTAATTTTAACCATATTATTTTTCATGCTCAAATTTTTGTATGTAATCACTGATCTTCCAGGCTTTGAGCTGTAATAAAATGTTCTATTTTGTGTTCAAAATAATCTTTTTAATCTATTTCATTCGTAAGCATAATGAATACTGAATTATTCTTTATGAAAGAATTTGTTTTTTTAAATATTATGAGAAAATAATTTTTCAAATATTTATTGGTAAATATGTTTCAAAGTAGTAAACGTTATATTTTCTATCAAGTTCAATCAATTTTCCTACGGATCTCAATAAATAACGAATTTTTAAGGAAAAATCAACACTGGAAGCAGCAAATACCATTCCAAGATATAAATAAATATGCAAAAATAGTTTGTTTTTTTAAATGTCGATTTCTCAAACAAATATTTGGACCAAATTAAAAAAAAATAGTGTTGTAAAATCCATGTTCTTAATTAAACCAGTGAAATATAAATAATCAATTCAGAAATAAACAGATGTCATAAAGTAAATTACATTTCAACAAATCTTTGGAAACAGTTCAAAAATTGAAATTAATAATAAATTCCTTGGAATTTCTTTCAGTATTTGATTAAAACATCATTATGAATAGAAATAAGAAAGATCAAGAAGATACTCCTTTGTTTAATTGATTTTTTTAGAAATGAATAATTCCATTTCAGTCTAATTATTTACCCCCATGAATAGCTATATTTTTATCAAGTATATATATATACACACATATATATATGTATATATATATAGGTATTTAATTATTATAGTAAAAAAATAATTATGACAACCCCTTTAAGAAATTCGTTTTTATCGTTGAGCACTTTCAGTTGAATTAAAGTCGGTCATCTTAGTTCTTATGCATAGATCATCGTATAACGATTAGATCACTCTCTGACTGACGTAATGAACATTTAAAAAAATTTTTTAAATGTTTAAATTCGACGTTATTTCACGCGGTTAATGGTAGCCGAATGGATTAGGTCTTCGCTAACAGAGCCAGAGATGTCTCGTGATGCGGGGTTCGAATCGTTCGACTGGTATTAATCGTGACACCCTGCACTGAAGATTACCGGAAGGATGAAATACTAGTGTCTGTAGGTATTTAATTATTATAGTAAAAAAAATTTATTATATATATATATATATATATATATATATATATATATATATACGTTTTATTTTTATTACCGTATTTTTCTGTTAAGTTACATTATTGTTTCAGCTACCCGGCCTTTTGTTTGTTTTTTTTTTGGCCATCTGTAACTTCCTCAGACTTTTACAGAAATGTTCGTTGTTATGGGATGATTGAGTGAAAGAGTGATCAGGGGAGAGGTGCGATAAGAGTGGAGGGAAAAGGAGAGGAAGGGAAAAGGGGGAAAGGTGGGAGGGGGGTATGTCGGTAATGTTTTAGTTTTGGAGTTTAAGGAACTTTTGGGGGAGGGTCTGGGAAGTTAATTTCCTGTGTGGCTTAGGGCATAGGGATACATGGAGGGGGAAGGTGACTATGTGGGGGTAGGTGGAGGGGTTACTTTAAAATTCGAGTCTTAATGTTAAAGTTTTTGGCGTCTCGTTGGTGAGATGATTTCTTGATAAGTATGACCTGTTGGGTGTTCGCTTACGTTCGGAGGCGGGGGGGGCTATGATTCGGTTTATTTATTTAGTTTTTATTTGTTATTAATTGTTTGGAGAGGGTTAGCTAGCGGCCACGCGCACGAGCAAACACATGCGCACATACACACATATATACTTAAAGAAACGTTCACATGTACACATACATCTCCGCCCTGGCTTGCAAATACATGCACATATGTGCACATGCATGCATAGATACCCGCATAGATTTGCACGCCAGGGCGGAGATGTATGTGTAAATGTGAACGTTTCTTTAAGTATACATGTGTGTACTTGCGCATGTGTGTGCTCGTGCGCGTGGCCGCTAACTAACCCTCTCCACTCTTTCATCCCATAACAACGAACATTTCTGTAAAAGTCTGAGGAATCTACAGACGGCCAAAAAAACGGCCGAGTAGCTGAAACAATAATGTAACTTAACAGAAAGATACGGTAATAAAAATAAAACACATATTTGCTCTACAATAGTATTGAGCACTTTCTTCAGTTTTTATTAATTGCCATTTCTACTATATATATATATATATATATATATATATATATATATATATATATATATATATATATATATATATATAGTCGATTATGATTCAGAATAATTATTTACTAAAAGATTCCTAATAATTTAATGAAAATGTTTTTTTTTTGTTATTTTTTATTATTCAATCTTCACTCCAAACAAGGCAAGTGCCACTTTGAAGTAGGGGGCTACTATCGGGGACAATTTTCGGGGGCATTATGAAGGGAGATGAGTAAAAAGATTTTTGTTCACATTACTCTTGAACTTCTGCATATCAGTAAAGTTGGGAAACCAGTATCCCGGAAGAGAATTCCAAAGACTTGCAGTTCTGGGGAAGAAACTAACCAGTCCTGTGGAAGAAACTATATGATCATTTCACATTCAAAAATGATTTCTGCAGCCCTCTGCTTTCAATAAAATTCCCCCCAAATTATCTTCACTCTTTTATTCTCTATGTTTCACTTTGTACCTCTCTCCCACCTACCCCCTCTCTCTCTTTCTCTGTCTTTCTCTCTGTCTGTCTCTCTGTCTGTCTCTCTGTCTGTCTGTCTCTCTCTCTCTCTTTGATTTCTCTCTTTCTCTCTCTCCCTCTCTCTCTTTGATTTCTCTCTTTCTCTCTCTGGATTTCTTCTCCTTTTTCCAGTCCTACCCAAAGCCGGCCAGAGACTTAGCTGGTCAAAAAAAACGTCATGAGACGACAACAGCTATGAATAATTGCTAAGGATGTAGTTAGGCGATTCGGCGTTTCTATGTCGTCGCGATTAACCACCTGACGAACGTCGGGGGAATAGTTGGCCGAAACTTCGTGAAACTACAAGTAGGAGATGAGTATAATAGTCAGCAATAAATAAATGTATAAATAATTTTAAAAATATGTTCTATTTAAGGAAAATTTATGGTAGGAAAAAGGTTTATGATGAAAGGACAGTCAGACAGACCAGCCTATACAGATGACGATCAAACGAAGACATTAATTGAAAATAACTCACAGTCCATAACATGAAAATAAACAGAAATGCTTTACCTATATAAATCCACAATTCATGAACATTTAGTAAATGTAAAGAAGATCCAATATTTTGGTGCCACGTAATTTAAGTGAGAAAGAAGTATTTGGACTGCATTTCTCTCTGTGATTTTCTTTAGAAACAAAACTTTTTTTTTAATCAAATTGTTACTGGCGATGAGAAATTGATCAATTACTGTAAAATTCTGATACAACGACATTTGTATTAAGCGAAATGAACGACTCTTAGCCACCCAGAAACAAGATTTTTATCTGAAGAAAATTACCCTTTGTGCCTGGTAGGGTTTTACAGCAATAACTACTAACAACTTTTTACCAGACAACAAGTAATTCTAAAAAAAAAAAAAAACTAACTGAATGAATTTAATGCTACATTAAAAACAACGCGTGATTGGACAGCAGGATTGGTGTTGAATTCCATTAAGACAATCATGACCAGACGTTTCTGTGGCGACCAGAAAAACAATTGCTGCAGCTTGATGAGAATGTGTTGTTCTGTTTTACTTTTACCGCTATATATTGCTCTTTCAAATTGTTATTTATTTAGTTTTCGTGATTTCAATTCATTTGCATAACATTAAAAATTACATGAGTTCTTCGCCATGGAACCACTTTGATTTGGGGTAAAAAATAAGAACTTTTAATTATCGAAAATTGTTTTTATGTCTCATGATTATGAGGTTAACTGCTATATAATATTTAAATTATTTTGTTTTTCTTTAGTAATCAATTATAGAAATAATCTTTATACCGGCTTGTATGAAGATGTATATCATATCCGACCAGGAGAACTGTTATTTAAACATTTTAATTGATATTCTTTCTGAATTAAAATATAAAAACCATTCAAACTGTAAAATCTTTAAATAAACATTTATTTATTTAAAATTCGAATTTTCAACCAATGTATGAGTCTATATCGGGAAAATATACGGAACAGAGCGCGGACCCGTCTAGGCAAAGACTGAACTGTGTGCGAAAGAACGTTACGGTAAGGAAAAAGGACTAGACAAAGAAGAGGGGGTTACATGAGAGAAGACAAGCACGTTAGAGACCTGGGTGACGTCACAACTGTGACGAGAAATCACACGTAAAAGAGCAATGAGGAAATGGATGTCTTTATTACAAAAAAAGGAGTCGAGTTATTACTTGTCTCATGTTGGGTTTACGTGTGTAAACGTGTATAACATTAAATATAGACAATATTTTTTGATGTGGCATGTTGTTTTTTGAAGCGGTACGTAGCGCACTGTTGTCATTGATGATCGAGTTGTTGTTTTTTTTTTTCAATAGATATCCGATTCAATTAGTTTGTGCTTTGGCACGAACGTGTAGTTAAGTTGTAAAAGTATTCCATTATTTGAAAGCATTGCAATCGACAAAATATAAGACGGTTCAGAGACCAATTAAATTTCAGAGTTTTTTTCATATAAAAATATTTATTCATTTAATATTCATATTTTCGCTCCGTATAATTGTTACGTTAGGAACGTATAGGCAATATTTTAACATATGTTTTTTTTAATCTGCTTTTAAATTTCTCTTTGAATCATTTTATAGTTTTATAATTTAAATTATTTTAGTGCTATTCTTTATTATATTACAGACTGATTCAGTCAGATGAAAATAAGAGACACAAAGTGCCTTTCTATAAATGACACGTGGTTTCAGATATTAGCAATTCTGTTTTAAAGAAAAAAACAAGATAACATCCCAGCTAGATTTGATGGAATTAGCAGTATTTACTCAAACAAATTATCACGGTAGAAGATAGTAAGTAGAAGTGGCTGTAACTTCCCTAATTCACACATTGTCTTCAATTTGATGTATATCCTCATCAGTACAGATAACAACGTTAGGGTTTTGCAGTTCTTGCATGGAGGTACTCAAACAAATTATCACAGTAAAAGATAGTAAGTAAAAGTGCCCGGATGGAGACGTAATAATACTATTCCACGTCGGAGACTTTTGATGAGTTGATGCTTTTATGACGCATCAAAATCGAGTGAAAAATGAAGAAAAAAGCGTTCAGCCGAAACCAGTGAAACCGGCTTCTTCCTAAATTCACAGTGTCCTCAATCGCATGAATATCCTCGTCGGTACAGATAACAATGTTGGGGTTTTTTTTCAGTTCTTTTATGGTGGTACTGACGTCTTTCTATGGACAGCGCCTGCTATTCCCAAATCGTAATCCACCTGGTATTAACCAGAATCACCGTAGCTACCTTCGGTGATCGAACAAGAACCGGTGTGTCAACGTGATTACGCTATATATATTTACATCTTGTATTAATAAACGCTCAAGTAATTCAGATAATATAAATACTAGTTTAATCAATTCTTACAATAGTTCGGTAAACTGTATCCGTAAAAACGTACAAGTTCGGAAAACTGTATAAACCAAAGAGTACAAGAACGGTCTAACTAACTACCGTGGACACTCGTCCATCATAAAACCCATCGATGGGCTAGATAAAAGAAATTCAGGAATATTTAGTGAATCTATTATTCTTCTCCGTAGATTTCTTGAATTGTTTTCCTTGATACAATTCAACCATTCATCCAATAACAAATGTAACGTTGAATTCTATTAATTTTTGTTTGGGTTTATATATTGCAAAATAGTGTTTTGGTATTTAATGACTAATAAAAACTGAATCTATTCCCATAAAATTGTTAAATGACGTTAAAGGGCTTAATGAATCGTAATTCTTTCTGCTAACAAATGACTGAAGAAAAAAACTTGTACAATTTATAATTGGGTTAATATGTTGTAAGAATTCGCTTTTGATATTAAATGATTTAAAGAGGATTGATATGCCGTAGAATTGTGTTAAATTACGTTGGAAAGATTAATACATTGCAAAGTCGTGTTGGTATTAAATCAAGAAAAGGGTTGATACATCGGAAAATTGTTTCACTAGTATTTAATTTCTTAAAATGTGTTAATATGTTATAAAGTTGTGTTTTCATATTAAACGAGTTATAAGGGATGGATATATTGTAAAAAGTTACTACGTCCTTGCATCGTATGTCATTCGAATAGCTTTTGCAACACTAAATATGTAGAACTAATTGATGTATGTTTTAAATGCGTCCAACTATAGCTCTAAGATATTTTGTCTGCCTGTGTATCTGTCACAGTTCAGTTAGAAATAGCTCCACTCAGATTAAATGGACGCATATTGAAAATATACGTCAGTGTTTTCCTACCATCTGAAAGCTATATAGATGTGTAGTCTGCTTTACAATAACAAAAGGGAAGCGACTAGTCCAACATAGAATAGTTCGGTGCAATTCCATCCCTTTCTGTGGATCATTTTCAACGGTGAATGACAGCAATTCACAAGAGGATTACCGGAAGTGTTAATAAGATTCTGTAGACGGGCATGAGTCCTAAAACGCCGACTGACATTTAACAGTTGATCCCCACGTGGCCCTATCGGATGAGAGGTCAAACTGAACAGTTGAATACAATGTAAGGTTATTTGATACGCTATCGACAATGTTCCGTTTTGAATAACATATCCAGTCAAAATATTGCCATTTGAGATATGATGCATAATTCGTGAATACGAGATATTGATAGGATCTAGTATTATTTTCATATACTTAAATATTTATAGAGATATTTACACCCTTTTATCGTGATGTTATTTATTCATTGGTCACTTTCCACCTCTTTCCTCCTACTCTTTTTCTCTTCCTTAGATCTCTCTCTTTCTCTCTTTAACTATCTCTCTCGCTTTCTCTCTCTCTCTCTCTATATATATATATATATATATATATATATATATATATATATATATATATATAAAGTGAGAATGTATGTGTGAGGACACTGCTCAACCTATATACTCAAGAAATATTATCTACAACATTATCGACAGATTTAGAATTCGGTATATAGGGTATTCAGACATGTGAAAAACATTTAAATCGTTCATTCGAAAAAAAGGCTCTAAAGGGTCAAAATTTAAAAAATTGCTACGTATGGGTCATCGGATTTTTATCTGTTTGTCAACTGTTTCACGAATAGGAATGCAAAAATCGTTCACAGGACAGATTACTCATGTTAAGAAAAAGTAGGTTTGAAAACAATTTTAAATTCGTGTCAAGCTGGCTCAATGGATATCGCACGTTATTCACTGTCTTTAGGTATTGAGTTTTTTACTTGGAATTATGCAGAAAAAAACATAATTCTCGCATGACTAAGTTTTTTTCCCATTTTTTACTTCATTTTTTTTAGGAATTTAACGTTACGCTAAGGCATTTCTGTTTATAATACATAAGACATCTGCATTAATTAAGTTATAAGATTTATGCAACGTCGGGTGGCCTACTTATATATATATATATATATATATATATATATATATATATATATATATATATATATATATATATATATATATAGCCAGTAGAGTTTAGTTTCCTAGAAGTACATCCAATGAAACAACATGTGTCTACCAAAATAGTGCTCAATGAGTGAACAGAGCAGGTATATTAATTTTATTTATACAAACATTAATGGCTACATATGTGCATACATGTTTCTGTTATCACCCACGTTGGGGGATTACGTCTTCAGGCCAAGAATTACCGTCAGGTGGTATTTTAACTTGATAAACGGAATAGAAAAATGTATTTGGTGGAAATGTCACTTTTGACGGTAATTCTTGGCCTGAAGACGTAATCCCCCAACCTGGGTGATTACAGAAACATGTATGCACATATGTAGCCATTAATGTTTGTATAAATAAAATTAATATATATATATATATATATATATATATATATATATATATATATATATATATATATATATATATATATATATATATATATGATAAATTGAATCTCAGGTAGATAAATTATAATTTAAAACAAATGTATTATTCGACAAAAGATGCAAATTGAAATTTTTTTAAGTTTTCCTTAATCCTTGGAGTGTCCAAAAATGACGCTTATCCTCAGATGAAAAGTAGTTCGAAAACTGATATTCATGAACAGGCAATAAATTTTGCTGGTTTTTTTTTTTACATTTTCATCTCAAACAAGGCGCATAACCACTTTGGTGTAAGCGGATACTATCAGGGATATAGGTATTAGGGGTACTATGTACGGAGTTGGGATGCAAGATGACGGTTCACGTTGCACTTGAACTTCTGCATATCAGTACAGTTGGGGAAGCAGGAACCCGGCAGGGAATTCCAAAGTCAAGCTGTCCTAGGGAAGAAACTACTGGAGTAGAATGCTCTCTTGACTCTAGGGATCTCTACAGTGAAAGGGTCGGATTTAGTTGCTTGTCGGATTTGTCGGGGGTACTTACGTCGAGGGGGCACAAGTGCTTGCAGTTCGTCAAAGCATTCACCGCTGAAGTACTTGTAGAAAAGGCAGAGGGATGCAACATTTCGTCGATAGGACAGGGGCTGAAGTTTAGATGACAGTTCAGGACCTATCAGATTGGCGACTCTCTTTTGAACCTTGTCTAGGAGCGAGAGACTAGTGGCAGATGCACCAGCCCAAATATGAACACAATACTCCATACATGGGCGAATGGTGGCCTTATAGAATATAGGATACTTTCGGCCGTTATTATCTTTCTAACACAGTAGAGAGAACCTACCTTCTTCGCAGAGGTCCTGGCGATACTTTCAATGTAATTGTTCCAACTCATGTTTCCTGAGAGCGTTAGGCCGAGGAGTTTAAAGGATGGATTTTCAAATAAGGAGTCATTGGCCATTGCTATTGGTGGTAGAGAAGGTTTCTTGTAACTATTGAAGGAAACGAGTTTAGTCTTGGCAGCATTGAATGTTACCAACCATTTATGTCCCCATTCCACTACAGATCGGAGGTCTTCCTCTAGTGTTTCTGCCATTTCTTCAGATATGTGTTCATTTTTTTCCTGTCGTGTCTGTTATAGAGGGTGGTGTCGTAAGCATATATACCAATCTCACAGGCAATTTTGTCAGGGAGGTCATTTATGAATATTAGGAATAACAGAGGTCCTAGGATAGACCCCTGAGGCACTCCCGTATTTATATATTGTTTAGATGTACGACCGTCGAGGACAACCTGGATTTCATGTATTCTTCCAGTGATATCATATGATCTGATTTTCCTGAGAAGACCTTCATGCCATACCCTGTCAAAAGCCTTAGATATATCTAGAGTTATCGCTCTACTCTGCCCCACTTTGTCCAGTGACTGGTATATAGTTCTGAGATTAAAATTAGGATGTCTACTGTAGAACAAGCTTGCTTAAATCCATATTGTTGGTAAGTCAGAAGTCTAGCATCTTATAGTTTGGCGAAAAGTGGGAGGAGGTTAATGGGGCAATAATTTAATAGCTCAGTTCTTTCGCTAGAATTCTTGAAAACTAGTACCACAGAAGCAGTTTTCCAGCAGGCAGGTAAACAAGATACATTAAGGCATTTGTTGTAAAGTTTGGAGAGAACTGGAGCTACTTCGGCGGAGCACTTTTTTAATAGCACAGCCGGGATGCGATCAGGGCCACATGCTTTTGCAGTGTCAAGATTTCTTATGATAGCATGCACCTGAGAAGGGGTGATTTTCAGATCGTCTAGTGTGGCGTCTGTCCGCAAAGGAAAGTCAGGGAGCGGGCGATTAGAAGGGTCCAGTGTGGATTTGGAGGAAAACCGACTGGCAAGCATGTTTTCCTTCTCAGTTTCAGAGCAAACAACCTCTTGATTGTTGGATAGTGGGGGGGGATTGTTGATTACCTATTACTTACTACACTGTTGTAGATTTGCCAGAAGTCGCAGGTTCCTAATTTATGTGCTTCGATGCGTTTTTTGGTGGTTTCAGTAAATTCTCTCTGAGCTGTCGCTATTTTTTGTTACAGTTACTTCTGCCTTCTATATACTTCTTCCTGTTTGAACTGGAGTTATTTCGATTAAATGGCAGCTGCACCAGTAGAGGTAAACCATTGGGGAAAGTGGGGCTTGCTATAAAATTTCCGTGTGGGAACACCTTCTTCAATTGCTTTTTTGAACCATTCAGTGGTCTCATTTGCGCACTGTTCAGCAAGAAATGAAAAGATATTTTGCCATGGGGCGTCCCTGATGAGATCCCTGATAGCTTCCCAGTCAGCCTTTTTATAATATCTTGTTGTTTTGAGTAGTGGCTCTTCAGTTTTGGCTCTAAAGTTTAGGGCTATTTCAACTATTACCACTGCATGATTAGCATTCCCTAGTGGGCATTAGTTACACAGTCATCGGGAACTGTGATCAGAAACAGATCTAGAAATGATACGTGTTGTTCTTGCTGGTCTGGGAAACGGGTTGGAAACATAACCATCTGTGATAGGGAATGAGATATAGAGAAGTTATATGTTGTCATACCAGCTGCGTCTGTGTGACTAGAAAATCCAAACCAGTTGCTGTGGTAGACATTGAAGTCACCAAACACATGCACTTGTGTGCTAGTGTCGAGGGAAAGTGCTGTATCTATGCTGTCAGAGACTTTGTTTATTAGGGTACAGTCCTGGGTCGAAGGATAGCGGTAGAGAAAATAAAAGTAGTTAATGTTATGTTGCATGTTAAGTCTAAAGCACATAAAGGCTTGGTCGTCCGATTCTAGTTTAGTTTCTCTAGTCAAGGGGAGGGTGTTCCGAATATATACTCCAAGCCTGTACATATCCTTACGGCAGAGTGGGAGATATCTAGGCATGTTAAAGGAGTTAGAGGGGATGGAGGAGTGTAGGTTAGTCTCACTTAGTGCTAAGATATCCGGGGTGTTTTTTTTTGTTTTTGTTTTTTTACATAGGCGTCACCACTTATCAAGGCCGGTCGGCCACTCAAGGATAAGGGTTAAAGAGTGTAGAGTAGTCAAAAGGACAATATAGTAATCGATAGTAATGGAAGTTCGGTAAATTTGTTAACTTCAGTGGAACGGCTCATCAGAAACTTGTTCACGTTGGACTTGAAGACAACCATATTATAGACAGCTGGAAAGCAGGAAAACGGAAGACAATTCCACAGGCGTGCAGTTCTTAGAAAGAAGCTTTGATCATGGAATCTATGTTTAGGTTTAGGCACAGATAAAGAGTTGGGAAAATTATTGATAATGTTTTCAGCTAGTCTAATGTTTCTTGTGAAAGTTTGGCGAGGTGGGACCATAGATTGAAGCTCAGTCGAAAACTTTCCATGAAAATAACGATAAAGCAGAGAGAAACTCGCAACATCTCTTCTGTGAGATAGAGGTTTCAGCGAAGAGAAAAAGACATCTCCCACCAGGCCACGAAGTCTATTTTGAACCCTATCAAGCCAGGACAAGTCTTTTCTAGCAGCTCCTGCCCATATGTGGCAACAGTATTCCACCTTGGACGTATCTGGCTCTTATATAGATAGAGAATTGCATCAGCAGTGATCGCTCTACTGGATCGATAGAAGGATCCGACCATTTTTCCAGCGGCCTTGGCAACAGATTTGATGTACGTTTTCCATTTAAGATCAGGAGTAAAGGTCAAGCCCAGAAGCCTGTCAAAACTTGATGCCTCCCCAAGACGAGAGCCATTCATTTTAATTGATGCCAGATGGGGATCAGAACGTTGATGATGTAAAGATAAAAGCTTGGTTTTAGATGCATTAAAAGTAACCAGCCATTCCTTTCCCCATTGTACAACGTGATCAAGATCAGAGGAGAGACAATTTGAGAGAACTTGGTCGTTTACTGTCTTAGGTGTGCTACCATAGATGGTAGTGTCGTCAGCATAAATGTCTACAAATGGTGTAAGGATGTGATTTGGAAGATCATTAATGTAGATCAGGAAAAGAGTTGGGCCCAGGATGGACCCCTGAGGGACTCCAGCATTTATACTATGAGTTTCTTGTTTTTGCCCATCAACTACTACTCTTATGAACCTATCAGAGAGAAATGATTTAATAATCGAGAAAACATTTCCAGCTATACCATAGCTGGAAATCTTGTGAAGTAAACCTTTATGCCATACCCTATCAAAGGCCTTTGATATGTCAAGAGCAATTGCTCTAGAAAGGTTGCCTCTGTCGAAAGATTCGTTAATCCTATGAGATATAACTGTAAGCACATCTGTTGTAGATCTAGCAGAACGGAAACCATAGTGTGTGTCACTAAGAAGGTTATTTTTGCTGAGATGGTTGATTACTTCTCTATTTAACACAGATTCCAGCAACTTACACATGACGCACAGGAGACTTATTGGCCTGTACTGAGAGGGGGATGAACGATAACCTGATTTCTTAAATACAAGGCATACTGATTAGATTTTCCACGGTGATAGGAAGCAATTTTCCTTAAGACAACGTTTAAACAGTTTTGTAAGTATGGGTGCTAGTTCTAGTTGAAGTTTTTTTAGTACTATAATTGGAATACCGTCAGGGCAGGTTGCTTTACTGGAATCAAAGTTTTTGATTAGCTTGGTAACATCACATACATATATTTGTATATCACATAGTGTGTTTTCTGATACAGGAGGAAATATTGGGGGTTGGCGGCCTTGGTCGCAAATGGTAGAATTGGCTGCAAAGTTCTTGGCAAAGAGTTTGCCTTGTTAGGTGAAATGCTTCGACATCATTTAAATTAGTTCTAAGCCCACGGATGTTCGTAAATGCAAGCCTCAAGGGAGAAGTCAGGTTAGTTTTGTTCGAGTTTGGACCTGGTTTTAGCATAATTTTTTATTGTACTGTCATTTTTTTTTTAGAGTTTCAGTTTAGGTAAGGAGTGCTGAACAAGTGGTTATGCAGAATACCAGACATGCAACACAAGCAGACCATCACATCAGTTGTCCTGCCATCTATTAGGATTGTGGCCTCGTGATAGCCCACCGGAGATGAGTGCAGGGTCCCTTTCCATGCGCGACATAGCACTACAAACAACCCGATATTATACAACTGTTGATGGAGCAGCCGCTCTAAACATTACCAAAGAGTTATGGCTCCTCTACTACCAGTCGGGGACAGCAGCCAGCAACTGTCTATCCGGTACTCTCAACCCATCAGACGATGGTCAACCCAATCTACTTTCAAGCACTTCCAAGTGCCCAGTTTAAGGAATGGGATGTGTCGGGAGTGGAGAAAACGGCGTTCATTGCCCTAGTCAGGAAAAGAGATCGACCACTGAAGGTCTGTCGACTCCCTGTGGTTTGACCTCTACGCCTAGCTAATAGGCAAATAAGGAATATGGAAGCCGGGCGATAGACAGTGCCTATCTACTCCTCAAGGACTGTGGCCTCAGGAAAGCCCACCGAGGATGAGTGCAAGGTCCTTTTTAATGCGCGACATGGCACTACAAACATCCCAATATTATACAACTGTAGATGGTCAGCACACTCTACTTGTACTGGCATTATGGCATTCAAGCACTCCCAAGTGCCCAGTTTAGAGGGGGATGGGATGTGTCGGGAAAGGAGGAAAACGGCGTTCATTGCCCTAGTCAGAAACCAAGATCGACCACTGAGTGTTTCTGTCGAATCCCTGTGCTTCGACCTCTACGCCTGGCTAATAGGCAAAGAAGGAGTATGGAAGCCGGGTGATAGACAGTGCCTTTCTACTCCTTAAGCAGTTTAGGTTTGCAGATCGGTAATTTGTTTAAGTCACCAGCTCTAGGAAGGTTGTCATCCAAGACTGGAGAGGCCTTCCTCCCCTTAGGTTTAGCTTCAAAGTTTTCTTTCTCCTAGACAGATGACCTGGGAAGATCAATGGGTCCATCAGCACCAAGAGGGTTTCACCGTGCCTCGGTCCTAATGCAAAATGGCATGACATGGCGCATAAGTTACAATACAAACTACAAATTAAGTCATTTTTATATAAAAATTGATAGAAATGTATAAATTAAAAGTTTATTTCCAAAGAAAGTCTAGGCTCGATTATTGTACCACATTAGTCAACTTTTATTTACTGACCGCAGACTTTATTTAGAATATCTTTTTAACCTATACATTATTGTATTACTATCAACTTTCATACAACTATGATTTCTTTCATAATTTGTTGTTTTCAATTTATGTGCTAATCAGAAAAATTAAAGAATCCCTATGAATATCATTTTGTCAGCTATTTTCCTCTGAGCATAGAGCCATTTTCTGAAACTCCATGGAATAAGGATTTTTACTTTAGGTTTTCAACTGGTCGAATAATAAATTGTTGTAAATTCTAATTTACAGACTTTAAATTTCAATTCTTATATCAATGGTCTGTCTCGAATATTGACCTGTTTTATCAGGTTAGGATTGTCCTACAAATGTTAATAATTATAACATTTATACTTGCTTAGAGTTATTAACGTTTAAAAAAATCATCCAATTTGCAAACTTGGAATATTTTTTATTTACACGCACACACACGCACACACACACACGCATATATATATATATATATATATATATATATATATATATATATATATATATATATATATATAAGAGAGAGAGAAAAGAAATTAAAACTAAATTAAAATTTACAATAAATTTATTATTCGACAAAGTACCCCTGCAAACAATTTTCACAATCCATATTCAGTGGAGTTTCAAAGAATGCTTTTTTCCTATACTTCTTAGCATAGGACAGAAAGAAATGAGCAAATTACAATTATAGCTCGGATAGAAATTGCTGGTTGAGGCATTTGATGAAACTAAAATCTATGATAGTCACAAATTGCCAAGTGTTCATGTCCGTTAAGGAACGTGTGAAGAAATGTAGAAAAAATGGGGGGAATGTGTAAAAGAATAACGACAAACCAGAAATAACATTTCCGCTTATTTGAGGACTCGAAAAGCGAAAGGGAATTTTTTAAAAGAAATCCAACAGTCAGAATTTTAAATCCAGTAGTAATATAATCCGGTAGTAAAAAGTGATAAAAGCTATTCAGATTGATAACAATTGTTCACACAATAAGTATAATCTAAAGATAGAAAACACAATTGTTCATTCAATCAGTATAATCCAAAGATAGCAAGGATATCTTATATATATATATATATATATATATATATATATATATATATATATATATATATATATAAATACCCGTTCACATACACTTTTTCATGATAAAGCTAGAACCCAGAATTAGATGGAATCGAGCAACTGCATCGACAACGGACACCGCCAGACCCAAATTGAGTTTCGATGTACTGCATCTCATCAGTGACGTGTTCCGACATAGGCGCGAACCCAGGCCGTCGTACGCATGAAGTGCAATACTGACGACTAACCGTATGGGCCACGGCGCAATCCATTGACTATGCATCGATTTTAATTTTTATATTTTATCTAGTTCTACATTTTACCAAGTGGCAACTCACGCGTCCTATACAACTAAGATAGTTACTGCTGATATGCAGTATCTAAGTTGTTATTCTGACCAGATTTCCATAACCCTAGAGCCTGGAAATTTACTCTATGTTTAGTGCAGCTGAGGGGGTCTGTTTTCGTAGAACATTCTAGATTGGTCTTTAAACCACTATGTGTCTTCGGATATCAAGACGACATCATATGGTACCCTGTATTGTTTTAAAAATATCCATGAATGGCAAGAGGCGAAATTCAGAAGGTCAGGAGAGTATGGCGGCCACCATGAAAATTACGATTTAGAAAAGAAACACTAGCAACGTCTCCTCTGTGTGAAAACAGGCTCTAAAGAGATCTAGAGATCTCAACTAGTTTTCGAAGTCAATTTGGTATTTTGTCAAGGCAGAGAAGCGTACTCTGAGCTGCTACTTCTCACATTCAACAGGAGTACAGCATCTTAGTGCTTACCTGATTTTTATGCATAAAGAGCATTGTGTCAGAACTGACAAACTTTCTCGATCGGTAAAATCATCAACCATTTTTCCAGCGATATTAGTAATAAAATCGAAGTAAATCTCTTATTTAAGGTCGGGGCTCGCGGTCAGCCATAGGAGCCAATCAAATAAGGGTGCAGGCGTCTTGTGACAGCCAAATTTTCGCCAGAAAACTAATTAAAAAGATTGATGTATGTCTGAATACCTGTTATGTAAAATTTTAAATGTTTAAACCAAAAATTGGCTGAATAGTAAGATAGAGACCGCAAAAGTCAAACCTTTGGAACTTTGACCCTATGGCAGCCAAATTTTCGTCTAAAAACATATTAAAAAGCTTGCACTATGTCTGAATACACTTTATTTAAAATTTCAAATGTTTAGACCAGAAATTAGCTGAGTAATTTGGTAGAGACCGCAGAGGTAATTTTTTTTTACTTTGACTCCAATTTTGACCGGTATATATTTATTGTTTTGTGCTCACATCAAATTAAATAGTTTGATCCATGTCCAAATAATCTACATTTAAAATTTTAAGTATTAAGACCCAAAATTAGCGGAGGAGTTTAGTAGAGTTTTCAAAGGCTCAATCGTTGAACCTTGCCCCCTTGACAGCCAAATTTCTGGCCGAAAACCGATTTAAAAGATTTTCCCGAATCTCAATACACCTTATGTCAAATTTCGAGTCTGCAGACTGAAAATTGACAGGATAGTTTGGTAGGGAAATGTCCATACACAGACGCACACACACAGACAATTTCACTTTTATAGATATATTGATTTAAAAAGCTGTTGCATGGAAAACTGCCGCATGGCAACCATATTAGAAACAGGCCAAAGAGACTCTTAAAGTATGTATGCTTAAATCCCCTCACGAGAACATAGCGGATAATGACGGGATAACTTTAAGACGAAAACGTGTCTATGACGGCTGCCAGAAATTTAAGGTGACGTGAATAGAGTACTTCAGTCTGAAGTGGGAGCGGTAAATGTTGAATGTTGCAGACCTACTTCAACGCAAGCATTTGTACAAGTTTTGCAGAAAATTATCTGCTTTACAACTTCATGTGAGATATCATGGCAAAGATGGAGTATCTAAATTTCAAACAGGATTAGAATATAGTTTACACATACAAAAATCAGTGGGATTGTATGCCATCTCTGCAGCAAGACATGCATACTCATAATCGGACATTGCAATCTTATAAGTGCGGATTCTTTTATAAGGAAGTGCCAAGCACTATATATATATATATATATATATATATATATATATATATATATATATATATATATATATAAGTGAACGTGTGTATGTCTTTGTGTGTGTCTGTGTACATTTCCCTACGCAATAACTCTGTCAATTTTTAGTCTACAGACTCGAAATTTGATATACAGGGTACTGAGATTTGGGAAAATCGATGTGATCGGGTTTCGGACAGGAATTTGGCTGTTAAGGGGTCAGAGTTCAACGATTTGACCTTTGAGAACTCCTCCCACAATTTTGGGTTTAAACACTTGACATTTTAGATATTGGTTCATTAGACATGAATCTAAGTTAGTAACTGTATTTGCACCCCCAAACAATAAATATTAAGGGGTCATAATAGGCGTAAAAGTTTAAAATTATCGGTTTTTTTTTTTTTTTTGCTCAGTATACAACTCCAAACACCTGGGCAACGTCGGGCACCCATTGCTAGTATATATATATATATATATATATATATATATATATATATATATATATATATATATATATATATATATATAACGCTTTATATTTTATAGAGGGAATTAGACTTGTTTCTTTTAAAGTAATATAAGCTATAAATAATTATTTCAACCATTCGGGGATAACATGTAACAGCATGCCAAAGAATAGGTTGACTGAAATAATGGGAAGCTTTAAAGGGGGTGAAACAAGGAATATCTGCCTTACTCAGAACAAACAATGCTAGTTTTATTATGGTGTCTTTAATCTCCTCCCCCATTTTTGCTGATGGAGAGACTTTGTTTAATGAAATACTTTTATCAAATTATTGTTCAAGACATTATATATTTAAAAAAAAAAACATCGTTTCTGAAACGCTCATACGCTCGAGTTGATCTTATCTGGGTTTCTTTTTTCATTATGAAACTGATTTTAATTCACAATTGTGAATCATTTTAATATATATATACATATATATATATATATATATATATATATATATATATATATATATATATATATGTGTATATAATTATTTTCCACAGCCGAACCAACAAAATAATTATAATTATATATATTCACTCACACTTTCTGAATATATATATATATATATATATATATATATATGCGTATGTGAGTACTTCTGATGGCACCCAACATCGATCATGAATGAAACTGGTCCCCTGCTTATTCCAAGACGAACGCCATTTCATGTAGTTTGGATATTTTTGTTATTTTAATGTTTTAACGGATATTTCAACATGTTTTAAAATGAGATAATGCCTGAAATATTAAGTTTGTAAATTGAAAGATCGTTAGTTATTATATATATATTGTAGTTGTTGGTTTATAGATTCAGTTTTCGCCCTAAAAAGTGTTTTTAGAATACATTAAGAATCGAAGATGCGTGGTAATTATCGATGAAAAAGCTTATTGTTGCTCATTACATTTAGACAAAAATTATCGAAATACGTTTTCCGAACAAATATTATTTCTGGGCCTAGGATCAAGTGAGTTCGCTCTGTTATTTTGTAGCATGATTTTATTAGTATGATCTAAAAAATTTGGACTATTATATTTATAGTCAGGGTAATATAAACGAACCAATCAGATACCAGATTCGCTGTATAAAATACACTGAATATGATTCAATTTTTCAGTTATAGCATCATCTTGACACTAGTGGATTACCACTGCTGACCACTGATTAGATGAATACATCTATTATATGCTTAGAATTTTTCACAATTCACTATTTTGCTTTCTGTATTGATACTGATGAATCTGAAGTCAATAATCGCAGTTGAAAAACTTTCTTTTCTCTACAACAAAACTATTTTTTACCATCTTTAAAAATCACTTGTCTATTACAAGAATTGTCTTCATTCTTCAAAGGGTCGCTTCACTATTATATGTGCACTGAAACTTGACACATATTTTGTAGCTTGTATAATTGGACTTGGCAATCTTCTTGCATTAAGATTGTCCAGATAATTGATGAAGTGACTTTAGATAAGGCGTTGACGAACGAAAGATGATTATCAAAAAGAAAGGAAAAGACCGAGGTTAGAGGTCAAAGAAAACGGTCAACCTGAAGAGACTTACACAGGCCTGCAGTTTTTAAAAAGAAGTTGCTCGAATAGGAAGCTGTGTTACAATGAGATCTGACAACAGCGAATTAATCAACACAGCAAGACTAACGAGTCAAACGAGCTGGAACAAAGGAAGCAGGAAATAGATCAGACAACTCTGGAGAACATATGCCATAGTTGTATTTATAGAATAGATTGAGGCTAGCAACATCACATCTGTAATGGATAGGTTACATTGAAAAAGGGAAGGAGCCAATAAAATTACAGATACCTTTCTGAATCTTATCAAAGAACCTTCATATGAGATAGCGATTCATTAGTTCAAATATGGAATATATAGTTTGATAGTAGATTTGTAGAGATAGAGAATAGCCTTAGGCGTGAGAAAGTGTTTAGAGTGATAGAGGGACTTCAAAGTCCATAACGTGGAATGGCTGACCCACTCAAATAAGACGGGTGATGAGGGGAGGTTCTGCCATGATTTTGCCATTGCTTATGATCTCACTCAGATTGTTCGGGAGCCCACCCATGTGCCCGATACTACAGGTCAATATGCAAGCCTCCTAGACCTTTTTCTCTTAACTTCCCCTGAGCTATGTTCATGTTCCGTTCGTTCTCCTCTAGGATCCTCCGACCACTCGGTCGTATCAGTTAAGATAAAAATGGAATGTAATAAGTCCACCGTACTGTATACCGATACTCCATGGGTGACTGGGATAGCTTCCGTACATTTATATCTGATCTACCTCTGCATTCCATGTTTAGAAAAGCATGTGTCCTCTAGAGGATAAGACCTGACCGAATGGTTAATTGTAGGCATAGACCAATTCATACAATCCAAAATATTCCAACAAAAACCTAACAGCCAGCCATGGTTCTCCTCTGAATGTGCTGCTGCCATCGCGCACAGAAATCACTTTTTCCATAGCTACCAAATTAATAGATGCACTGAGACTGAAGGTGCTTTCAGGAACGCCAGCAACCACTGTAAAAGAGTAATAAAAAAATGCAAGAGAGCTATATGCCCAGTCTGTTAAATCCAAAGTAGCTGATCAGCGGCTTGGTTCCCACCAGTTTTGGCAAATAACAAATAGGATCCTGAACAGAAGTGTGCGTTCTATCCCAACCATTATCAACGGACCAGAGGTCATCTCCTCAGTTTCAGACAAGGCCAAACTATTTGCAAAGAACTTTGCAGCTAATTCTACCCTATGCGACGAAGGCCATCAACTCCCAATATTTCCTCCTATAACACAGAACACGCTAGGTAACATACAGATATCTGTACATGAGGTCGCCATGCTAATCAAGAACCTTGATTCCAGTAAAGCTACTGACCCTGACGGCATCCCAATTATAGTGTTAAAAAAGCTTCAACCAGAACTTGCTCCCATACTTACGAAACTGTTTAAACGTTCCCTTAGGGAGAAGTGCTTTCCAACACCCTGAAAAACCTAATCAGTATTCCCTGTATTTAAGAACTCAGGTGATAAGTCATCTCCCTCTCAGTACAGGCCAATAAGTCTCCTGTGTGTCATGAGTAAATTTCTGGAATCCATATTAAATAGAGAAATAGTCAACCACCTCAGCAAAAATAACCTTCTTAGTGACACGCAATATGGTTTCCGCTCTGCAAGATCTACAGCTGATGTGCTAACAGTTATACCTCATAGGATAAGTGAATCTCTTGACAAAGGTTTCCTTTCTAGGGCAATTGCTCTTGAGATATCAAAGGCCTTCGACAAGATATGGAATAAAGGCCTCCTTCACAAGATCTCCAGCTACGGTATAACTGGAAATATTCTCTCTATCATTAAATCATTTCTCTCTGATAGGCTCATAAGAATAGTGGTTGATGGACAAAAATCAGAGGCCTGCAGTATTAATGCTAGAGTCCCTCAAGGGTTAATCCTGGGCCTAACACTCTTCCTGATCTACATCAATGACCTCCCTAAACACATACTTAAATCATTCGTTGACATCTATGCTGATGACACGACCATCTACAGCAACACATCAAAGGCTGTAAATGACAAAGCTCTCTCTCTGATTCTCTCTCCTCTGATCTGGAACGAGTGGTTCAGTGGGGGAAGACGTGGCTGGTTACCTTTAATGCATCTAAAACCAAACTCCTATATTTATATCATCAACGCTCTGATCCCCATCTGGCATCAATTGAAATAGATGGATCTCGTCCAAGAGAAGCCCCATGTTTTGACAAGCTTCTGGGCTTGACCTTCACTCCTGATCTGAAATGGAACACGTACATCAAGTCTGTTGCCAAGGTCGCTGGAAAGATGGTGGGATTCTTCTACCGCTCCATAAGATATATCACTACTGATGCAATTCTCTATCTATATAAAAGCCAAGTACTTCCAAGGATGGAATATTGTTGCCATATCTGGGCAGGAGCTACTAAAAAACAGCCTACCCTGCCTTGACAGAGTACAAAATAGACTTTGTGGCTTAGTGAGTGTGCCCTTTTCTCGACCCTGCAACCTCTCTCCCGCAGAAGAGATGTTGCAAGCCTATCTTTGTTTATCGTTATTTCCATGGCAGGTGCTCGTCTGAACTCCAATCTCTGGTCCCCACTCACCAATCTTTTACAAAAAAACACGCGTCTAGCTGAATCCACTGTCAAAAACTTTCCCCACTCTTCATCTATGTCTAAATCAAAACGTAGATTCCATGAACAAAGCTTCTTTCTTAGAACTGCACGCCTGTGGAACTCTGTTCCGTCTGCCTGCTTCCCTCCTGACTACAACTTGGATGTCTTCAAGTCCAACGTAAACAAATTCCTGATGAACCGCCCCCTTAAGTAAACACTTTAAATATCCACACTAACGTACTGTACTTACAATAACCCTTATCCCTGAGTGGCTTCCGGGCCTTGATAAGTGGTGACCACCTTGTAAAAATAAAAATAAAAAAAAAATAAAAATACCAATTTCACGAATACTGTAGAGTACGATCGTTTCTTATCACTGCAGCATTTTTCACAGTGAAATGATGATGCGAGAAGTTTAATTACTTAATTATCATTAGGACTGTGACAATAGCATATTCTTTTAATTTTTTTCAATCTGGAGTATATATCTGATACAATTAGACACAGTTAATCTACCGATAAAACCCATCAGTCTGCATAAAAACATATAAGATATTAGCGGATATATACTCAATAGTCAAAACAATGAAAAGAATATTCTGTTGTCACAGCCCTAATTATTATTTGAGATTGGAATATTTTAAAAGATTACTTATTAATTTATCCCTACAACCCAGAGGTTTATATTAAATGGCATGACAAAAGGAATCCTATATAGAGTCAGTTTTGTTGAATTTTATCATACTTTCGACGTGTTCCTTGATATTCGAGATGAAACATGTATTTACAATTATATTTGTTTCATATCTCTTTCTTCATCTCCTTCTACGGTTTATTGACCTCATTTCTTTCCTTTCATCAACCTATCGATCTATCTATATGTTAGTGTTACTTTATGTGCATTTAGCTACGAACACCACTTTAATAACACACGCAAAAAGAACGGCGGTTCTTCAAGTGATGACAAAGGGAGGCAATCGATAAAATGCCATTATTAGAAATTAGAAAGCGAATGTCGCTATGCGCACAGAAAGTTAATTCTCCATGAAATTAGGCGTTTTTTCTCGGTTTTATATTTGCAACAGTAATTAACCATTGCTAATATTCGTTAATGAGGTCTGGTAATGTTTATATAAATTCTTACTTTCGGTCCGCCCACATATCTCTTATTATTATTTTTTTAATCTGCATCATCTTTCTTCCGTTATCGTTCGCTTTATTTATTTACTCTTTTTTTATTCTTTTTTTTTTTTTTTTTTTTTTGACATTTTGTATCAACAACTTCCTTTTCCTATCCTTTCGCTTCTCTGCTCTTTTTTTCCTCGCGGCCAAGATCTTTATATTTTTCCGCTTTTTTTTTTTTTTGATGCTGGGAACGAGTGATTTAATGGATATTGACGAGCACTACGAAACCTGATAACATTGATAACGATATATCAAGGTATACTCTAATATCATTCCTAAATGTATGAACACCCTCAATCCATCTGTAATATCACATTTTGCGGGAATGTGGGAGTGTATAATAAGTAATATGCGCATATATGGAATCGGGAACTGATGAAAAAGTCATGGCTGAAAACAAAGTTCAGAAAAGGAGTGAGAATGTCACCCACCGTGGTTAATGTGCCGGCCATTTTTTTTTATTTGCTTTTGTGAAAGCATATATTGAAAATGGTCACTTTTTTAAACAGTTCTTTTTTGGGAACATGGATTGCTTATTACCTGTGCCAATTTTCGCAAATATTTTTTTAAATCCATGGCTTGTATTTTTTATATAATACGAAGAAAAAATATCTCGATAGTTGGGTTCCACAAGACTTATATAAGTAAACATTAGTTAAGTGATGGTGTAGTTGATTCCAAGTACCATGATGCATGAGAGATGTATAAAGTGTTTCTCAGCTTAACCATTTTACTGAAAATATTTGAAAAATATTTTATAATATTTTAGCAAAATATTATATATGCTTCGGGGTATAAGGGCTGCTTCGCCCTTCTGTGGAGATAGTTTAAGAAATAACTAACTTACAGAATAAAAATTTATTAGATAAATCCGCAGAATATTTAAAGTTGAAGTAGTCGTCTAATCTCCATTTATATTAATACATGTATGTGTACGTATTTTATATTTGAATTTATCGGATTCACTCCTGAATTAATCAATCGATCACTATGGATTTTTGTATATAGCTTCTCGGCATAATATTGGGTAATGTAGACTATATTTAGCTTAAGTGTGCCATACAAAAGGTTACAATAGCGATGAAATAGGCTTGTCCGAATCAAATATCGATATGTCAATATGTCTAACATTGAAAATATTACTTTACATGACTTTACATGTTAAATTATTAAACATGTGTATTTTTTATGTGTCTACGTATTTTTACAGGCAGCCATTGTGTAATCGTTGATGACTCTTATTCGCAACCATTGTGTCCTCATGAGGCTGAGAAATAATATAATGTTTTCCACTGAATTAGAATAAATGAAAGATTGCAAAATAATTATACAATTAAATATTAAGCCAAAATTGCCTCATGTATCTGTTCATCGTAATTAAATCAGGTTCATGATGGTTTCCTTTTCAACTTTCTGGTAAAAGGTAGGTTGCATCATATCTTTATGCGTTTCAGATATGTTAATAAATAAAGTATAAAATATGTATTTAAACAAATTATAAAATATGTAGTTAAATAAAGTATAAAATATGTATGTTAATAAAGTATTTAAATAAAGTATCAAATATGTATTTAAACAAAGTATAAAAATGTAGTATAACATACATAAAATATGTAGTTAAACAAAGTATAAAATATGTATTTAAACAAAGTATAAAATATGCATTTAAACAAAGTATAAAACATATAGTTAAACAAAGTATAAATAATGTCTGGGGGGATATCCTTAAAAATAGTGTGTTCGTATGTGTTCAGAAAGAATGTTATGCTTCAAACAATCATTATCCAAAGTTTAAGATTACCCTGCTAGAACAAATTTAGTTCGTCTTTTTAAAGGTACTGCATTATACACAGCAGCGACTTCTTTCTATTGATAGGATTATAAGCAAGCCTGTGATCGTATCAAGAGAAGATAAAAACCAATCATTGCAGGCCTCCTACTAGCTCAACATTTATGAAGATGAAGAGAAAGAAAAAAATAAAGCAGAAGAAGGAGAAGGAGAAAGAGTAGTAGTAGTAGTAGTAGTAGTAGTAGTAGTAGTAGTAGTAGAAGGAGAAGAATGTAGCATGATTGATAGTAATTTATGTATACTTCGTAAAATTTTAAATTCTCACTTCGAAATTAAGATTAATGTGTCAAAAACTGACGTAAGAAAAAGTTAAGAGATATAGGTACGTGGCAAAATTGCAGCTTGCTAACTCTCTCTCTCTCACTCACCATCTCTATCTCTATCTCTATCTCTATCTATCTATCTATCTATCTATTTTTCTGTGTATATATATATATATATATATATCGAGCTCTGCCTCTCTTTCGATTTAGATTTATAAAAGCAGATATGTAGTGTTTTTCCGATCCCTTTTACGCGTGTAATCAAACCGCACACTATTGCACATTTTAATGTAAAAAAAAAACAACAAGTCTGACAATTTGAGCTGATGTTATTCGATTGTAATGTTATCTCTAAAAATTCCAAAAATAAATTTAATTTGAAATTAGCAAAGAAAAATAAAATAAGGAACATTGATCTTCGCGTATGAAAATCGAAATTCATTATTTAAGGTTAAGATAATGTGGCATATATCGTTTCACTCTTTCTGCTTCATACAGCAAAATAGAATTCTGTAATTATCGTGTAATGAAAACATAGTTTTTATTAAAAGACATACAGCGAGTATTATTTTCTGAAATATTGTGGCGCAATGAAGTATGATCTAATAAGCATTGAATATATTAAGAATTACTGAAAAGGAAAATTAAACACGGAGATTACTAAAGATGGCTATTTTGGAGTTCCAAAAATATATTGAGTTTAAATTTTCATAGAAATATATTCACAGGTATTGTTTGAAGATAGCGGTTTCAATCTTACCCAATCAGAAATCTTGGTGAAGAAAACAACTACAGAAGGCAGTAATTACCGAGGATACAGTTACAAAACTCAATATTCCTATCCCGTTGCGGATTTTTATATAAATTGCCAACTTTGTTTGACGCACATCGATTAATGTTCATTTATTACTGAATTCTCACTACCAAGTCTGAACAATTTTTTTTTTTACTCGCCTTCACCCGAAACAAGATATATCGCCACTTGGACGTAAGGGGCTGCTAATTGGGGCCATGCACAGGAAAGGTTAACAAGATGCTTGTTTGCGTTACATTTGAACTTCTGTATATCAGTACAATCAGGGAAGCATGTAGTAGGGCGGGAATTTCAAATTCTAGTAGTTCGATGGAACATACTGATAGAGTAGAAAACTTTCTGGCATTTAGGGACCTCAACAGTGATGGGATGTGATTTTGTTGTGACTGGGCAGGGGCTGGAGCCTAGTTTACAAATTGGGACTAATTTGATCGGAGGCCCTTTTCTAGACCCTTTCCGAGAGAGAGAGAAAGAGAGAGAGAGAGGGATAGAAATAGATAGAGATTACCTAGTGGTTGAGGCACCAGCCGAGATGTGGCAACAATACTTCATGCATGGGCGAATTTTTATCTTGTAGATGTTCACGATACCCTCAGATGTAAGTAGTTTCTAGCACGATAAAGGGAGCCTACCACCCTTGCAATAGCATTCGCAATGTCCTCACTGTATTTGTTTCAGACATATTTCCAGTGAATGTTAAGCAGGGGAGGTTGAAGGAAAGAATTCTCGTGTAAGTAGTTATTTATTATAGATATCGGCGGTTGGGGAGGCTTCTTGTAATTGTTAAAAGAGAAAGCTTTGTCTTATTAGCATTACATGTTACTATCCATTTACGTCCCCATTCCACTACGATCTGGAGGTTATTTTCTAAGATTAAGCTATTGTTTTAGATCTGTGTACATTCCTTCTTTCCTCATGCATGTTATAGTGTTGTATCATCAGCAATTATACCCATCTCGGACACAATATTATCAGGGAGATCGTTAATGAATATCAGGAATAATAGTAGTTCAAGGCACCCCCGCATTAATGCTTGGATGAATGTCCATCGATGACAACCTGGATGATCCTATTTTCTAAGAAGGATCTAATAATATTTTGTACTCGCCTAGTTGCACGTTTCACATTTTGAGGAGGAAATAGAGAGATTACTAGTGAGTCTATTTGTCTACAGAATGAGGACCGCATTATTTCATTTACCTTAACATGTAAAATGCTTGGTCAGCACTTTATTACATCACTACATATTATTATTACTTTTTATTATATTTTACCACAAACAAGGCACAGTGCCACTTTGATGTACGGGGCTATTATTAGGAAGATAAGTTGCAGGGATATTGTGAAGGGAGTTGAGTAGCAAAATGTCTGTTCGCATTACACTTGAACTTCTGCATGTCAGTACAGTAGGAGAAGCAGAGACCCGAAGGAGAATTCCCAAGTCTAGCAGTTCTTAGGGAAGAAACTATAATACTAGAAGGCTTTCTTATATCTAGGGACCTATACTGTGTAGTGGTGGACTTTGCTTCTTGTCGAGATTGTCGGGGATATTTACGTCTAGGGGGTAGAAGGGTTTGTAGTTCGTCGGAGCATTCATATTAAAATACTTGTAGAACAGACAGAGGGACGCAACATTTCGTTAAAGGAAAATATGTTGAAGCTTGCACGACAGTTAAGGACCTATCATGTTGGCGACTCTCTTTTGAACCCTGCCCAGGAGCGAGAGATTAGAAGCAGATACATAAGCACAATGTGACAACAATACTCCATACATGAACGAATGGTGCCTTGTAATGGTACATGATACTTTCAAAGGTAAGTAACTTCCTAACACGATAAAGAGAGCCTGCCTTTATCGCAGCGGCCCTAGAAATGCTTTCAATGTATCTGTTCCAACTCATGTTCCCTGCTAACGTAAAGCCGAGAAGTTTGAAAGAAGTACTTTTAGGTAATGTATCTTTAGCCATAGCTATTGGTGGTAGAGAAGGTTTCTTATAATTATTGAAGGAAACAAGCTTAGTCCTGACAACATTAAATGTGACCATCCATTTATGCCCTCATTCCACTACAGATTGGAGGTCTTTCTTTAGTGTTTCTGCCATTTCCTTAAATATGTGTTCATTTGTTTTCCCCTCGTGTCTGTTATAGAGCGTGGTGTAATCAACAAATATACACACCTCAGAGACAGTTTTATCAGGGAGGTCATTTATGAATATTAGTATAATAATAAATGTCCAAGGATCGACCCCTGAAGTACACCAGCATTTATATCACATTGTTTAGATGTACGACCGTCGAGTACAACCTGGATTTTTCTCTTATTTAAGAAGGATTTTATTATGTTAAGTATTCGTCCAGTGATACCGTACGATCTGATTTTCCTGAGAAGACTATCGTGCCATACTATGTCAAAGGTCTTAGATATATCTAGGGCTACTTCTCCACCCTTCCCTGCCTTGTCCAGTGTATGGGGTGTAGGTTCAGAGGCTACAGTTTACGTTTGCCTGACTATCTACTGATTGCTAAAGTTTTCCTCACGTCCACCTAAAAAAAAAAAACTCTTCCGAAACTCTACCAACTTCAACATAAATATTTGCGTATATTTCAATTATTTTTTTAACTAATCCATTTATTTAAATGTAATTCTAATACGTCCAATTATTATAGTAATTATTGGTCTCATTCCAATATGGTTATAAACTAATCCACTTCGTTGACAAATATACTCATCTTATTGTCTATTGCTCTTTCCCTAGCCACTAGATCTTATACACAGATCCAAACGAAAAAAGAGAGAACGATGATTTAGTCTTTCTTTTTTTTATTTCACTTATTTATTTGGTTTTGTATTTTCCATAGGTTATTATCTCCCTCCAGACGTCAGAATACATTTTTGTACTCCAAAAAACTCACGGAAAAAAATCATAATCAAATCAAACTTATATAAAATTCCATACAAGAAAGAAAATTTCATCTTCAGAACGAAACAAAAGACAAACAAAATAAAATGTTTATGTTCGAATTCACTTGTGTGTGTTATATAAAAACAATGCTGTTCAAAACTGTATATGCGTAGTCTGTATGTAACACTTTTTTCTCTTGTATCAAACTTTTTTTTCTGTGATAACTAACTTTCCTTTTTATTTAAATATTTTTTTATAAATGTCGTAATTCTATTTGACGATTCATAGTCTTGTGTGTAACTGTTTCTATAGCACAAAACGGATTTAACACCAATATGTGACATAGAATAAACATGCACAGTCTATAGTATATAACGTTCCTTATCCATAGAATTCTTTATTTGGTCAATCAACTCTGATATTCTTATTTCCTCACTCCTCTTACACCTCTCATCATATCTTCCAGACATCTTGCCTTCCTTAAATCTTTTATGCCAGTTAAAACATGATGTTTAATTAATGGAAGATGATCCCAAAGCAGTCTGAAGCATTCCATACGTTTCTGTAGCATTTTCTCCAAGTTTAAAACAATGTTATTGCACGTCTTTCTTCTAAAGTGTTTTAACATTCAGATTGCATTTTTGAAATCTGTGATAATCAAGCTTTCTGCTGTAGCTATTCATTTAAATCAGAAACCATAAATTGGTCAGTCATCTCATAAGATGTATAGCAATAACATACTGAATTTTCAAAAGTCTACGACAATTTTAAATGCTTGTACAAAAAAGTCGTGAAACTTCGTGAAAGCACCTGGAATCTACCATTTCACTTCAGAGTAGATCGGTAGAAAACTGGGTGGACAGATACAGGTTAAAGTCGTCCAACGCGAATAATTATGCAAATGCTTTTTTGTAATGTGTTTATCAATTACCTTATAACAAGGACGAGCCATCAATAGTATATATTGTGTAGAATTATTAGTGCCTTTAAAGGAAGTATTTCACAAACGGTCACAAACGAAGTAAAATGTGTTCTTTTACCAGAGAAATGCACTATTATATTAGACTGCTCAGAACGATTGCACTTTGAGTTTCTTCCACATTGTGCCTTTCTTTTTAATATGACTCAAGTTGCAACTGAATGTTTGCAGGCCCCAAAATAATTTACCGGAAAAAAGGATTTGTCATCAATGAAGAAGAGATATCGAAAACTTGTGATGTTAGGCTGTAGCAGAGTCTCAATTTTGGTGGAATCCGAAATATTCGTTCTGTAATTGATTTTTTTCGATTATCGATTGTTGATACTTATCGAATACATTTCAATACCAAGCTTATTTAAGAATACTCCTAAGTATATAAAGTACGATTGCGTGCATTTCTTTTTAAATCGGCTCAACTGTTTTGAGTTCATTGTGGGATTAACTCTTATACAGTGACACACACACAGACAAAGTGCCTTTTGTGTATAAGTAAATATATCGATAGATAGACAGAGATAGAGATAGATAGATAGATAGAGAGATAGATAGAGAGAGAGAGAGAGAGAATCCTTGAAGTTAAAGTTTAAAATGAAAGGTAAAGTATAACGGTTCTATTTGTACTCTAATGAGAAACATTCATTTCGAACGCGCAACAGAACCTACTATTTATCTAATACAACGGACTCTTCTGCTTCTGCGGTTACAAAACTGCTAGAAAGGTGTTAATTTTGGCCGAAAGCGCTTTTAATCGGATGCTTTCGATTATCGTTTTTTATATTTATCTGGACAGTTTTATACAAACCCTTTCTTAGAAAACCATCAGACAAATAAAGTACATTTGTGTGAAAGTTCGAACAAATCGTTCCAGTCGTTTCTGAGTCGATAAGTAATGAACTGGCACGAACACGCACACACACACTTTTGCATATAAGTGGATACTATTTCTCTATTTAACACAATATTAAATTTCAACTGACTGTTTGCAGACATCAAAATAATTCACCGGTAGAAAAGATTTGACCTTAATGAAATCAAGGTATCGAAAACTGGTAAGTATATCTATATAATTATAAAACTCAGGTAAGCTTGCTTGCTTGAGCGTTTAACCTGTTTTTGATTTCCGGTTTTAAAAAATCGTCTGCCTAGCTATTTCATGGCCCCGACTTAAGTTCGATATTAAAAGACACTGCTGCTATTCAAAGCATACACAAGGTCAACAAGATTTTTTTGTTTTAAATTATTTTAACGTGTTTTACTCACAAATAAATATAATTTCACTCCGTCAAGTAAAAAAAACTGATTTAAATATAAATATACAATATATAACTATAATCATATTTATAACTGCATTTACTGCTTTTAGTAGGGTTTCTGTGGATTCTCACGATTTTTTTCAGTGAATATCTTAGCACTTAGCGAGACAACCTACACTGCTCCATCTCCTCTAACTACTTTAACATGCCTGGCTATCTCCCACTCTGCCGTAAGGACTCTGACAAACATATGCACGGACTCGGAGTCTACATTCGTAACACCCTCCCCTTGACTAGAGAAACAAACCTAGAAACGGACGATCAAGCCTTTATGCGCTTTAGACTAAACATACAACTTAACATTAGCTACTTTTATTTTCTGTACCGCTCTCCCTCGACCCAGGACTGCAACATAATAAACAAAGTCACTGATAGTATAGACACGGCACTCTCCCTCGACACTAGCGCACAAGTACATGTATTTGGTGACTTTAATGTTCACCACAAAAACTGGCTTGGATTCTCTACTCACACAGATGCAGCTGGCAGCACAACACATAGCTTCGCTATATCTCACTCCGTATCACAAATGGTTACGTTTCCAACCCGTTTCCTTGACCAGCAAGAACAACACGCATCACTTCTAGATCTGTTTCTGGCCACAGTTCCCGATGATTGTATTACAAATGTTGATAGCCCACTCCGGAACGCTGATCATGCAGTGATAATGGTCTAAATCGCCCTAAACTCTAGACCCAAAACTGAAGAGCCGGTGCTCAAAACAACGATATATTATAAAAAGGCTGATAGGGAAGCCATCAGAGATCTTACCAGAGATGCCCTATGAGGAAATATTTTTTCTCTTCCTGCTGAACAGTGCGCAAATGAGACCACTGAATGGTTCAAAACAGCAATTGAAGCACATGTTCCCATGCGGAAATTTTATAGCAAGCCCCACTCTCCCCAATGGTTTACTTCTACTTCCACAACTGCCATTGCTCAAAGGCAGCATGCATACCGCAGATTTAACCGACATAAGTCCAGTTCAAACAGACAGAAGTATATAGAAGCTAGAAGTACCGTTAAGAAGGAGATAGCGACAGCTAAGAGAGAATTTACTGAAATTATTAAAAAACGCATCGAAGCACAAAAATTAGGAACTTGTGACTTCTGAAAAATCTACAACAGTGTAGTAAATAATGGGCAATCAACAATTCCCCCACTAACCAACAATCACCAGGTTGTTTGGTCAGCAACCGACAAGGCTAATATGCTTGCCAGCCGGTTTGTCTCCGACTCCACACTGGACCCTTCCAACCACCCCCTGCCTGACTTTCCTTTGCGGACAGACGACACACTAGACGATCTAAAAATCACCCCTGCTCAGGTGCATGCTATCATAAAAAACCTTGACACCTCAAAAGCATTTGGACCTGATCTCACCCCAGCTGTGCTATTAAAAAAGTGCTAAGCCGAAGTAGCTCCGGTTCTCTCTAAACTCTACACCAAACGCCTTAATGAATCATACTTTCCGGGCTGTTGGAAAACCACTTCTGTGGTACCAGTATTCAAGAATTCTGGCGAAAGAACTAATCCATTAAATTATCGCCCCGTTAGCCTCCTCCCACTTTTCGCCAAAATATTTGAGACCATAACCATGCTCTAGTCCGTCACCTTACAGATGCTAAACTTCTGACTGACAAACAACATGGATTTAGACAAGCCCGTTCCACCGCAGACATCCTCACTGTAATCTCTGAACGTATATACCATTCACTGGACAAAGCGGGGAGGGCTGAGCGGTAGCTCTAGATATATCTAAGGCTTTTGACGGGGTATGGCACAAGGGTCTCCTCAGGAAAATAAAATCATACGGTATCACTGGTTGTATACTTAACATAATTAAATCCTTCTTAGATAAGAGAAAAATCCAGGTTGTCCTCGACGATCCTACATCCAAGCAATATAATATTGGGAGTGCCTCAGGGGTCTATCCTTGGACCTCTATTGTTCCTAATATTTATTAATGACCTTCCCGACAAAATTGCCTCTGAGATGGGTATATATGCTGATGACACCACACTCTATAACAGGCATGACAGGAAAACAAATGAACACATAATTTTTAAAAAATGGCAAAAACACTAGAGGATGACCTCCGATCTGTAGGAGAATGGCGACAAAATGGATGGTCACATTCAATGGTGCCAAGACTAAACTGGTCTCCTTCAATAATTACAAGAAACCTTCTCTGCCACAAATAGCAATGGCCAGTAACTATCTATCTGAAAGCACATCTTTCAAACTGCTTGGCCTAAAGTTCACAGGAAACATGAGTTGGAACAATTACATTGAAAACATTGCTCGGGCCGTTGCGAAGAAGGTAGGCTCTCTCTACCGTGCTAGAAAGCTACTGACACCTGAAAGTATCCTGTACCTCTATAAGGTCACCATTCGCCCATATATGGAGTATTGTTGTCACATTTGGGCTGGTGCATCTGCTGCTAGTCTCTCGCTCCTAGACAAGGTTCAAAAGAGAGTCGCGCCAATCTGATATGCCCTGAACTGGCATCTAAGCTTCAGCATCTGTCCCATCGACGAAACGTTGCACCCTCTGCCTATTCTACAAGTATTTTAATGGTGAATGTTCTGACGAACTGCAGACACTTGTGCCCCACGACGTAAATACCTCCTGACAAACCCGACAAGCAGCTAAATCCCATACCTTCACAGTAGAGATCCCTAGATGCAAGAGAACCTTCTACTTCAGTAGTTTCTTCCCCAGAACCGCTAGACTCTGTAATTCCATTCCAGATCCCTGCTTCCCCAACTCTACTGACATGCAGATGTTAAAGTGTAACGTGAACCGACATCTTGCTACCCAAATCCCTACATAGTGCCCCAGTAGTTGCTACCCCTGATAGTAGCCCCCTACACCAAAGTGGCAATGTGCCTTTTTTGGGGTGAAAATGTAATAAAAAAATACTTAAAATATTTTTCTTCAAGATGGAGGGTAGAAACTTAGTTTAGTATTGTTTCTATAACATTTACTGCTTTTAGTAGCGCTTCTGTGGATTCTCACGATTTTTTTCAGGCCTTACTTGAAATATTTTTCTTTAAGATGGAGGGTAGAAACTTAGTTTAGTAGTGTTTCTAGTAGGTTCTCTTTAATTTTAATTAGTGCTGACAGTAGTGGTCTGTATGCTTCTTGAGTTTTATTTATTTCATTTATCACTTAAAAAATGTTTTATTAAGACGATAAAACACAATATTATCTCCACATAACTTTTCATGTTAAACATTTTTATCTGCCCCTTTAAACGCCAACGGGTAGGCTAATTTTGACTAAAAACAAATTGTTTTAAAAAAATACATCGAATTGTAAGAGAAGCATTGAAATTATTGTATAGTACGTAGATGAGTAAAGTCGCATTTTGCTTCAAAATTATTGTTGTATAAGTTGTGTCCGGTACTTTTAAATTGAAGTGTTATATAGCTGTTTTCTTATATATAATACTTCTTTGATTAGTAAAATTTGCTAATAGAACTCCAACATCGCGGTAATGAGCGCAGCAGCAATTATCTCAATCTCGACAGGTTATCAGTAGCAAATCTTTCCAGACATTTTAGTAATGGTGTCAGTTTATACTTTCTTGTTCTGTTTTCTTTTGTTTTTTTTTTGTTTTTTTTTTGTTTTTTTTTACTATTAAGGAAACTACTTATCAAAACCAAGAGCAACTCGCTGATAAGAATTAATTAAAAAAAGAATCATTGTGATTGCCAACTGCCAATTAATGAGGAACACGATTGTAGTACTGAGATCAACCAATGATATTAACAGCGTTTAATCGCTTCTACGTTTAGTCCATGGCAATACTTTATTGGCATTGGATTTAAAAACGATTAGGTTGTAAAAAGCGGAGAAGCAGTCTCGAGGTAAAGTCTTCCACAAATGGAAAGCCTTTGCAAATGACTTGCGCCTAACATTGTATTTGTGATAGGAGAATGAAAAACTTTTAACTTTTTCAATAAGATGAGTACTTGTGAATTTCATTGCACTATTAGAGTATTGTCTTGGTGTTTTCGATCGATCTGGTTTCGTGTACGTACTATCACAAATTTATTGTTCATATTGACCAACTTGTGACTTGATGATGTTGCAGATCTATGCACAACGGACGAAATTGCTAAGTGTAATCAACCCTAAATAACAGTTTTCTGAAGATTGAAGTACGGGCTCTATAAAGAGTACAAATACAAATTACTCAAGATTTTTACCTGGTCCTAGTGTGGCAGTATATCTTAGTGTCCCGGTTGTGGTGGTTAATAACACACACACACACACACACACACACACACACACCTAGCATGGCCAGGAGCTGGTTTGGCCGTAAGCGGGGGGATATACAGAAATTCCCTTCCTTTTCTTAACCTCTTTTTTGCCCAGATAGCATGGGTTAAAACGTATATTTTTGTCTTTCCGTAAATGAGGGGAGGGGGCACCCCCTCCCTCAGAACATGTTAGGGCTAGTTAGTTTTCAAGAGCTTATTGTTAAGTTAATTGTGAAAATAATCATGATCTGTAAATTGTATTGGAGTATATTGTAATATATATTTTTGTAAAAATAAATAGATAAGATTTATTTTTTATATATTACAATGGTGTCATGTGTTGTTTATGCCTGTATTAAATGTCTGCCTTAATCAAAGGAAACGGGCCTGAAGACGAAGAAGATTCCAACAATGTCGAACCCTCAAATGTCAAGACGTCTATCTGGGAGAAGAAGGAGCCAGCTAGACTCAACATCTTAGGTATGCTTTTTTCTTCAACTAGACAAAAAGACGTCTAATCGACAGATCTTCATAAGCCGACCGTTTCCAAGACATTTAATGTAGTACGTGGTTCGGTCATACGCCAATGACCGGCCTATAGATTTACAATAGTTAAAGGGACAAGAGAATACTTCTCTCCTGAATTAAATCAAAGGTCCCTTTCGAAAGTTCGTACAGATTCCCGAGTTCGACATAAAGCTTCCTGAGTTCAAGATGATGAAGCCGAAGACGGTCAAATGGTCATATCGACTAAATGTGTGTGATAATTACATCCAAGCTGAGAACAATAGTCTAAATAATCCAAATAATACAAACTATCAAACATCATCTAAAGAATTTCGACAAATATATAGGGATCCCAGAAGAATCTGACGGATTTGAAACTTAAATTCAACTGGAAGTACCTCTCTACGATAAATATCGACTCCTTGATGGTGTAACGATTCAGGATAACTTTAGTAGAGTTAATCTAGATGCTCTGAAATCGTTTTTCGCTAGTTTGATGCTTCTATTGTTCTATCTTGTATTTGATCAATTCAGCTTCTTTTGGGACACCCTATATAATTGGTAAAACAATCTCTGAAATGTTAAGGATACTTGTGGAATATCTGCACTATCGCAATTCTACTAATTGTATTATTTATTCGTCATCACTCAGCCGTCATAGTTGATGACTTTCATGCGTTAAGTAAGGTGGAGAGCAACAGTGATTCAATTTGGATTCCACCTTAATGTATTTGTCTCTTCAACTTATTTTCAGGATTGCTGATATTTATCTCTCTCCAAAGTGAAAAGATGAAACACAAGGTCGAGAAAGTGGCATTCGAAGAACATACGCTCTGTGCAGCCTCTTCAACATTCCACAGTTAAACGAGTGAGAAGGCAAAGCCTGGGAGTGTAGATATCCTAGAACTACAGTTGACCGGATCCATACTTCACCCTCCCCCTACTCCAAAAAAATTCATCTCAACAATGGCATAGAGTTTGATGGTTTGCTGTATTACTAATTACCATTAATTGTGTCTTTGCGAAGATTTCGCTCTTTGAACTCTATTCACTAATAATAATCCTCAACTATTTAAATTTAAATGTATTTACTGAGGGTGCATACATTAAATTTATATAGGCGTATACACTCGTAATCTAATTCAATTGTGTTTCGCATGAAAATCTTGTAAAGGTGTCCTAGTTTTCGGCAACATATCAACCTATGTCAATTATGTCCGTCTCTACAAACTCGACTTTATGCATTAGTGAGCCAGAATGAAAGCATGTCATAGAGCGCGTGCGCAAAGGAAAGGTGGTTCGCAGTAAGGAATGGCGACGTTTCTTTATCGTGATCGGTTCCTTCACATTAATTTACAAAACTAGCCAGTTAGCTTATTCGGACCAGTGGCGATGAAAATTGATTGATTTTCTTCACATCATTGATATGGACACACTACATCCATTAATATCAATACGGGCAGATTGAATCTATTTTTATGAAAAGAAAAGGTGTTGTTTTTTTCTAAACATGCAGTAACTGTGTAATCAGACGGCTTAGCTGTCATCGACTTTTTAACCTTGTCTATCATATCTGATTTATACAGTAAGCTTAAACAGATCGATATATATATATATATATATATCTGTATATCTGTATATATGTATATACATGTATATATACAAAGAGAGAGAGAAAGAAATATGTAGATCGATAAGAAGACTATGGCAGATAAATATATTTATATTTTTATATACACATGCCCTCGCTTTTTAATTGTACGTAGTTGATCAAGTTCTTTAAAACTTTTGGGACCTAATATTTTTTATTGCTTGCTGGCGTTCTATTTATATATACATATATATGCATGTATATATATATATATATATGTGTGTGTGTGTGTGTGTGTGTGTGTGCGCGCGTGTGTGTATGTGTGTGTATACGTGTGTTTACAAATTAAAGCTTGGTTATTATTTTATCTCTATTTATTTATCTCTATCTCTCTCTTTCTCTCTCTCTCTCTCTCTTTCTCTTTCTCTCTGTATATAAGCGTGTTTGTACCGTATATTGTTCCAGAAGTTAGTTTGTACGCGATACAATTGTAAATTGTTACTGAATTGTTTCGAATTTCAGTGAGAAAAAAATGATTAAAGATTCAGTAAGTGGAATTTAACCACGTCTGATCACCTCTCCCCTCTCTCTCTCTCTCTCTATATATATATATATATATATATATATATATATATATATATATATATATAGATAGATAGATAGATAAATAGATAAGCAGATAGATAGATAGATAGATAGATAGATAGATAGATAGATAGATAGCTATGCGATTAACAAAAGAAACAAAGTAAACATAGGAGGAAATCATCGACATTTATTGGTTTTGTTTGGACCAACGAACGTCTCCAGAAAAAATGATACAAACGAAGTCGCTAAATCTGCCTTTTTTTAAACGGTGACATCCTGTTTTTCTTTTTCTTTTTATTTTTATTTTTCCTTTTTAATATATCCTCAGTTATTTGGTGTGGTATCAGTTGATTCCGTGTAGCGGTTCTGTTTTACCTCTGTAGCAGTTTTTAAATGTCTTGCTCGCGCTTATGTGTTAGTCTCCGCCTTGAAGAGTGTTCTTATATACTTCAGCCGGTTTAATTATTGTTACCCGTTGTGTTTTCTCAGCCATTCTTTTGTTTCCAATTTCTTCCATTTTTTCAAAGTTTTTTTTTAATTGTACCTAATCCTTCTACTATTATTTTTATTATATTAACTTTTTTCATCTTCCATATCCCTTTTAGCTATTATTATTATTATTATTATTATTATTATTATTATTATTATTATTATTATTATTATTAATAATAATAATAATAATAATAATAATAATAATAATAATAATAATAATAATAAGTCATGTCAATATTCTGAAACGGAAATTCAAACGAAAATTATTATCATTATTATATGTCAATATTATGAAGCAGAAAGTTGAACGAAAATTATTATTATTATTATTATTATTATTATTATTATTATTATTATTATTATTATTATTAACAATTTTATTGATGAAAGAATTAAAAATTTTAAACCCTTGTTAACCGACATGGAAGAAATTTCATCTTATTATAAATTATAAATTAAACAAACTAAATACTAAACAACATCATATAATAATCTCGAATCCAAACTTTGTTCTAAATTCTCTCGAAAAACTGACGTTATATATATTAAAAACACCCTATTGTGACAAGCTTCTGGAACTTACATTCACCCTTTACCTAGAATGGAAGACTTACATCATTTTTGCTGCGGTCGCTGAAAAAATAGTTGCGTCATTCTACTGCTTCAGAAAATATTTCACTCCTGGCGCAATCCTCTTCCTGTATAAGAGCCAAATACGCCTTAAAATAAAGTATTGTTGCCACATCTGAGTAAGAGCTTCTCAGAGAAACCTATTCTACCTTGACAAAGTTCAGAACCGGCTTCGAAACCTGGTGGATGGTGCCCTTTACTTCTCCAATCAACCTCTTCCTCACAGAAGCGATATTTTGAGGCAGTCTCTTTATTATCGTTATTTTCGTGGCAAGTGGTCGTCTGTGCTTCAATCTATGGTCTCCCATGACGACCTTTCTCAAAAAACCCTCGTCAAGCTACAATTACTACCAACCATTTCCCCTGCCTTTTACCTGTACCTATGTTTCTAAATCTGAATGCAGATTCCACGAACGAATCTTCTTTTCTTAGAACTACTAAGTTTTGATCTCCCTATATATAAGGTTTATTATAAAAATCAATAGAGAAATAGAGAACTTTCTCTATAATAATTAATACGTAATCTGCATGAACTATACTATCATATTTAAGCGTATCTCACAACTGGACAATACCGGGTGGCGTGCTAATATATAAAGGCTCCTCCAGTCTTTAACAGATATGGATATCCACCGTAGGAGTGCCTTCGCGTGAAATTTTTGTGGCAGGAGGTGCGCAATTCAACCACACCTCTCCTGAGTTGACATTGCTAAATGCCAGAGGCAAGTGGAGCGTATGTTCAGGACGACTGGAAATAAATGTTGAAATCAGCGGATTGCATATACAGCGCCTAGAATTCCCAAATGGTCACCCGTCTGATACTAACCAGGCTCAACGTTGCTTAACTTCGGTGATCTTGCGAGAACCGGTTTGTCAACGCGATTAGGCCGTACGTTAGGCTAGTATATATATATATATATATATATGTGTGTGTGTGTGTGTGTGTGTGTGTGTGTGTGTTCGTGTGTTTTATTTAGGTAGAAGTGCATTATGGTTGTATGTAGATTGAGATGTTTGCCGTGTTTTTATGGAAGACGCCTGAAAGCAATCAATTTAGCTGAAACTTTTTGACTCGTTTCCCTCCCGACTTTGTCGATGCTCTCAAAGTGATTGGTTGCAATTCTACGGGGATCGAGCCAATCAAAACTAAAACCTTTTGTCTTCCTTGTTTGCCACAAAATTCATTTGAATCGGCTGTGGCGAGCTGACTCTTGCCACTCTATATATTTCATTACCATCAAAACCTACATTCCACCCTCACCCTCAATCTCACACTATCACTTTGTCCCATCGCCGTTCCTTTCTTCAACCCTTCTTACTTTCTATTTCACTTTTTGTATATGTACACACTTTGTTGATTTATATTCGGCTCTCCTTTCTGTTGCAATTCTTTTATTGTTTCCGTCTAACACATGTACTTTGTAATATTTACACCTTAATATGAGTGTTTCTTTCAATCTCATCTTCACAAAATGTTTATTATATTTGTTTCTCAGATATCCTGCTCTGTTGCAATGTATATATATATATATATATATATATATATATATATATATATATATATATATATATATATTCTTCTGAATACATTTATCTAACAATCAGCTGGTACGGAAACCTGTGATTATAAGATTTACAAAATATTCCTGGTCATAATAGTCATAGGAATTGCTCAATATACAGGATAGAGCAAATAAAGCAAATTATAGTGATTCAATGAAATTTAAAAAAACTTTATTTAAATCAAGTATTTTTTATTATTCCAAATAAGACAAAAAATACTTTAGAAATGTTATCTCCTTATCCTATAGGGTTTCGATGTCTACCATCTCTTCAGAGGAGAAAATATTAGCAAATAGATACAATGGTATTCACCCTATTTGCTAAAGTCAGTTAGACATGGAAAATCATAATCAAAAATTGATTAAATAGAACTTTATTAGTAATAATAGATTACTAGATTATTAGAAACAGGCTTATATATATATATATATATACATATAAATTATTACATGTATCTATATATAATATTACAATGAGATATAATATGTTATATATTGATTTTCAATCTTTAATTCGGCAGTGCTCAATACGTGTGTAAGGCTAGGTAGTAGGTCATAGCGATACATTTATTGCAATCAATTTCACAGCAACGTCCATGTCTCATGTCCAAAGTTTTGCCTGACGATTCACAATGGAGGTGAAACGTGAATGACTCTGTGTACCTTAATTGTCATAGTTATGTTTTTATCACTTAATATATAGATATATACAGTAGCGTCCAAAATTAAGGGACAACATTTTCAATCCTTATCTTTATTGGGGAGGCTCTTACTAATAATAAAGGGATGAAATATATATATTTTTTATTTACAGACAAACTTCTTTCGTCTTTTGAAGATTCATAAGCATGAAGCTAAACAACTGCTCTACTTGTCAACGGGTGTGAACTTCTAACCCAACGTTGTTAACTCTTCCCAAGCATATCAGCATCGCGATTGAGACATGTAAATACGGCTTCAATACAAACCTCTACCGGTAATTACTAGGGCTAAGAAAACAGCATATTCTTTTCATTGTTTTGATTCTTAAGTGTGATTCGTTGATATCTTATGTGTTATATACAGAGTGATGTCGTTCTAGGTTGATTACCTGTGTCTAAATTTGTCGAATATATACTCGAAAGTCAAAACAATGAAAATAATATTCTGTTGTCATAGTCCTAGTAATTACATGTACAGCGTTCAACACAATGGATATATAATGCAGACAGAGAGGGACAGAGAAAGACACACATACATACACACACATACATACATATATATATATGCATATATATATTGTAAAACTGGTAATTAGTAAAAATCTGAAGAGAGTGCTCAGTACTATTGCAGAGCAAATATGTGTTTTATTACCGTTTTATCTGTTTGGTTACATATGTTTCAGATGTTGGACCGTGTTTTTATATTTGAAACATATGTAACCAAACAGATAAAACGGTAATAAAAAAATAAAACACACACACATACACACACACATATATATATATATATATATATATATATATATATATATATATATATATATATATATATATTACACAGTGATCACCACTTATCAAGACTCGGAAGCCACTCAGGGATAAGGGTTATTGCAAGTACATTACGTTAGTGTGGAGATTTGATGAAGTGTTTACTTAAGGGGGTGGTTCATTAGGAATTTGTTTACGTTGGACTTGAAGACATCCAAGTTGTAGTCTGGTGGGAAGCAGGCAGACGGAACAGAGTTCCACAGTCGTGCAGTTCTAAGAAAGAAGCTTTGTTCATGGAATCCGCGTTTTGATTTAGGCACAGATATAGAGTGTGGGAAACTTTTGACAGTGGATTCAGCTAAACGGGTGTTTTTCGTGAAAGATTGGCGAGGGTGGACCAGAGATTGGAGTTCAGACGAGCACCTGCCATGGAAATAACGATGAAACAAGGATAGGCTCGCAACTGCTCTTCTGTGGGAGAGAGGTTGCAGGGTAGAGAAAAGGGCATCCCCCACTAAGCCACGAAGTCTATTTTGTACTCTGTCAAGGCAGGATAGGCTGTTTTAGCAGCTCCTGCCCAGATATGGCAACAGTGTTCCATCCTTGGACGTACTTGGCTTTTATATAGATAGAGAATTGCATCAGTAGTGAGATATCTTCTGGAGCGGTAGAAGGATCCCACCATCTGTCCAGCGACCTTGGCAACATACTTGATGTACGTGTTCCATTTCAGATCAGGAGTCAAACCCAGAAGCTTGTCAAAACACGGGGCCTCACCCAGACGAGAGCCATCCATCACAATTGATGCCAGCTGGGGATAAGAGCGTTGATGATGTAAGGATAGGAGTTTGGTTTTGGATGCATTAAAGGTAACCAGCCACATCTTCCTCCACTAAACCACGCGCTCAAGATCAGAGGAGAGAGAATCAGAGAGAACTTTGTCATTTACAGCCTTTGATGTGTTGCCGTAGATGGTCGTGTCATCAGCATAGATGTCACCGAATGATTTAAGTATGTGTTTAGGGAGGTCATTGATGTAGATCAGAAAGAGAGTTGAGCCCAGGATTGACTCCTGAGGGACTTTAGCATTTATATTGCAGGCCTCCGATTTTTGTCCATCTACCAGTACTCTTATGAGCCTATCGGAGAAAAATGATTTAATGATTAAGAAAACATTTCCAGTTATACCGTAGCTGGAAATCTTGTGAAGTAGACCCTTATGCCATACCTTGTCGAAGGCCTTTGATATGTCAAGAGCAATTGCCCTAGAAAGGAAGCCTTTGTCAAGAGATTCACTCACTGTGGGATATAACCGTCAGCACATCTGCGGTAGATCTTGCAGAGCGGAAACCATATTGTGTGTCACTAAGAAGGTTATTCCTGCTGAGGTGGTTGACTATTTCTCTATTTAAAATTGATTCCAGCAACTTCCTCATAACACACAGGAGACTTATAGGTCTGTACTGAGAGGGAGATGACTTATCACCTGAATTCTTAAATACAGGGCAAACTGATGAGGTCTTCCAGGGAGTCGGAAAGCACTTCTCCTTAAGTCAACGTTTAAATAGTTTCGTAAGTATGGGAGCAAGTTCTGGTTGAAGCTTTTTTAACACTATAATTGGGATGCCATCAGGGCCAGTTGCTTTACTGGAATCTAGGTTATTTATTAGCTTGGCGACCTCATGCATGGATATTTTTATGTTACCTAGCTTGTTCTGTGTTATAGGAGGAAATATGGGGAGTTGATGGCCTTCGTCGCATAGGGTAGAATTAGCTGCAAAGTTCTTTGCAAATAGTTTGGCCTTGTCTGACGCTGACGATATGACCTCTGGTCCGTTGATAATGGTTGGGATAGAACGCACACTTCTGTTCAGGATTTTATTTGTTATTTGCCAAAATTGGTGGGATCCAAGCCGCTGATCAGCTACCTTTGATTTAACAGACTGGGCATATAGCTCTCTTGCATTTTTGATTACTCTTTTACAGTGGTTGCTGGCAGTCCTGAAAGCAGCTTTAGTCTCAGTGCATCTATTACGTTGGTAGCTATGGAAAAAGTGATTTCTGTGCGCGATAGCAGCAGCACATTCTGGGGAGAACCATGGCTGGCTGTTAGGTTTTTGTTGGAATTTTTTAGATGGTATGAATTGGTCTATGCCTACAATTAACCATTCGGTCAGATCTGATACTATAGAGGACACTTCCTTTTTGAACATGGAGTGCAGAGGTAAATCAGATATGAATGTACGGAAGCTATCCCAGTCAGCCATAGAGTATCGGTATACAGTACGGTGGAGGGGTACGTCTGGGGGCTTCTTACATTTCGTTTTTATCTTAACTGATACGACGGAGTGGTCGGAGGATCCTAGAGGAGAATGAACGGAACATGAACATAGCTCAGGGAAAGTTGAGAGAAAAAGGTCTAGGAGGCTTGCATATTGGCCGGGTGTATCGGGCACACGGGTGGGTTCCTGAACAATCTGAGTGAGGTCATAAGCAATGGCAAAATCATGACAAAACCTCCCCTCATCATCTGTCTTATTTGAATGGGTCAGCCATTCCACGTTATGGACGTTGAAGTCACCACAGATGTGGATGCTAGTCGAGGGATGTGCAGACAGGATGTGGTCTATTTTCTCAGATATGCTCTTAAAGATAGTAACTCCGCTGTTGTGGGGCCTATAGAGGGCAAATATAAATGCAGTGGTGTTAGCAAGTGCAACCGACATATAGGGTAAATTAGGATCTTCTCTAGAGATATCCCTGCCACACGGGAAGCCATCCTTAATGTAGGCACATATTCCATGCCCATGGCGATCTTGGGTGTCAGATTTAGCTGTTTAATTAGAGTATCCGTTAATTATGAACTCATATAGGGAAGTGGTCGGCCCTATTCCAGTTTCACTTAGAAATAAGTGAATATATATATGAGGAATGAAATAAATTATCCTCTGCTGTCTCAGCCATACACTTCAACAAGCCACACACGTGAATTAGTTGTGGACTTTTTGGAAGATCATTAGCTGAACTGAAATGTCATCTGCGACTCATGCACGGGGTTAAAACTGTAAATACCGTATAATATGTTTGAATTACGCAATTTTGAATTTAAACCTCTAAACTTCTACAATTCAAAATGGCGTACTGGAATAATATTATGAGGTATTTACAGCTTCTCTTCCAATTTTCAGATTTTAATCATATCAAAACGCATTTTATTTCCTTTTTGACGGATTAATTGTTTCTATTTCTTCTGATGAGTTAAGGGCAAAATAGATTCACTAATTGATATAGTAATTAAGTGATTGGTTTTACGCTACGAAAGAGATACTGTCAAGAATTGTAAATGTCAACTGAATTAAAGGAATAAATTATAGGATAGTCAACATCCCGAACATTGGAATATAAACTTTTGTCATTCATTCACTATATTGCTCTGTAATTATATTGAACTTCTTAAATAAGGATTGGTATATATTAAAAGGAAATAAAGTATATTTCCACAGATATATATATATATATATATATATATATATATATATATATATATATATATATATATATATATATGAACGAAACATCGACATCTGTATGTAGTTTATTTGGTATAATTACACATTTACACTATATATATATATATATACATATGTATAACTGGACCTCACTCTCATATATATATATATATATATATATATATATATATATATATAAGAGAGAGAGTGAGGAGCAGTTATATATAAAGAGAATGAAAAAGATAGTTATTAATTGATATATTGACAAATATATATATATATATATATATATAACTATCTATCGAGCTTGCTAGATAGATTACCGATAAGTGGATTAATAATTCTACAGTCTGAGAAGTTATAAACAAATGTTTTATATAATATTTAATACGCATTGTTCTGTCTATGTGATTAATTGGATATTGTAAACAAAATGGATTATGTTAGAAACTAATATTTCAGTAAGATTTATGTTTTGTCATCTGTAGGATTTATACATATAACAAATGAAGAAAAAGATACTTTGAAGTTTTGTATTTCTTTGCCTGTACCTGTCTGCGTGTCTTCTTACTACATAATTTTACATACGAACAAACACATTGATAAGATGTATGTTTTCTAGAGTATGATTACTATTCAATATTTTATCTTTTCGAGAAATATGCATCTGCAATATGGAAACTTTTAAGTATTTTGCAACATATAACCTGATGCTTATTTAAACATTTATTAAAGTCACAGTCGCTCGCTTTAAAGCTCATTGCACATCTAATCTATCAGGGACTAAGCGGCATACTTTAGCACACAGCTCCATCAGCACTTGAATTAGGGTATCTTGCATTTGCATTAAATTCGGGGCTGTAAACGCATACGATTTCCTCTTTTAGATGCAATATTTTGTTTTCTAAAAACTTTATTTTTATGTTGCTCACACATGAGTGAGAGATTTGCATTATTTTAACTATTACAGATAAATGAGTGGCCATGATGAACAAAGATGTAAAGAGAAGGCATTTCACTCTTAGCGAATATCAAATTTTTTATTTCAGTTTTTACATTATTATTGGCTATATGTCTCGCCCCCGTACCATAGAAAAACTGCTATAAAATCTTAGTTGATTTTTCAACTGCGGTATCCGTGATTTTATGTATCATGTTAATCAACGTCTCGTTTTAGTACTCTATTTTGACATATTAATGATTGCATGGCATCAGATCCTGTCATCTTTCCTTAGGATCTCGTTTATTGTCAACTTCCTGTCACTTCTAGCTGTACTTAGTTTTACCCTGCTGAGATTAGCATTAGAGTACTAAAAACAAAAACAAAAATAAAACATACAGTTATCTATGCCAGACCTTGTATATCCACAGGATATGCTGTGAAAGAGTTAAAGACTATAAAATTAACCGTAATATTTAGATTCATCGGACTACTATTCTCATATTCAGTGTCCGCCAGGACCCGTGAAACAGTGGCTAGAGTACTAGAATATAGTTAAAGTACTAGAAAAATAAATTGTGAAAGTGATATCCTCATGAAAGTTGAAATTTAAATTCTCAGTGTGGTCACCAGAATAATATAATTGCGACTTTAGGACCTCTATCTAGTCATGACTGACCGAACGAGAACATATTACCCCCGTGAAGTAAAAAAAGAGTATCGTTCCAAATTCCGTCCAAATTCCCGAGTTCGACAGAAATATTTACGTGTTCGACTAGATACACCTTAAAAACATCGGAGGTTTACTTTAATCAATGTTAGTTTATTTGAACATTTTATAGCAATTAACGCTGAGCATATCCTTTGTCCCCATATAGGCATCTTTCATCCAACCAAGGTATCTCGTCAAGGCTTTGTGGTATATCTTGTTTTCGGTGGAAAGGAATTAGATCCATAACCGCATGCAGGACGGCATGTTCAGCGACTGTTTTAATAGCCACAAATGTTCATCTTGATATCATTCTGACAATACAGTCATTGTCTCGCTAGCAATCAGATACTACTTTGTCGAAATGAGATACACTACACAGTTTAGCAATTGCTTAAAGGTATGTGTGTTTATTATTTCTTCAACCGATCTGGTGCTTCATCTTGTCATGTGAATACATATATCACGCCAGTTACGCAGAAATATCGGATTCAGACTTAACGGGCGCATACTTCCTTCTCTCCATGAAGGGCATACATCTTGCGATTAATGAAAGCAGAATGAAAATAAAAATGAAAATTTTTATTTGAGAAAAGTGTACATCACCGAAACTATCAGAAAAGTTAATAAAAAATGTTATTCGATTAATAAAAATATATAAAATTCTTTAGTGTTCTAAATTTCTCACATACATATTTCCAAATGTCCAGTTAATATATTTTTTTATATTTCTGAGTAGTTGGTAATTCATTCTTTTATAAGAATATTCGGGTTTTTCTTTCACTAATTTATTCCCCAAGTTATTAGTAGGGCTAGAATAACAGCATATTCTTTTCATTATTTTGATTCTCGGGTGTGTACCCGTTGATAGCTTATATGCTTTTATATGAAGTGATGTGCTTCTCGGTTGATTAACTGTGTCTAACTATGTCGGATATACACTCGAGAGTATAAAAAAATGATAAGAATATCATGTTGTCATAGACCTACTAATTAAATACGATGAATGTTTTCTCTGTAATCTCTTCTATTCATTTTGTGGTATTAATATCTGCTTATTTTTCTATTAAATCTGTTTTTTGTTTTTTTGTTTTTTTTTTTGTTTTTTGACTATGTAACGAAAAACAGTCATATCCGTTTTTTGTTTGGTCATTGAATGAAATTGAAATATATATAACATGTGTGTAGCAATTGTATTGTAAATTTGGACAGCCGGAAGTAGATGTTATCAAAATTGCACGCGCACCGTGCCCGACCATCAGTTATAACCAGAACAGATGTGAAAAGGATAAAGGTTTCTAGAAATCTCGCTTGAATATATTTGCTTTCTCGCCACAGTACCCCATTCTTATTTAATCCAGTGCTGAAAAGTGGGTTTCGTACGAAACTCCCAAGCGTTCCAGACATTTTTGTTTCCCTTAAATGCTGCTTATCACACCTGGAGGTATATATATATATATATATATATATATATATATATATATATATATATATATATATATATATATATATATATATATATATAATCCATCCCATGTAACGATTTCCATCAAGCATACATAGGCGAGACACAGCGTAAATTGAAACTAAGACTTTACGAACCTAGAAAAGATATACGGAATGGTAACGCCCTAAATGTACTCTTTTGCCATTGTGTGGAACATGATCATTCATTTAATTTAGGTCATGCGAAAATTATAAAATGCGTGATACATAGAGCCAAAAGAAGACTTTTAGAGTCAGCACTGATATTAAATACTAATACTATTATGCCAAGAAAAGGTTTCTACCATTTAGCCCGTTGTATAGGGAAAATTATAATCTAAGAACAAAATATAAAGACAGATCCTGGTTAATTCATACTATTGTCCCAAACCGTTTTTCCTTAAATAATTTAAACAAAATAAGATTAGAAAAAAAGTGTACATGGGTATTTAAATAACGTAGTTTTAAAAGTGTATATATAGACATTGAACAACCTAACCTTCCCATACACACACATATATAGTTTCCTTCCCGTTATGGGTCGGATTCTAAAACTGTTTTCTTTTCACTTACGTATGGTCTATGTTCATTTTCTTCTGCATTTTTCCTTTTAATATCCTGAGGATGTCCCCTGCAATAGGGACGAAATGTTGATCACCATTTTATAAATTCTTTCAGGTTTTTTTTTCAAAACAACATAACGTCAACCATCGCTGGTATTTTTATATTATTTTTATTCATATATATATATATATATATATATATATATATATATATATATATATATATATGTATATATATATATATAAAGAGGGAGAGAGAGAGAGAAAGGGCGATGAGAGAATACAAACACATACGTCAATTCGTATAAATAGATCGATGAAATAAATAGATAGATGTAGAGAGGCGGATGTAAAGAATCGTAATCGATAAATAGGTATTAAATAAGACGTATACATAGTCGTATTTCAACTTCACTTAAAGTTTGCTTTATCTGTAATCTTTACTGACAATAACACTCAACATTGTAATTCGTTTATCGACGTCCTATTGAAAAGTAACTATTGAGTGTATCGGTAACGTTTCCAGTCGAACGGGACTGAATTACCTAAAGGTTCTGAATGGTCCCATAATTGCCGTCCGTTACGCAACTTCCTCAATTTTTTCCGGACGACAATAGTATCTAATTTTTCCAACCAAATCAACGGTTACTCAGTCCGTGCCCGTCCATATCCAAACGATACATTTTCAATGTGAAAAGGGCTTGACTTGTTGGTCGTTTCATCTTCTAGAGAACAATTCGCCTCATTTTCGACGGTTTGTTTAGGGTGAAAAGGAAACTTTTCTGGTGCCACATAAACTCACGTCAGTAAAACGTGATCTCGTTTCTTGGATATTACCTTCCCTTTGCCATATCTTACATACAATACTAGCCGAAAATTAAAGGGATGTTATAACCAACTTTTAAAGAAGTCTATCCAAAATGTATTTAGTGAGTTGAAAACCAGAGTTTAGGAAATCAATCGGTTAAGCATTTTTATCAAACTTTTGACTTTTAATTAACTTTCATCATTTGTGTTCAGGTTGTTTTTCTATTTTGGAATGTGTGCATTTTTTTTTACTCTTTTTTTCTAGCTTATAGAACGCGTCAATAATAATATAACCTCTTCGACACTTTTCAATTTTAAAAGTCTGTTTAACTAAATATTACACATATGAGATCTGAACTTTGACATGTACTTAAGTATAAAGTACATACTTCGTAATTTTATATTCCAAGTTAAAAATATACAATAGAAAATAATAAAAAATCATTGAATTTAAACGAGGTTGTTGATTGTTCTCAATGAGAAAGAGTTAGATATTAGTTTATTTAATTTAGATAAACAAATTTATCATAAGCCGCTACGCTAAACAGACTCTTAAAAGACATTGTTAGGTGACAAGAGACCTCTCATCTTATTTGAGGCCAGTTATTTAATCTCAAATAAGACCAGAGGTCCTTTGTCCCAAGAGAATGTCAGTAAGTTTACTGTAGTGGCTTATATTAATTTTGTTTACCTAAGTAGAATAAAATGATCTCTCTCTTTCTCTCTCTCTCTCTCTCTCTCTCTCTCTATATATATATATATATATATATATATATATATATATATATATATATATATATATGTGTGTGTGTGTGTGTGTGTGTGTGACAGTAGTTTTACATTCCGAATTCCCAAAATATATATATTCGTAATTTTATTTTCGCAATATTTTTTCTTACAATACGTTCCCATCGGTTGAATATATAACTTAGTCTATATAATGAACGTATAAATATATAATGATTGTATAAATATATAATGATTGTATAAATATATAATGAACGAACACATACTCTGCTCTCTTTATAGAAGGAGTTAATGCGTGGGAAAATGGTCATAACAACTTATGCTTATCTTTAAATCTCATAATATATATTTTTTAAGCAAGACATAAATAACAAGGTAAGTTAAGGAAGGAACATGTTTTAATTTTTTTCATGATATTTCTCTTAATAGTATTTATTGCATTTTGTTTAATTAGTTCATTATTATATATAGGAAGTGATGTCTATCTTTAGAGTGTGAATTCTTGAAAGAGCGTTTATTGAAAATGTACCAGCCCTGCTAATACAAACTTTATTGATATTTGGTACTTTTTGGTGTGTATTACGGCTTTATATACTACAAAGCTTACTTAACAATTCCCATAAAGTAGACATTCGCGTTTATTCGAGCAGTTACATGGTTTAGTTAATCTATTTGTGTTCCATTCATTTATATTGTTCAAAATTTTCTATATTGTGTTTTTAAGTATGTTTTTCTAGATTGTCACTACAACTATAACTTAATTTTACTGCCATTTAGTTAAAAATTGTATGTAATATTTTATCAGGTGCAAATTTTAAGGTTATGAGATTAGAATTTTTTTTCAAATTTGTTTTGACATTAAGATTTAAATAAAGGGTGGGTAAACCATATATTATTCCATTTTCTGATGTTTTTAGATGTTTTTGTACATAATGTCGGTTAAACATATTCTTGTTGTGTGTTTTTATATCAACTTTCCTTTAGGAGTTTGTAATAAAAATAAATGTTGGAGTTAAATTTTTTATATTAGAAAAGTTGTTGTTAATTCTTTTGCTGATTGAGTTAGAGGTATGCTTTATTATCGATTTAGGATTATTGGAAAGCTTATTTACATAAATTGTATAAGAATTATCCTTTTTGTATCGTTCATATATTTTTTCTTTAAGTCTTTGGTTACATCTAAGAAGTTAAGTGTTTTAGTGTTTGAAGTAATTTCTATTTTCAATTTAATTCTTCTTGATTCTTTGAGAATAGCTTTTATATGAATTTACATTTTAGGCTGTTGGAATCTTTTACAAGCAAGAGTCCAATTATTTTCTACTTCAATGTTCTTTCTTAGGTTGCATAAAGTGTAGAGACCTAGCAAATCGTTAGAAACATCAAATTGACTGAACTGATCTTTTTTGTCCCATTGCTTTTAATTGCTTAACAATACAGTGGTTTGTCACTTTCTTACAATTTCATCCTCGGAAATGTTTGAGAGAAGTGAGGCACATTTTATTACTTCCTCGAAAAGTGCTTCACTCTATGGTCTACCGCGCCAATCTTTCTCAAACAGCCCTCGTCAAGCTACAATTACCACCAACAATTTTCCCTGCTTTTTATTTGTACCTATGTTTCTAAATCTGAACGCAGATTCTATGAACGAATCTTCTTTTCTTAGAACTACTTAGTTTTGATCTCCCTATATATAAGGTTTATTATAATGATCAATACAGGAATAGAGAACTTCGTATATAATAGTAAATACGTAATCTGCATGTACTATACTATCATATTTAAGCGTATCTCCCGACTGGACAATACCGGGTGGCGTGCTAATATATAAAGGCTACTTCAGTCTTTGACAGACTATGGATACCTACCGTAGGGGTACCTGCGCGTGAAATTTTTGTGGCAGGAGGTGAGCAATTTTCAACGACATACGAATTGTATGAAATAACATTTATAATTGTTTTTATATATATTTCAGAAGACAACTGATTGTTTTACCCGTGTTAATCTGTACATTTAGTTTATAAGTAGCTTTGATTTGTATTTTAATTTTTTCCAGTAATTTTTTTTTTTTTTTACTTATTTTACCAATTTCTTTCTGGTTTGGTGAGGTTTAGGAGTGCAGTGGGCGGATTATTTATAAAATCGGATTTATGATCCTTAGGAAGTACAACATACACGATACTTTTTGTGAAGCTTATTTACTCTTTTGCATATTTTAAGTGTATCCTTTATAAATTTGCTAACTGAAATTATTTTTTTAACTATGTACGAAGTTGATTTTTTATAGTTTTTTTTGTAATATTTTGTTTGGTTAATTTATGCTGTTTTTGTTTTGGGAGTGTGTAGATATTGTGTTTTTTGTTTCTTTTTGGCTTTCACAAATAAATTTTGGAATTGTTTCTTGGACTGTGTTGTCTAGTTTCTTTATGGAAGTGATTATTATTATAGTGGAAAGTAATTTAGTTTATAACTTTCTATAGATCCCATTCAGAGTTTTCAGGTTGTTCAAAAAGTGGTGCCGCTTCAAAATTTGTGTAGCCTAAATAATCATTACTGTTGTCGTTTAATGGTTATATTCTTAAACGACGTATTGAATCTGATTTTTACCGGTAACAACTTAGCGTTTGAAAATACTAATATTTATTTCAGGTTAAAAATACCCAAAAGTAAAAACCATGGAATTTTTAAGAAGTTGTAGAGAGTGCTCAATGAAAAGAGCAGGATATATATATATATATATATATATATATATATATATATATATATATATATATATATATATATATATATATATATATATATATATATATATAATTCTAATAATTTAGCATCAGGTCAAGAAATAACATGCACTCTTTGAATATTTTACATATCAATTTAAATTGTACTAGCAGAATATGTAAGATTTCGTTTCAAGCGGAACAGAATTCCACAGACAGTTTTAGAAAAAGTTTTGTTCATGAAATTTGTATTTAAGCAAAGAAAGAACGTGGGTAAAATTGTTGGTAGTTGTGGTAGCTAGACGGGTGTTTTTGTGAAAGTTTTCCAGGGGAAATCATAGGTTGGAGCTCAGACAAGCAATTGCTATGAAAATAACGACAGCGTATAGACAGGCTCGCAACGTGTTTGTATGCGTTGGCTTTTGGTGGTAAATAAAATTAAATACGCCCTAAGATGAAATATTGCTATCATAGCTGGGG
>NC_136498.1:31222727-31355227 GCF_053919585.1 Euprymna scolopes | reverse complement strand
AAGTGTGTGTGCTTCCATCATAGCTGCTGCTGAGCGCCGACTATGACGATTTTTGTTGTGATGTACGCTTGCAGACAGAAGATGGAAAATAGATAAACCTTGCTATGTACATGGTAGCGGTTACGAAGATTCTTGTGAAATATCTCGAGACGCGAGTTCTTGCAACTCCCCTTTAAGGTCGTTGTCTCTAAATCGGCGAATGTTTCTTCTAATGTGTTCTTACGCTTAGATGTTTGCTGATAGGAATAATGCGTCTCCTTACGATATCTTTATCCACAACAACAAAGCAATTAGATGAAAAACAAGGGAAAAAATAGCTGCAAATCAAATTATCTGGTTTTGTGTTGGACTTTTATATACATTTCTTATCGTCGCATTTAATAAGAAAGTTTACGTTTATAGATAAATACAAAACACTGTTTTTTACGTTCCGTGTTAAACTGGCATTGGACTACTAGTATCGTTAGTTCTGTCCAGCAATTTACAGGCAAGAAGTGTTCTACGTATTTGATCATACGTTTCTACATTTTTTTTTAGGTGAGGATTGGTTATTCGAATTATTTAGATTATTCGGACTACTGTTCTCATCTAATTCGCAAACACGTGGCGTGGTAGGTAAAGTGTTTATTAAATTTCAGTTTTTAAAGTTATACTCTCAGGGAGGTCGAATGTTTAACCCTCAATGTGGATAACACTTAAAATACAATTGCTTACGCCAATTCATAGCTTATAAAACAAGAGTATATGACGAGCTAGATCCACATACATCCAACAAATTGCATATGACGCCAAATGTAATTTGGATGGAAGACAGGGAAATCTGGAGAAAGAGAGTCGCATTGGTCGGGGCAAGGAACCCGACCAGATAAATAAATATATACATTTGAATGTGTTCGTTAAAACAAGTATTATTTTGATATACAAAATAAATTAATCAATTTTTAAATAAAATACGTTTGAAGCCAAATTACAACGCAAAATTTTAAAAATAAACATGTGTTTATTTTTAAGATATATATTTCGGTGTAAAACTGTCTCGTCAGTCTTTTATATTGTTATCTCTTTTTCCTCGTTATGATGTTTAGTTGAAGAAAGTTGAATGAAGAGTCCACGTGATGTTAACTGCAGTTTTGCTTTTGAAATGCCGGAAGGATACGCCTGGCTGCGCGATTTGAAAATCGGGAATCCGACCAGATAGATAGTTAAATACATTTGAATGTGTTCATTGAAAAAATATTATTTTATAATAAATTAATTAACTTATATGCAATTAAAATGTTTTACCTTGTTCATTACAAAATTAACCAAATAAGATTACAGTAAGTCTATTATAATAAAGTCATATTCCTGTCTCTTTGTTTGTTTACAATTTAGTTCATATGTACGAAATATTTAAAGGAAATTTACATTCAAGAAATAATCTCATTTCTATATAACACAAATCTATTTAATAAATCGACCTAAGTAATTATTTTAATAGACTTGATTTAATTGTATTATGTTCAAATATTATTTAAAGTTTATTCATTTAATTTAGTTTATATTTGATTCAATTTCTTCTAATTATTATTAGTCGACCAGCGTGTCTTTAAAAACGCAAGTAAATGTATTTATTTAATCGGTGAGAGTTATTTCCCCTTTAAACTATAAGACTTTTTCCCCTTTAATATCAAAGGCGAAAATGGGTGTGACTTATGCTTCATAAATCCAACACGCACAATTAAAAATTCAGGAAAATAGTAAGAAATTCCGATATTCGGTGTATCTTAAATATTATGTGACTTAACCCTCCGGTCGCTAATATGTTTCAACCTGACAACGCCAGGTAGATATACAGCTGGTTTAAAATATGTGTTTACTTATCCGTTCAGAAAAGGATTATTTTATTTTGTTTATTTGTTTCGTAATAAATTTATTTATGAAATCTACTTATTATGTGTTTGTATTTTCTATGGTGAAAATTATAATTTAAATCGAACTGTTTTCTGTTTTTTTTAATCGAACATGCGATTACTTTTATTTAAATATCTCTAAAAACACAATAAAAACGAATCGATCAAAGCAAACGATCATATACCTGGATATGGTCATTTTTTCTTACCAACAGCTGGAATAATATCTCGTGATCGAGCGTTTTCAAGTACAAACTTGGCGCCGTTCAAAAATATCAGTACGAAAAGAATACACACAACAACGAGTGTGCAACGTATGTTTTTTTAATAAAAACATTTAAAGAGACAGCTGTTTTCTGGCGAGAAGTATGAACATGAAAGTATGTATACGGAATAACATACAGAAATGTAGACAGAATTTAGTGTGTAAAACCTAATGAATAGTGGCGCTTCTTTGTTTCACACGAAACATGAGCACAAAAATGTCATAGAAGAATTAAAATAATAAAACTAAATACATGGCGAAACGATAACATTTTCGCCTTAGAAAAGACAACATGATTCAATTTCCGTTTGATGAAACCCCATTTTTTTTTGTTGTTGCAGGCCATCTACTAATTGGCTAGTTGTGTAAAATCTCAAGAGGGATAGAAGCCAAACTCTTTGTCAAGAACTTTGCAGCTAATTCTACCCTTTGCGATCAAGGCCGCCAACCCCCAATATTTCCTCCTGTATCAGAAAACACGCTATGTGATATACGTATATCTGTACGTGATGTTTCCAAGCTAATCAAAAACATTGATTCCAGTAAAGCAACTGGCCCTAACGGTATTCCAATTATAGGACTCAAAAAACTTCAACCTGAACTAGCGCCCATACTTACAAAACTGTATAAACGTTGTCTTAAGGAGAATAGTTTCCCATCTCCCTGGAAAATTTCATCAGTAGTCCCTGTATTTAAGAATTAAGGTGATCGCTCATCCCCCTCTCAGTACAGGCCAATAAGTCTCCTGTGCGTCATGAGTAAGTTGCTAGAATCTGTGTTAAATACAGAAGTAATCTACCATCTCAACAAAAATAACCTTCTTAGTGACACTCAATATGGTTTCCATTCTGCTAGATCTACAACAGATGTGCTTACAGTTATATCTCATAGGATTAGCAAATCTCTCGACGGAGGCAACCTTTCTAGAGCAATTGCTCTTGACATATCTAAGGCCTTTGATAGGGTATGGCATAAAGGTTTACTTCATAAGATCTCTAGCTATGGTATTGCTGGAAATGTCTTCTCAATTATTAAATCATTTCTTTCTGATAGGTTCATAAGAGTAGTAGTTGAGGGGCAAAAATCAGAAGCTCACAGTATTAATGCTGGTGTCCCTCAGGGGTCCATCCTGGGCCCAACTCATTTCCTGATCTACATTAATGATCTTCCAAATCACATCCTTACATCATTTGTAGACATTTATGCTGACGACACTACCATTTATGGTAGCACATCTAAGACAGTAAACGACCAAGTTCTCTCCGATTCTCTTTCCTCTGATCTTGAGCACGTAGTACAATGGAGTAAGGAGTGGCTGGTTACTTTTAATGCATCTAAAATCAAGCTTCTCTCTTTACATCATCAACATTCTGATCCACATCTGGTATCAATTGAAATGAATGGCTCTCGTCTTCAGGAGGCCTCAAGTTTTGACAAGCTTCTTGGCTTGATCATTACTTCTGATCTTAAATGGAACACGTACATCAAATCTGTTACGAAGGCCGCTGGAAAAATGGTGGGATCTTTCTATCGATCCGGTAGATATCTCACTGCTGATGCTATTCTCTATCTATATAAGAGCCAGATACGTCCAAGGATGGAATACTGTTGCCACATCTGGGCAGGAGCTGCTAGAAAGGACTTGGCCTGCCTTGATAGAGTTCAAAATAGACTTCGTAGCCTCGTAGGAGATGTCCTTTTCTCTTCCTTACAACCTCTATCTCACAAAAGAGATGTTGCGAGTTTGTCTCTGATGTATCGTTATTTTCATGGAAAGTGTTCGACTGAGCTTCAATCTATGGTCCCCCTTCGCCAAACTTTCACAAGAAACACTCGTCTAGCTGTAAACACTATCAATAATTCCCCCCACTCTTTATCTGTGCCTAAACCTAAACGTAGATTCCATGAACAAAGCTTCTTTCTTAGAACTGCACGCCTGTGGAATTGTCTTCCGTTTTCCTGCTTTCCGGCAGACTACAATATGGTTGTCTTCAAGTCTAAAGTAAATAAGTTCTTGATGAGCCGTTCCATATAAGTTATCGAATTTACCAAATTTTCATTACTAATGATTACTATATTGTCCAATTTCTACTGTACACTCTTTAGCCCTTATCCTTGAGTGGTCTCTTGGCGTTGATAATGTGGTGATGCCTATGTAAAAAAAGCCTATTATCATATCAGAAAGTAACACAATATTCAACAAGCGAGATCGGGGTTGGGCCGCTGTACAACTCATACTCTCTACTGATCCAACAGGCCCATTGCTAGCAGCCACCAAAAGCATCGCTCGATTGCCACAAATCACAGGGACGTGTCCATGGTGATGAAAACAAAGTTTTCGGTAACGGTTATTGTCTTTGATATGGTTCCAAGTGAGGGTTATATCTTCAAAGTCGGCTTGAACGTCAACACCAAAGTGTACCTGGATGTGCTGAAGAGTGTGGTGATCAACTGGTGCAATAGAAGGAGTTAAAAATAAATAAATAGCAGTGATTAAAACGTAACTGCGTATAATAAGAAAGTTCTCGGGTGACGTAAAGGTCGATAATTGTACCTATTTACAATGCCTTCCCACGGGACAGAGTTAGACAACAGAGTCGTTTTTAATGTGGAGAAAAGGAACAAAAATAAAAGTTGTCTCAGTCGTAAAGGGTTTCTCATCTACTGAGAGAGAACAAGAAATTGAAGTGTAGTATCCGTAGAACAGATACTGCACTTTGATCATGTCCCGAAGATGAAAGCATCTGCATTCTAGTAGATGACATGTACGTATATTTTTAAACGTGCATTTAGAAATAGCGATTGTGTCAGGTATTAATCGACACTTCGTTATTATATATATATATATATATATATATATAGAGAGAGAGAGAGAGAGAGAGAGAGAGGGACAGAGAGCGACAGACAGAGAGAGTCTTTGCAGTTTCTTTAAAACTTTTAAAACTATTCTTAAAAAGCCATTTGTTGAAGCATTATTTTGTCAGTAAGTTAATTAATCTCCCGTATCGCTGAATAGTTTTAATTACATGAACAAGCAATAGTACCAATGTTCTTATAGGGACCATCCGTTGTTTTTTTTTGTTTGTTTTTTTTTATTACATTTTCACCCCAAATAAGGCAAATTGCCACTTTGGTGTAGGGGGCTACTATCAGGGGCAACAACTACTGGGGCACTATGTAGGGATTTGGGCAGCAAGGTGTCGGTTCACGTTACACTTGAACTTCTGCATGTCAGTACTGTTGGGGAAGCAGGGACCTGGAATGGAATTCCAGAGTCTAGCGGTTCTGGGGAAGAAACTATTGGAGTAAAAAGATCTTTTACATCTAGGGATCTCTACAGTGTGGGGGTGGGATTTAGCAGCCTGTCGGGTTTGTCGAGGGTGCTCACGTCGTGGGGGCACAAGTGATTGCAGTTCGTCAGAGCATTCACCACTAAAATACTTGTAGGAAAGGCAGAGGGATGCAACATTTCGTCGATGAGACAGAGGCTGAAGCTTAGATGCCAGTTCAGGGCCTATCAGGTTTGCGACTCTCTTTTGAACCTTGTCAAGGAGCGAGAGACTAGTAGCAGATGCACCAGCCCAGATGTGGCAGCAATACTCCATACATGGGCGAATGGTGGCCTTATATAGGTACAGGATACTTTCGGGTGTTAGTAGTTTTCTAGCACGGTAGAGAGAGCCCACCTTTCTTGCAGCGGCCCTGGCAATGCCTTCAATGTAATTGTTCCAACTCATGTTTCCTGTGAACGTTAGACCAAGGAGTTTGAAAGATGGACTCTCAGATAAAGAGTCGTTGGCCATTGCTATGGGTGGTAGAGAGGGTTTCTTGTAATTATTGAATGAAACTAGTTTAGTCTTGGCAGCATTGAACGCGACCAACCACTTTTGTCCCCATTCCACTACAGATTGGAGGTCTTCCTCTAGTGTTTCTGCCATTTCTTTAGAAATGTGTTCATTCGTCTTCCTGTCGTGTCTGCCATAGAGTGTAGTGTCATCAACATATATACCCATCTCAGAGGCAATGTTGTCGGGGAGGTCATTTATGAATATCAGGAACAATAGATGTCCAAGGATAGAACCCTGAGGCACCCCCGCATTTATATCATATTGTTTAGATGTACGACCGTCGAGGAAACCTGGATTTTTTTCTTATCTAAGAAGGATTTAATTATGTTAAGTATTCTACCAGTGATACCGTATGATCTGATTTTACTGAGGAGACCCTACTGTTTCGATGATTTAAAAACAAAACAGCATATTAAATTATGGCTCTCAAGCAGTGTTGACCACACACCACCTCCCTCAAAAACAGATGAACAAAAATAGTTCTATACTTGATCTAGTTTATTACTCCAGATAAATTTAGGCTAATACATCTCTGCCATTTAAAAAGTATTCCTTGCCTATGTCATTTGTCCTTTTCTCCACAAGTTAATGTGCCTGTTATTTACAAACTACTGCTTTTATCTAGTGTTTAGTTGAGTTCAATATACTATATATGCGGGCGTGTTAAAAGATATGTATATTAAAGTTATATTCATATATATATCTATATTCTCATCATATATATGAATATATATATATATGTTTTGTTGAATATTTTACACTCTTTATGCACACCAATCCTCTTTTAATCATAAGCTACCTGTTTTTAAGACATAACGAAAGAGGATGAATTAAAAAGTAACAATTTTGTTATATCCCAATATCCAGTTTAATTCATTTTCCTAAATAAGAACATTGGTACATTTACAATTGTTTCGTGCATGGCGGAACAATCACTAGTCATATCTCAATATTTAATATTTTCCTCAATTGACAACATCAGGAAAAAACAGAAGGTTCCCAAAGACAATCTCCTGAATACGCGCAGCTATGCGTGACATCTCGTGATTGGATTATACAAAATAAAATCGCTAAAAAAACCATCTCCTATCCCAACGCTGGAAAAGTTTGAACTGGAACTTATCAATATGATAAAAAACATTATGATAAAAATGAAAAATAAATACATGAACACTACTTTAAACTATATTAACGAAAGTTTTAAAAAATAGAGAGGAATCCTAATATAATAGTATTAGCAGATAAGACTCTGTACGCTTAAATTATGTCTTATGAAACATAAAACAAATTAATACTGAGAGAAATTATAAAATCGCCAGGGATAGAAACCTCGAGAGTATAAATTCTGCTGCTTTAGACATTCTGTCTCGTTTTAAATATAATTAAAAACATAAAAGTTTGAGATTTACATTGGAGGAGCATAAAATTAACTTTAATTATAAACTTTCTATATAGGAATAATAAGTAAAAGAAATTTAGATAGAATAATACCAACAATTATATCACAAACTTATCATAAATCATGAAGTTCATCAAATGAGATCATTTCTTGGTTTGAGAATCTAATGATTACGAACAAGAGCAAATTTATTAAGTTTGATATAAATTCATATTTCCTTCTAATATATCGTTTTTTGTTGTTAGATAAGGCTCTTGGCATAGTTAGGCCTGAGAATATAACTTGAAAATTGTTATAATTAAGTTAGATAGAAAAAACATTAATTGCATACAATAATATGCTATGGACTAGGAATGATAGAGAAAATATTTTTTATATTACTATTGGTTTTTCAGATTCGGCACAAATTACTGATTTGGTGGGTTTTTATATACCGAGGGAATTGCATATAAAGACAATCCTCAATTAGTAGGAGGCCATGGTATGAATGGTGCATTCTGTTCTGTTTATTCCAGCTTGAATAAATGAAAAGGAAGGCGCAGAAATTTCTTCGAGAAATAATCTTAAAACATCTATAGAAATCAATCATAATGCGGTCATTTTATGGATTTTATTAGAGACCTTATCATATACCGAACCATAATTTATTGTACATAGATAATAAGTCTAACCATATCTTAGTAAATCATAGTTTCCAGTATATCTGAAAGAATTAATAAATTATTTAATAATGAACAGCTATTTAATAAAAAAAATATGTCATAATATAATTAGGCTCTAGCTAGATCAGGTTATAGAGATCAAACTACTTTTAACAAATTTAATCATGAAACTAACAAAATAACTAGTTTTAATTAATTTAGTTGCACATATTATGATAGATCTATGGGAAAATAGAAGACTAAATAAGTATAGGAAGAGTAGCAATAATTTATCTAAGGTTCAAAACAAATATACAAGTTCTAAGTCACCTAATACAAATACTAAAATAAAGAAAAATCCGTTATATGGTTTAATCCGTCATATAGTAAGCATATTTTCTCGAATATTCCAAAGTTTTTTAATAGTATATCTGAAAGGAGTTTTTCCAGAGATAACAAATTGGGTAAACTCTTTAATGAAAATAATATTAAACTAGCATTCCTCACTTCCAGAAATCTAGCTGCACCAACATTAAAATAAAAATACATGCAGCTCACAAGATACACATAATATGACTGAAAATAACTGCAATTGCAGAAATAAGACTAATTAAGCTGATAAATCTCAAAGGTATGGACCGCATTGGATGGGCTACATTCAGTATGGACTTCGAGACTGACTGACAGACTGAGAGGGCAGTTCTTCAGGGCAGTGGTAGAGTGTCCTTGTTTACGGTGCTAAAACCTGGACACTCACCAAAAGATTGGAAAGAAAACTAGACGGCACATACACCCGTATGCTAAGAACAATATTCAATATATCTTGGCAAAATCATCCCACGAAGCAGCAACTTTATGGCAATCTACCTGCCATATCTAATACCATCAGAGAAAGACGCCAACGATTTGCCGGTCATTGTCTGAGGAGCAAGCATGAATTGGTGAGTGATGTACAGCTATGGACTCCACGACACGGACGCGCAAGCAAAGGACGACCTAGATCCACGTACATCCAACAAATGGCATACGACGCCAGCTGTGAGCCTGGAGATCTGGGGCAGCTGATGGAAGACAGGAAACTCTGGAGAGGAAGAGCCACATTGGTCCGGGCAAGGAGCCCGTAATGATGATGATGATGTTTAATGACAAATGCAGTATATAATAGTAACGTAATTATTGCAAAGAATACTAAATATATAACGGATCTTTTAGCACTACTTTCACGGAGATATATAGAAACCACTTGTGCTCTTTTAAAATGAAACAGATTCAAATAAACCGTAAATATGTTAGTGAATTCGTAAAGATTATATGAGGTTATCAGCCATATGCTTACATTCGTACTATATTAAGCATATTCTCCTGAAGATTCCAATGTTATGGTCATTGATAGAAACTTTTGTAGAGATAACTAATTGGGTAAACATTAATCAACATGATATTAAACTATCTCTAATATATAATTGTATCTATACCCCGTGCCAGAATTATATGCAAATCGATATTTTTATTCTAACTCCGATAATTTTCAATTAAAATTTGTGAAATCTAGCACATTATATGGTAACACTAACACAAGCGCAGGTCTAAAATTTTAAGCTAATCTGCACAGTAATAAACAATTGGCAGCCATTTTGGTGATTCGCATTTTTTTCGGCGTGTCGACTTTATATGCAAATCGATCCTAAAACATGGTGAAGTGCTAAAAAAATCATCGAAACATTGATTATTCTAGGAATTTGTAAATTGAGAACAACAATAATAAAGAACAAACATCTTCAATATAGTTTCAATCAATATATTATATAATTGCCATTTTTATTGAGCAAAAATCCTTCGGTCCATTGAAGATGTCAAACTTTCGATTTCATCTGATGAAATGTCTTTGGCAACAGTCAGAATAGCATTCCATAAGTCATCCTTGGAATTGTACTGCCTTCCTCCGGAGTAAATATTTTGTTTCAAGGTGCTCGATGGGATTTAAATCTGGAGAACAGGCTGGCCATCGTATTATTTTCCCATGTCTGGCAAAAACTCTCTCCAAATATTCAGTGGCTATCCTTTCAGAATGAGACGGTGCATTATCCTGCATTAATACAATCTTTTTTCCGGAATGCCAAATTCTTCTTCTTGTGCCAGGGTTCCAAGTGTTCCTTAATGAAATCAATGTACAGTTTGGCGGTAATTGTCACTCTATCTGCGACTCTGAATGGTCCTACCAGCTCATTGCCAATGATTGCAGCCCAGAACATCACACCACCACCTCCCTGTTGACGCCTGATCCTTTGGGGACGTGAACCCTCATTATGGTACCATCCTCCCCTCTACCCATCAGGTCCATCAAGAGCGGCTCGACACTCATCGGTGAACAAAACAGTTTGAAAATTCACCCTCATGTGATCTCTTGCCCACTCCATCCTCTTTTTCTTGTGGATATCCTTCAATTGAGGGCGGACCCCTGGCTTTCCAAATTTTGCAATCATCTTCAGGACACGGCAACGAGTTGACTTGGGCACATCAGGAACATCATATTTTTCAAAAATTGTTAGCTAGTTTCAAGTGGATTATGGCGAACTTCTCTCTTGATCTTGCTCATTGTTCGACGTGACAGATATGATTTCTTACGAATTTTCCCTTTGTCAGAACGTCCGTTGCAAAGTCGAGGGTTAGTATAATATTTTGTATTGTACGATGATAACGGTGCAATTCTTTTGCAATTTCTAAGGTGAAAATCTTATTATGGAGCCTTCGAACAATGTTAGACTTCTCAGTTTGATTTAAAGCACCTTTACGTCCCATCTTGCATATAAAGTTAGCACGCTGAAAAAACTGCAAATCACCAAAATAGTTGCCGTTTCCTCGCTATTGCGTAGATCAGCTTAAATTTTATATCTGCGCATGCATTAGTGTTGCCGTATAACGTGCGAAGTTTCACGAATTTTCATTGAAAACTATCGGAGTTAGAAAAATAATATCGATTTGCATATAATTCTGGCACGGGGTGTATAATAAGATATATTAACACTAAAATGTAACATGCATGCTGTACAAATAATGACTATAAACTTATTGATACCAATAATGTAACAGAAAAAATGTAATTGTAGAAATAATAATCATTGCCTATTAATAAGTACTTTTACTAAAAATGTAGTATACAAATTTACTGTATTACTGAAAACAATAATTTCGAATCTCGTTGGCTACGTTAATGACTAATATGGAAACTAGAATTTTTTTCAAAATTAACTAAATTTTGAATCTGATAAACCTCCACTTTTTAGCTGAGTATATCAGGGAAACCTCATAGATATATTTCTAACAAGAATAAACAAATTATTATTTTCATATAGTAATATATGATGAGAATTTGCTTAATAAAATAAATAAATTATACATAATTTTCTTCATTATCGCATTAAAATATCAAATTTCTGTCGACAAACTTTCGGTCTGTCTACAGAAAAATCGTCGCTATTTACATCCTCTATCACTATAACCGAGGACTATGAGCATCCCAAATTTTTATCCTTATACCACAGTGGTAATGCAAATGGGCTGTGCCTCATTGTCATGAAGAGTTTCAGTTTTAAATTATAATTTCATCTATGTCAGGTGTTTTATCTGACCGTCATGTAGCCTTGTTTTAATTTAACAATTAAAGCTACTTAACATTTTAGTATTTCAGTGTTCTGTATTTATCTGACTCCACGTAGCAAAATACCAACAAACAAAAGCATGAGACACGATGAGAGACCTCTCAAATGAAACCAAAATTATTTATAAGTTGCTTAGCATTTATTATCCTTATTATGAACTTATTTACCTATATAATTGTGTTAAGTAACCTTCTCCATTTAATTCTCTGTTTGACTCATTTCTTTTACTATTAATATCTCTTACATTTTAAATTATCCCTCTTTATCTTATTTATGTATATGTATATATTATATGTATATATGAGTGTGTGTGTGTGCGTGTCTGCATGTGTGCGATTTTTCTCCCTTGTGTGCGTATTCTTTTCGCTATTGAATGATTTATTTTATCCGTTTTTATATATGAATTTCATTTTTTTTTAATTTTATTTCCATATATCTTCAATTACCGTTTTTCGTCGTTTTATCTTAAACTTTATGGATTTTTTTTATTTAGCTTTAAATATAAAATACGGAAATGCATATGCTTTCGACTTATCTCCCTTTTTAATAAGCTCATTACACTTTAGTACTCTCTAAGTCTTTTTTATCCATTCCTATTCTATGCCATCCCTTTCTCTCTCCCTCTCTCTTTATATATCTCCCCCTCTCCATCTATATGTCTATCTATCTATCTATCTATCTCTATTGTAAACTATTTTTCACCTACGCTTTCTTTCGCTAATGACATCTATGACGGCGTGCAGATGTTTTTCTCCTACACGACCTCTATCAATCACCATATCTCTCTCGTTCTTCTCTCCTTCTTTCTCTGCTTCTTTCTTTCTATCTCCTTCTCACTTTCTCTCTCTCTCTTTCTCCTTCTAATTTTCTCCCTCTCTCTCTCTCTCTCTCTAATGTATTCTTCCGCGATAACAAGCCGATAATAATAACAGTAGTTCGCTTTACTCCAGGCATAATTTTATCGAAAACTTTGATCTCTCTTTTTCTTTATACAACCCAGACATTTGAAGAGCACAAAATGGGAGGCAATCTTTATCTTTATGCTTTTTAATGCAACTCGTGATGTATGCATGCGGATATAACCCACGTGAACTCATACGAACCTACATGTACAAAGACACTCATATGCCTGCGTTTTATAAGAAAAAAAGATGATACATTTATCATTCGTCATCAACAGGTAATTTTCAAATCGATTATTAAATGTTAGTATTAATTTGTAATAGGCGATAATCCCGTGACAAATTAGCGAGTAAAACATGCGGTTTATTTTTCTAGCTTTCACATCAGACCATTCCAAGTGATTCTGAGAAGTGATTAAGTAAATAATCAGACAACCACCTTCGACAACAAAGTCGCCACCCTGTAATAAAAAGTCCATAGTGAGTATTTTCTTTTCTAAGGTCATCAGAAATCATAATAATTCATAACAAGAACAATAAAATTACGTTGTAATGACGTAATTTTATTGTTTTATATGAATAATTCAATACTAGATTTCGATGAGTAACAAATACGAGCACTAGTATTGTACAATATTATTGCGAAAGTTTCGGTGCCTCCGTTCAGTCACTGAAGACAAACGATACTCCTATAGGGACAGCTGCATGTGTAATTATGAGGCAAGGGTTGCGCAATCACCAACCACACCTCTTCTGAATCAGCACTGCTTGAGTCTAATGGCAAGGAGAAGTCTATGACGACTGGAAACAATGCTGAGATAAGCGAGAGCACATACAGCACCTGAAAATGGTCACTCATTTAGTACTGACCGTTGCTTAACTTCCGTGATCCAACGGGAACCGATGTGTCAACGTGATTATGCGGTATATACAAAAGTCTATACATACACTATATTTTCTTTTTTTTTTTTAATTCAATTTTCACCCCAAACAAGGTACAGCGCCACTATGAAGTAGGGGGCTACTATCAGGGACATAATTTGCGGGGGTATTATTACGGAAGATGAGTAGAAAAATGTTTGTTCACATTACACTTTAACTTCTGCATATCAGTACAGTTGGGAAAGCAAAATCCCGGAAGGGAATTCCAAAGACTTGCAGTTCTGGGGAAGAAACTATTGGAGTAAAAGGCTTTCTTGCACCTAGGGATCTCTACTGTAAAGGGATGGGACTTAGTTGCTTGTCGGGTTACCGATTGGAGGTCATCCTATAGTGTTTCTGCCATTTCCTTAGATATGTGTTCATTTGTTTTCCCCTCATATCTGTTATAGAGAGTGTTGTCATCGGCAAATATACCCATCTCCGAAACAATTTTATCAGGTAGGTCATTTATGAATAGGATTGAATAATAAAGGTCCAAGGGTAGACCACTGAGGTACTCCAGCGTTTATGTCATATTGTTTAGATGTACGACCGTCGAGGACAACTTGGATTTTTCTCTTACTTAAGAAGGATTTAATTACGTTATGTATTCTTCCAGTGATACCATATGATCTAATTTTCCTTAGAAGACCATCATGTCATACCCTGTCAAAAGCCTTAGATATATCAAGGGCGACCGCTCTGCCCTCCCCTGTGTTGTCCAGTGAACGGTATATACGTTCAGAGACTACAGTTAAGATATCTGCTGTTGAACGGGCTTGCCTGAATCCATATTGTTTTTCAGTCAGGAGTTTAGCAGCTATTAGGTGCTGGACTAGGGCTTGATTAACCAAGGACTCAAATATTTGGGCGAAAAGTGGGGGAAGGCTAATGGGGCGATAATTTAGTGGGTCAGTTCTTTCACCAGAATTCTTGAAGACTGGTACTGCAGAAGCGGTTTTCCAGCAGTCGGGAAAGCAAGATTTGTTAAGGCATTTATTGTAATGTTTGGGGAGAACTGGAACAACCTCGGCAGAGCATTTTTTTTAATAGCACAGCCGGGATGAGATCTGGTCTACATGGTTTTGAGGTGTCTAGGTTTTTATAATACCATGTACCTGAGAAGGGGTGATTTTCAAATCGTCTAGTGTGGCGTCTTTCCGCAAAGGAAAGTTAGGGCGGGAGCGCTGCGCCGGGTCCAGTGTGGAGTTTGAGGCAAACCGACTGGAAGCAGATTAGCCTTGTCGGTTGCGGTGCAAGCAACCTCATGATTGTTTGATAGTGGGAGAATCGTTGACTACCTGTTATTTACTACGCTGTTGCAGATTTTCAAAAAATCACGAGTTCCTAGTTTCTGTGCTTCGATGCGTTTTTATTTGTTGGTTTCCGAGTAATCTGTCTTAGCTGTCGCTATTACACTCTTACAATTATTTCTAGCTTCTATATACTTCTGTTTGTTTGAACTGGGCTTATGTTGGTTGAATCTGCGAAACGCATGCTGTCTTTGAGCAATGGAAGCTGTGCAAGCAGAAGTAAACCATTGGGGAGAGTGGATCTTGCTATAGAATTTCCTTGCGGGAACATTTGCTTTAATTGCAGTTTTGAACCATGCAGGAATCTCATTTGCACACTGCACCGCTGGAAGAGAAAAGATGTTTTGCCATGGGACATCTCTGGTGAGATCCCTGATGGCTTCCCGGTCGGCCTTTTTGCAATACCTCGTTGTTTTGAGTAGTGAGTCTTCAGTTTTAGGGCGAGAATTTAGGGTGATTCCTACCATTGTCACAGCATGATCAGCATTCCCGAGTGGGCTGTGGGCATTTGTTGTACAGTCATTGGGAACCGTTGTCAGAAAGAGATCTAGAAATGAGGCATGTTGATCTTGCTGGTCTGGAAAACGTGTCGGAAATGTAACCAACTGAGATAGGGAATGGGATATGGAGACGCTATGTGTTGTGCTACCAGCTACGTCTGCGTAATTAGAGAATCCTAGCCAGTTACTGTGGTAGACATTGAAGTCACTAAATACATGTTCTTGTTCGCTAGTATCGAGGGAGAGTGCTGTGTCTATACTGTCAGAGACTTTGTTTATTAGGGTACAGTCCTGGGTTGAGGGAGAGCGGTAGAGAAAATATAAGTAGCTAATATTATGTTGCATATTTCGTCTGAAGCACATAAAGGCCTGGTCGTCTGATTCTAGTTTTATTTCTCTAGTCAGTGGGGGGGTGTTACGAATATAGGCTCTAATCCTATGCATATGTCTGTCAGAGACCTTACGGCAGAGTGAGAGATTACCAGGCATGTTAAAGTGGTTAGAGAGAATGGAGGAGTGAAGGTTTGTTTCACTTAATGCTAAGATATCCGGGGTGTTTACAAGGAGAAATGATTCAACATCATCAAAGTAAGTTCTAATCCCGTGGATATTCGTAAATGCAAGCCTCAAAGGAGGAGGTAGGTTGGTTTTCTTTGAGTTTTGTCCTGGTTTAAACGAAACTTTTGCTTGAGCTGTCATTTCATTTTATTTAATTTAAAAGTTTCAGTTAGGGTGATTGATTAAGGGGTGTTGGCCAAGTGGTTGTGCATAATATCATGCATGCAATACAAGTAGACCATCAGCTGTCCTCGCCCAAAGCATTGTGGCCTCAGGAAAGCCCACCGGGGATGAGTGCAGGGTCCCTTTCCATGCGCGATATAGCACAACAAACATCCCGATGTTATATAACTGTTGATGGAGCAGCCGCTCTAAGCGCTACCAAAGAGTTAGGGCCCCTGTACTATCAGTTGGAAACAGCAGCCAGGTACTGTCAATCCGGTACCCTCAATCCATTAGGCAAAGTCAGCCCAGTCCAACTGCACCAACATATATTGTACTGAAGCACCCCTCTGTGTCCAGTTTAGGGGGTTGGGATGTAGCAGGAGCGAGGACAAGCGGCGTTCATTGCCCTAGTCAGGAAACAAGGTCAACCACTGGGTGATTCTGACGAGTCCCTGTGATAGCACCTCTACGCCTGGTTAATAGGCAAAGAAGGAGTATGAAAGCCGGGCGATAGACAGTTTAGGTTTGCCAACCGGTAATTTGTTTGAGTAACCAGCTCTAAGAATTTTGTCGTCCAGGACTGAAGAGGCCTCCCTCCCCTAGGTTTAGCTTCAGAGGGTTTTTTCTCCTAGACGGATGACCTGGGAAGATCTACGGGTCCATCAGATCCGAGAGGGTTCGCCCCGCGGCTGGGTCCTAATCCAGGTATGTCTGTGACCCCGCATGGGTAGTTAATAGTAATTGATATTTAGGCTAACATCTACTGAAAATTTTTACTCCTTAAAGTGGTTAAAAAAGGAAATTACTATGCTTTCTATTTTCATTTTTAATGGGATAGGTAAAAATACATGCAGTGAAAGCAACTAAATTTGCAACAGCATTGGTTTCAGAGAGACGAGTTAATGTATGGTTAGATATAGTTTAGTAAGTTTAGGATTAGGATAAAGTGTTAAAGTATGATTTACTTGATATTAGAAATTAAGATTTGGTGACTAAACTGAGTATTTAATACGACTGAAATATATATATATATATATGAATATATGAAATATATATATATATATAGATATATGCTCAGTATAGATACAAGAGAATATTTGATTTGGAGTACAGATTAGTACAGGTATACCTGAAAGATATGGGTTATGTCGTATTCAGTAAGTATAATTAAATATAGATGGATGGATAAGTGGCATATTTTCACTGTATACGAATGTATAGAATTTTAGACATTGAGTATCTTGCCTTCAGACTTCTAACGAGGAGGATGGCTTCGCCTTTCTCTTAATATCCGTAAGTTTGTATTACAATGAGTACCGGTTCAGTTTGTGTCAAAATTATTGCAATACTATAAGAAGATATTAAGGGTTGCTGTTCATTATAAATGACTTTAAATTTATGTATAGGACTATTGCTAGTAAGTATTTAACTATGGGATAAGAGTATAAGCAAAATCATGCCTAAGAAATTTTTAGGTGTTAATGTGTATCGATTTACGAAAATTAAGTATGTTAGGGTCAAGGGTTGAGAGCAAGGACCCCTCTAACTTACGTTCAATGGATTAGATTTAATGGCAACTCAGGAAATAGAGCAGTTGGTTAGTTAGTGATCAGGAAAGAGGATTTAAGTAACAGTACAAAACAAACGTTTCTCATGTAAAACAGACAAGGCAATCATCTTGGAGGTAAAGTATCTATGTGATATACGTAGCATACTAGCAGCGGTATTTTTTGCGGTTTTGGGAGGAATTATAGGTACATAGTGTCGTGGTTTATTGTACAAGTCCGTGTCAGACACAAATCATTTCTGATATTGTAATTGAGTTTATCTATTTTTTAAAAGTAGTTAAATAGAGTATTATGAGGTGTTCATCTTAGCTGAGGGATAGAATGTTTGTTATTAACAGTGTTTTAAATCCAATGCAAATCGACCTTTTATAGAAGCGATGTATAAAAAAAACTCCATGGCGATAATGAGCAAGTATATATATTTTTTAAAAAAGTGTTTGTCCTGTATGTATACATGAGGGAACACGTGAAAGTGTGAAACATCACAATGAAAGATAGGGTGATCGAAATGACTCGAAAACGGCAGAGATCGTCGTCGTTTTTAGTGCAGCAGTCTCACCTTCTAGTGGTATAGTTTCTCGCTCTGACCAAAAATAAACATTAAAGTATGTTAACTAAAAAATAGATGGCATACACACATGTGCACACACACACACACACACATATGTATATATGTGCGTGTATGTGTTTAGACACAACTTTTACTTCACCCATTTATAATATAGCTTTGCCATCGCTGTTCTTTTAATAAAGTAATGTAGCAATATCGTTATTATTTAGAAATCATTCTTAACCTGGGGAGGAGGGTGTCTTGTAATTATTTTTACTTTCGCCTAACACATACTTAAATCATTCGTTGACATCTATGCTGATGACACGACCATCTGCGGCAACACATCAAAGGCTGTAAATGACAAAGTTCTCTCTGATTCTCTCTCCTCTGATCTCGAGCGCGTGGTTCAGTGGGGGAAGATGTGGCTAGTTACCTTTAATGCATCCAAAACCAAACTCCTATCCTTACATCATCAACGCTCTGATCCCCAGCTGGCATCAATTGTGATGGATGGCTCTCGTCTGGGTGAGGCCCCGTGTTTTGACAAGCTTCTGGGTTTGACCTTTACTCCTGATTTGAAACGGAACACGTACGTCAAGTCTGTTGCCAAGGTCGCTGGAAAGATGGCGGGATCCTTCTACCGCTCCAGAAGATATCTCACTACTGATGCAATTCTCTATCTATATAAAAGCCAAGTACGTCCAAGGATGGAATACTGTTGCCACATCTGGGCAGGAGCTGCTAAAAACAGCCTATCCTGCTTTGACAGAGTACAAAATAGACTTCGTGGCTTAGTGGGGATGCCCTTTTCTCTACCCTGCAACCTCTCTCCCACAGAAGAGACGTTGCGAGCCTATCCTAGTTTTATCGTTATTTCCATGGCAAGTGCTCGTCTGAACTCCAATCTCTGGTCCCCCCTCATCAATCTTTCACGAAAAACACCCGTCTTGCTGAATCCACTGTGAAAAATTTCCCCCACTCTATATTTGTGCCTAAGTAAAAACGCGGATTCCATGAACAAAGCTTCTTTCTTAGAATTGCACGCCTTTGGAACTCTGTTCCGTCTGCCGGCTTCCCTCCGGACTACAACTTGGATGTCTTCAAGTCCAATGTTAACAAATTCCTAATGAACCGCCCCCTTAATTAAACACTCCATCGAATCTCCACACTAACGTAATTTACTTGCAATAACCCTTATCCCTGAGTGGCTTCCGGGCCTTGATAAATGGTGATCACTGGGTAAAAAAAAAAATCCAAACGTAGATTCCATGAGCAGAGCTTCTTTCTCAGATGTGCACGACTGTGAAACTCTCATCCGTTTGCCTGTTCCCCGCCTGACTACAACTGGGATGTCATCAAGTACAACATAAACAAATTCCTGACAAACCGCTCCCTTAAGTAAGACACTCAATCAAATCTCCAATACTAATGATTACTACAATACTATCTCATTGATTACTATACACGCAATAACCCTTATCCCTGAGTGGCCTCCGGGTGAGCTCTATGTAAAAAAAAAGGTTGCTTATGGGATCGAGTTTTCCTCCCTGTTTTGACGAAGAGCTTTTTGACGTTTCTGAATTTTTTAGACGAGGATTGATTATCCGTAGTATTTGGATTCATCGGACTACTGTTTTCATCTTGAGTGTGATTTTCACAACATTTCCGTCGATGTAGCATCCGACTTTCTTCGGGTGTATCTTGTAGAACTCTGGAATGTTTTTCGAACTTGGGAATTTGGAAGGTCGGAGGTTACATCGACCGAAATGTTGTGAAAATTAAACTCAAGATGAGATCAGTAGTCCAATGAATCTAAATAATGCAAAGGCTTTTAATTTATCTAGAACACGACAGAGATAAGAGGCATGTGCAGGAAATGCAAGGGTAGCCATATTGTTCATGCAGATGAATGTTTAGATGTTTAAAAGATGGGGTGAGGAAGAGTTGGGACGCCTGATATTAAATGATTCAGCGGCGTCATGTACAGGTAAATGTTGCTTCAGATGGATCGACATTAAACTTACCTGTTTCCATGAAAACCGACACTTAATATCCATTAAACATAGATTGTCTTAGACATTAACTGTTTATATGTGTGAGTTTATCTAAGGTAAGCGGTTGGGAAAGATTATCGAAAGTTCTGGTTTAGTTAAAATCGAGTCAGGAAAAAATACTTAATTTTTTATTATTGTTTTCGTTTTTCATCTTCCCCCCCCCCAAAAAAAAATCTGGATTTATTTTGCCCACTCCCCTTCCTCAAGTATATATGCATGTATTTATTTGCTTTTATCTCCTTTGTTTTTTACTTTTTTTTTCTATGTATTTTTTATATTATTATTTCGTTTTGCTAAATTCGAATCGAGAACTTTCGGGAAAAAAAATATGTTTCATGAACAATTCCTACCCAGTTTTCTGCGAGTCTGAAATGTTCGGATTTTCCCCCACAGAAAATGATTTTTTTTATTTACTTAATTCTTTATTTTTATGCAATTTTATAATATTCAAAACATTTCTATAGAAAAATGATTCTTTGAGTTTTTTTATGACTCAATTTAATAAAAAAATATTCCAAATCCGACATTTTGACTTTCTGTTTAAGACGCTCGCTCTGTTTTTTATGTTGGTTACTTGCGTACAGGAACACATTCTCTCTCTCTCTCTCTCTCTCTCTCTCTCTCTCTTCCCTCTCCCTGTCTCTGAATCTCTCTGCCTCTGTTTAACCCTCTTTTTATTTCCCTCTCTCTACCCCTCTTTTCATCTTTTTTCTCTCCATGTATTCATGTTATGAATAAGATAAGCTGATGTTGATAGAAATAACTTATATATATATATATATACATATATATATATTTTTATAGTAGCATAAAAATGTAACTGTTGCTACACAGAGGCGTCTATGTTTCATCCTGACAGTTAGCAATTGGACTTAGTCTAACTATTACAAAACGCATAAGTAAATACTGAGAATCTATACAATTTATCATATCACCTTAAAAAATATATATGTATATGCAAGAAATAATTATAATATATATATATATGTGTGTGTGTGTGTGTGTGTGTGTGTGTGTGTGTGTGTGTGATTCTCCCTTTGTATACACAAGCATACTTTTTAAGTATGCGCAGATCATGATGTTATAATCATAAGATCATTCTAGCTGTCAAGGTATTTATATTAATATTTTTACTTTCTTTTCTTCGTCGAGAGGGAAATATTTTCTGCGGCGGAAGAACTATCCCATCATTTTTTCCTAGTAAAATATATCTTATGTAGGTATTCCATTTCAAATCAGGGACGGAGGTCAATCTCATAAGTTTGTCGAAGCAGGGTCCTTCCTTAAAACAAGAGTTCATTTCAACTTGGGCCATGTAGAGATATAAGCGTTGGTGGTGAAAATGTAGAAATTTGATATTTATGTATTATTACATTAAAGTAATATTTTGTTGCCCAATTGTACAACACGCTCCAGGTCTGAGGAGAAAACCATGGTCTTTGTTGGCCTTTGAATTTTTGCCAAAGATGATATTATCGTTTTCATAGATGTCGACAGATGATTATGATTTGGGAGATCCTTGATAAAGATCAGGAAAAGAGTTGGGTGCAGGATGGATGCTTGAGGTACGCCAGCGTAAATACTGTAAGCTTCGGATTTCTGTCCAAGGCTCTTGATAAGTCTGCAAACATCACGAACAGAAATTCACGTTACTCAAGGTATTTTCAGTCCATGGCAATGAGATTCAGGGGTGAGGCTTGTTGGGATGGACGACACCTATCTGTTCGGAACCTTGTATCCTTAATGCTCCTGGGAACGTAGCCTCTTCTCAGCTACTTCAGACTTGACAGTTAGGGAAAAAGACTGCCTCGCCTTTTTTTAAACCTTTTTGCAGTGTTTGCTAACAGTCCTATAAGCAAATTTAGTTACTGAGCATCTTTTTTGTGTAAAGAATTAAAATAGTGAATTTTATGTGCAATCCTAAGGCAATTCAGAGGTGTACCACGGTTAGTTATTTGGTTCGTTGATTTTTTTAGAGAGTATATAGCTGTCTATACTGATAGTTAATTAATACCATCGTTGTGTGTTCGGTATGGGAAAAAAGCAGTGCTGTAAGTGCTATTCAGAAGCACATGTAGGGTAGTTTATATTCTTTTTAGAGATTCCCTGCCACAGGGAAAGCCCTAATATGGACACATATTCTATGCACGTGGCGATCTTGAGAGTTACGTTTGGAGGTTAGGTTATTTTTTAACTGTAATGGGGGGGGTATGATCCCGCACAGTCGGGAGATTCTATTTATAAACGGTGCCGCTAGAAACTGACGAATCAAATTAATCCACGTTCTGCTACCAACCAATCAGCAACCAGAATTGCTCCATAAAAATTAAACCTTTTCTGTAGCAACTTCGCATATGTTTTCTTCGTGTCAATCTTTTGCTCTGTGGCTTCCAACTCAAGAACTGTCTACTGAGAACCAGTCACCCCAAGGACTTGTATAGAACATCTAACCATCGGAAACTGTTCTGTCTACTGAGAACCACTCACCTCCAGGACTTGTATAGAACATCTAACCATCGGAAACTGTTCTGAACCTAAACATGACTTACAACTCTGGAAAACAGTTGATTCATGCCAGTTTCGCAAAGTTATAACATGTTAAGTTTGGTCTTCTATAAATTAAATTTCAGCCGCTGAAATGTTGAATCGTAAACCCCTGATGTTGGAAAAGCAGACACGGTAATGGAGATTACATTGGAAATGATGGTTCTGGGTTGAATATTTTCTAAATGTTTTGCTGTAGTTGTAATTGTTATTGTTGTTCATGGCGAGGTTGTGAAGTTTTGTTAAAGAGCTTAGCAGAGTTATTTAGAAAAGGATATGAAGATAAAGAGAAAGAGAAAGAAAGTAAAAATGCTTTGTATATTGACGCGAAAAGCAGTTACTGATGTGGCATCAAGAGCTCTCTTAAGAGATTACTGCATGGTTCAGCAGTGCATTGCTCCTGCTGATAAGATAGCCTCCTTAAGAGTTATACCAAGATGGTGTTTATTTGCTCCCCCACTGAGCAAATTAGGCACAAGGCCGTTTTTAATGTGAGGTATAAGAGTTATACCAAGATTCGGGCTGTTGATTATCAGGCGAATACTGTAAGCCCAGTTTTATACGTTTACATCCAGCGTACTTATTGGTGATATGAGAACAGGATTAGCAGTAGAGATAGAAAAAAATAATTTAGAAGATTTTCTCAATTTACTATTCATAAAAACCTGCCCACCAGGAGGACAGCAGTTTATCCTACCTTTTTTAGAAACACCGAGAAATGAAGATTGAAAGAAAAAATGCTTTTCTTCCTCTCTATTACTATGACTCCCAGACGAAGAAATAAAGAAATTAAACTATCTATTGTAATTAATTCAAGAGTATTTTGTAAAGAATTTGAGGATGATACCCCCTCGAATGTTAATAATATTTGGGAGAGCATCTAGAATATATATTAAAAGTGGTTAGCGATTCCTGGTTTGGAACGGCAATGTCTGCTGTTTTCGTTAGTTTGAGCTTAAGTGTAAATCTATCTATTATGAAATTTTTAATATACCCAGTCATTTATATGCGAGCGGCTACAAAAAAGTTAATTAAATTGCATATTCCTTTGAAAAAAATGAGCATTAATTACTTATTAATTTTTCATAGTTCTTGTTATATGATTGGTTCCATTTCATTAATATGATGAATTCATAAGTGCATAGTTTCTACATATTCTGCATTTGCGTAGAATTTTAAATGAAAACATCCTAGCACACGAATATATATATATATATATATATATATATATATATATATATATATATATACTAGCAAAAGTACCCGTCGTTGACTGGGTTCAAAAATAGCCTACAGAAAATGGACTCTGATTTATGAAAGTATGATAGGTTATGAAAAGGAAGGGTTGTAAATTTGGGTTAAATTTGGGGGTATCAAAACCAAAGCAAAATATGAAAAAAAAAAGAAAAGACTTTTTTTTTGCGTCGAGAGGTTCTAGGTCGCTTGAGGACGTCTCTTTGACTGAAACAGATGGCTATTTGTAGCGACCATATGTAACTGTGTACCCTAAATAATATATATATACATATATACATATATAAATATATGTGTGGGTGTGGGTGTTCTGGCCATATGTTGTTTTGCATGTTGTATACCTAATCCCAAGAAAAATCGCTTCAACTAAGAAACCTATATAACAATGAAAGCAAAAAGATAAACGAGTTGGCCCAAAAGAAGCAGGTAGAGCTATTTCTTTTGCTATCTTTTTTAATCAGTTTTTTTTTACAAAATTCTTCTCCACTCCAGAGGGTTGTTTCGCTATTATATGTGCATTGAAAATTAGACACATATTTTGTAGCTGGGATATTTGGATTCGCAATTTTCTTTTGTTGAAATCGTCCAGACAGAGCGTGAAGTCATTTGGTGTTATGATGTTATACTCTTTTCGGAAAACTTCGCCACTTCATTGAGAACATAATTTTCAATCATGATTCATTTATTTCGTTTGATGAACACGTGTGAATTAGTAGGTTATACAGATTTATATCTTGAAAGCATCACTTGTAAAAAATCCGCTCTTCTCCCACATACAGCGACTGATATCTACAAATAGGCACGCAATCATGAATATCAACATAATAATATAACAGGTTAAATGAAAGCAAATAGGCTGTTTTAACTCAGAAATGCTTACGAACATATCAATCTTATTTCGAAATTTTTTGGAAATCTATATGCATTAAAACGTAGTGTGGCACAATGGGGAAGCTCTGTTTTGGGGGAGCTGGAGGCTTCTGCGTTAATCAACATTGTCTCAGGTGGTTTTGTACTCGTGATGCACAGAGATAGGCAAAGGCAAATATGTCAGCCTATAACAGCTTGGCTCAGATGAAAAGGTGATGTGTTCGACTCAATATTATCTATGTAATCAGATTGACAGTTGTTTATAAAACTCTTAATCGAGCCTGTTATATATGCATGTGTTTCTTTCTCTCTCTCTCTCTCTCTCTCTCTCTCTCTCTCTTCCTTTTTCAGTATCTTTCTCTTACAAGGGAAAGGGAATTGAATTATAACCGTGATTGTAAACAGTTGAATATTGGGCGACACTCGTCGGATCGAATTAAAAATGTTCCTGTGTTGTTTAAATAAATCTATATTTTTATATTATAAGGAACGTCTTGTTCGTTTATTCTCTACAGCGTTCATTATATTATACAAGCGATATTTTTCCTGAACAATGAAGCGGTCCCTGCAAATTAATGCCGACGATGGATGCTGCCCTTAACGATGCAAGGAAGACGCCATATCTACGCCTTGATGTAAGTGGATGTGTTTATCGTTTGACCGTGTCGTACATCCGGGTAGCTAGTTGCCGTTTCCAGGTTTTAACGACAGTTTAAGAAACGTCCCCACAACACAGACACACAAAGAAACTCTCCCCGGCAAACCAACGTGTCATAGTAGGTGTATGCGTGCATGTCTGTGTGAAAATATTTAACTGATAAACTCTTAAACTACTGGTCACATAACACTGAAATTAGCACGGAATAGTAATGATGCGGCAATGATGGTTTATAATGAGTAAATCTTTGTTTGGATGGATGAATAACGCGTACAGAAATATGTAGGCAAGTTAAAATTCATAATGTTTGTTCCAGTTTGCGGACATATTTCTATTAATTTTGCGCATGCGCAAATTCATCCATAGCTTGAAGCGGTAACATTTTAAATATTTCTTATCTATCGATAACTCACACGGTAGAAGCCGCTGGAAAAAAATGGTGGGGTCCTTCTATCGATCCAGTAGACATCTCACTGCTGATGCAATTCTCTATCTATATAAGAGCCAAGTTCGTTCAAGGATGGAGTATTGTTACCATATCTGGGCAAGAGCTGCTAGAAAGGACTTATCCTGTCTTAATAGAGTTCAAAATAGACTTCTTAGCTTCATAGATGTCCTTTTTTCTTCCTTACAATCTCTTTTTCACAGAAGAGATGTAGCGAGTTTGTCTTTACTTTATCGTAATTTTCATGGCAAGTGCTCGACTGAGTTTCAATCTATGGTCCTCTCTCGCCAAACTTTCACAATAAAAACTCGTCTAGCTGAAAACACTATCAATAATTCCCCCACTGTTTATCTGTGCCTAAACCTAAACGTAGATTTCATGTACAAAGCTTCTTTCTTAGAAATGTACGCCTGTGGAAATGTCTTCCGTTTTCCTGCTTTCCAGCTGACTACAATATGGTTGTCTTCAAGTCCAATGTAAACAAGTTCTTGATAAGCCGTTCCCCTTAAGTTAAAAAATTTACTGAATTTCCATTACTGACAATTACTATATTGTCCACATGACTACTGTACACTCTTTGACCCTTCTCCTCGAGTGGCCCCTGGGCCTTGATAAGTGGTGATGCATATGAAATCAAACGCGCTTGAAGCGCTAAATGTTTTAAATGAGTCTAGCTGATATTATCCATATCATTTTTTTTTTACTTTTGAAATCAGTACTATATATTAGGTACCTTATAATTTTAATATTCAGCAGAGAATTGGCTCTGTAATTAGAAAATTAGAAATCTGCATGATTTAAAATATATTTAAGTATATCTTCCGACCGAACAAGGCCGAGCGTTGCCCGCTAATTGAAAATAAATTGAGTTGCAATACATGTTTAAGAAACAAGAAAGGCCCCCTGCAATATAAGGTCCCCTGCTTTTTTTTGGGGGGGGGCGGGATCTATTTAGTATTTTCGATTATTAAAAAAATAAAGACACTACAACGAAATAAAATGGAGGAATTTCAAAAACTTAATTGAGAGAAATTTTGTTAATATTTCTACAAAGTAATTTCCTTTTAAAAATATTAATCATTTCTGAAAGTTTCATTAAATACTGTAATTAGAAAGTTGAAAAAATTCACATCTCTGCATTTTTTATCGAATGAACTATTTTAAACTGTGACTTTTCGCGTCAAGAATCTGATATATGTATTTGTTCAAAAAGAGCGAAAGGTTGAATTCATTTACAAATAAATTACCATCATTATGTTTAAATACGTTTTATTTTTAATTACTTTTCCTCAGATTTCTCTCATAATCACAGCGTACTGTAAACCCCTCTTCAAAAGTCCCTGCTCTCTATCTATCTATCTAGCTAGCTAGCTACTTTTTCCGATATTATATTATCATGCATTTTGTTGTTTCTAAGCAAAGAATTTCTATTTTTTTCTGAAGAATATATACACGAAAAAGCTGACATAAAATTAACCGACTAACTCTGCATAATGAAACGGATGTGTAAAAAATGTAACGAAATTTTAACACACAAAACGAGCTGTTTTGCATAAAAAATAAATATTTTGATCTTAGAATGTAGCTATGCTGTTATTCTCTCTCTCTCTCTCTCCTTCTCTCTCTCTCTCTCTCTCTCTCTCTATATATATATATATATATATATATATATATATATATAATACTTATTATCTTACTAATACTCATTCTAAACGTGTAAAATAAGTTCCCTGTACTAAACGGACAAGTTTCTCATTTATTTCTTGTTACAGAATTTCGAATAAATGTTTAATTATACTAAACCTCATTATTCCAATTTTGATCAAAATCCATTACATAATTTTGATCCAAGCAAAACTCTAAAAGTTTATATGTAAGAATTTTCGACTGGGTGGTTTTGCCGATATTATGTCCTCACTAAAACTTTAAAATACACGCATGTAATTGGAGTTGTGAAACATGTGTTAATCAATGTTACATAAAAGTCGAAGCTGTTTGAATTTTCACGAAAGGTTTCCGTACTTTTCTTATCTCTTTGCTTAAATCTAAATTACACTAACTATAGCCGACATCTCGACACTTTCCACCCAGCAATTGATTTCCGAAAGTTATAACGGTTGCTTAATTACTTTAGAAGTAAATTTTAAACATAGAAATATATAAACAGGTACACATACCTAACATTATATATATACGTACACACACACACACACACACACACACACACACACACATATATATATATATATATATATATATATATATATATATATATATATATATATATAACGCAGACACAGTTATACACATACATCATATGAAAGAGGCAAATTATTTTCTCTGTAGTTTATTTCTCACATTTGTTCATCTATCTATATTACAGTCAATACATAACGCAGTTTTTAATTAGAAAATAAATACGCGCTTAAAATTCAATTTTATTATAATTTCTATATTATTTCTTTTATACTTTTCCCTATATCGATCGTGTTTTTCTTCTTTCATAAGGCTGCACTCTAATATTCTCTCTGTCTTTCACTATTTCTATCTTTGTATATATTCCTTCCTTTCTCGCTCTCTTCTCCCATTCAGCCTTTAATGGTTGAACAGAAACAAAACAGAAAACAATTCTGTTTGAAGTTTGGGAGAATTAATGGGCGAATTATATTAGAAAGCCTTTTGCGCTTAGACCCGGGTTGGTTGGGTTCAGCTCCGTTTGGTTTCCAGCTGCAAGAAAAACCCACAACAATTAACCCTATCTTTTTCCCTCACATTTTACTAATGCTCGCTAGAAATGAATAACACGCATACGCATTAGAAGGAAACCATCCAATAAATGTTTATATCGTAATATGTTTCTTTTTTCTATAGAACTCACCCCTTAATTAATGAAATTGTTAATTGTAGACACAAAGCTGCCCGTATGCGTAATGGTGGTCAACGTAGACTATACTCGCTTTTATTGAGTTTTATTCAAAAGCAAACAATGTGAAGCTTGAAATCTTTTGTGAGTATTCACATAAAATAGTTTTGTGGGGAATTTAATCAATACGTATTAGAAATTAATTTTCAGTTCTCTTTGTAAGTATTTTAATGGCGTCTAGAGGGCCATCATATGATATAACGTCCCATTTTAAAATTCAAATGTTGCAATTTTCAATTTGCATCATTAAATTATATCTATAGTCATTAGACACCGATCAACAAAGATCTTCTGAATTTCAATTCTTTCTTAACACCACGTTAGGTTAGGTCTTTACTTATAGACATATTCTAGAATAAAGATCGTGTATTTCTTGATTAAAATTGGTATAAAGATCATAGGCATATTTAATCTTTTTACGCGGGCATAGATATAGAGAAATATTGTTCTTTTTGGCGAATCAATTTCACTCTTCCCAGAATATTGCGGAATTATGTTTACATATAAGAAGGTGCGGTTGCTTTTACCGTATAATTGAAAATATAATACCTTAGATTAACAAGAAAAATAGATAGTATTTTGTGATCTTAATCGTAGTACGTTAACAATTTTACTTACAAGCAATCGATGCTAACATAAAGACTCCCCCACTTATATATAAAATGCACTTTGTGTGTGACTGTGTGAGTTTGTTCCCTGTGGACTCGGAAACGGTTCGTCCGATTTTATGAAATTTCAAAGAAATATACCTTATGTGTCTGGGACTGTTCTTATGTAGGTTTTCTATCGGAATGCTTTCGATACGCATCGAAAATCGATATTCGAAAAAAAATCTGATTAAATTAGGAACTGTCCGATTTTTGGCCAAGTCCAATTGAGAGGTTTTATCAATTCACAAGCAAAAAAGCCCAGTGTATAAAATAAACAGTAGGTACTTTAATAAAACGGAGGCGCATTCGAAATGATTTTCTGTTTAGATCACTTTTGCACCATGACAAATCACGTTTGCATTTTAAACTTTCATTCAAGCCATTGTATAAAAAAATAAAAATAAATTCAGAAAATGAACAGTAGGTTCACTATAATGCATTGTACACTATAATGTATTGTGAACTAAGTCACTTCGGGGAAGCAAGTAAAGCTCCTTCTCTAGAATGGCAATCCATCGATTTGATTGAAAAATTGCCAATTTCACCGATTTAGATGACAATAATGATATTGGAAGTGCCGAACATTCGTTAACGTCGTTCAATCCCGAGCAACGCCAAGTTCCCATTACGAGTAGGAGAACTAAAACCATGTAAGTTTGGGCAGACAAAATCAAATTATGACACAGGAAATAGTAGCTTTAGCAGTTAAATCAATTCTTTATGAATATAAAAGTATTCCAAATAACATATTAAGTGAACAGCTATATCAAGGTCATCAAGTGGGCAATATTCTTGGTAGCCTCAAATACTTCCCCTCACACAGAGGCTATCTATTGTTTCTAAAAAGGAAAATATATCACTAATTCATTAAAGCTCTTCCCGTTTAGATTCGTTTATAGGTTTTTAGGCGATACTATAACGTTCGGTTCGTCAGTTTTTTTTCATGTTTATTTGTGTTTAGTGTTGTCACGTTAAATTCAAATAACATTTATTTATTGTTGTCACGTTTACTTGTAAAACATGTTGTCACGCAAACGTTAAATAGCATTTACTAAATGTTGTTAGGCTTAACTGTGCAATCGTATTTATTTGGTGCTGTTACCCAAGCGTGAAAGCATTTATTTAGTGCTGTCTCGCATGGTTAAAATAATATTTACTTAGTGCTGTCAAGTGTAACAGTAAAATAGCATTATTTAGTGATAGGCAAGACTAAAATAACATTTAGTTAATTGTAAATAGTATTGAATGATGAAGCCGAATAAAATAAAATTTAGTGTTTTAAGTTCAGACTTAATAATATTTCTTTAGTGCAATCACGTTTAATTGTAAAACGGCATTTTGTGCTTTCGCGCAATAGTAATCTTTAAATAGCATCCGCGTTAATATAGCTGTCGCGTTTAATTGTAGAATCGCATTTATTTATTTTTACCAAACATTTTTAGTACTGCCACGTTTAATTGAAAAGAAAAACATTTATTTAGTGTTGTGAATCAGACTAAAATAGTGTAGTCTCGTTTAATTGTAAAATTTTATTTATTTAGTTTCGTCACGCAAGAGTAAAATATTTACATAGCTATGCGCGTGATATTTTTAGGTGTGTTAAAACATTTTCCTAAGAGGGTAATCACGCGATTACTATGTGTCATGCTTAAGTCTAAAATAATATGGTCGTTTATATGTTACACTTTTATTGTTAAAAACTTTCGTCCGTCTGTCACGCTTTTCTTTTGGATAGCATTTCCGATTGTCTTTTACGCTTCAGTTCCATAAAGCAATTTTATCGCCCATCAAACTAAATAGACGCATCTTCCAAATATAATATATTCTTCAGATTATCTTTCCTTTTTGTTTTCTCAATCTGGATTTTCTATTCGCCTGTACCTTTCAATGTAATCATTTTCTTTTTTACCGATTTCATTTTTTTTTCTGTGATTGTTTTTCGTTTACTGCAGTTTTCAGAGATAGAAGACGTTCTTTTTCATAGAAGATTAATCTTTCGGAACATTGGAAATATCAGCAAAGAAAATCGATAGATTTTTGTAGACAAACATTCCAAGATAAAACTCATGTCATGTTTACTAATTCGTATGCGGACGACCGCGTACGCATGCGTGTGGGACGCCGCATTTTCAGAATAATGGAAACAGATAATTATATTAGGTCATTGCTAACTTCAAATACCCTACATGGAATAATAAAAGAATGCCAGGCTAGAAGATGGCATCTCACACATACTGATTAGCATATATATATATATATATATATATATATATATATATATATATATATATATATATATAGGGGGGGGGCGAGATAGAGGGAGAATAATTGAAATTGTGAAATGCTTTCAGATTACAGATTGTTAAATATACGAGACAATAAACGAAAAAAAAATCTTTTAATAAAATTATGTAAATTAAAAATGTACAACAAACTTATTGTTTGTTTCCTTAATCCATACACATACATGATGATAAACATTTGCGTATGTATATATCTATCTATACGCCTATAAATTTATTTGTGTGTGTATTCATATTCATACTGAGCACCCTTTTTTCTATTTATTTACTTATTTATTTGCTTCCCCACTTAGCAAATTAGGCACAGGACCGTTTTTTAATGTGGAGAGTTAAGGAGAGGGGGACCAGTTCCCCCGAGAGGGAACTGGATATTGACAATTGGTATGAAGGGTTTCCCTACATTGACCAAAACTGATTGCTCAAGAGCAATGGTCTGATATGTGGGGTTTCTCCAACATATGGTCTTTGATTGCAGTATCTGCCGAAACAGATATTACACTTTGATAGCAGAAAAAGGATCTTGGTTCGAAGGCCGAGAAGAAAAATTGCGAACCTTTTTCTGTTTATTTAAAAAGAATGTACAACTCTATCTACAATCTAGCTAATGTGCATATTCTTTTAAACATTCACTTTAATTACTTCCCTATTAGATTCTTCGGTTTCCTTATGAGATGATCATCTTTAGTAAACTATTACGTGTAATTATATTTATGCAGATACTCTACATGATTTATACTTGCGTAATATTTGCGTAAAGACTTTATATTAAAACCACAGAACTTTATATATATATATATACATATGTGTGTGTGTGTGTGTTTTTAAATTGCCTACCAAACTATTCTATCAGTTTTTAGTCTGCAAGCATGAAACTTCATATATAGAGCATTCGAACTAATGCGAAAATTTATATTTGGGTTTTAGCCGGGGAAAAGTGGTGTAAAAGTGTGAAAATTTAAAAAGGGGATTTACCAGGTGAAGGTCGAACGACAGTATTACGAATATGCATGCGTAACGTATTAGCTATTGGTTCATGTTTTAATTTTCAGCCTTGCAGCAAACGTGTCCTTATATCTCATGCATTAACGTCGAAGGAAAGCGTAAACCGTAAGGTAAACATTTTGGTTTCGATTCTCGGTGGTAGCGCACGAGTATTTTTATTTTTACTTTTAAAATCATTATTGTATATTGGGTCCAATTTTGTATAATACATACGAAATCTTCATTAATTAAATTTTATTATTTAGTAAAATATCATATTTAAGCGGATGTTCCGATTGGGCAATGCCAGGCGGCGTGCAAACCAAAATTTACAATATTTTATGACAAGACTATAACAATGTATGACTAATTACGTTTTTAGATAGTTACAACAATCAATTTGCGACACAAAAAATGCATAAGAGAAAATGGTTTTATTTAATAAGGCTCCCTTCTTTCTCAATAACTGTTGTCACACGTCTCCTGAAACTTGCACATGTCTTCTTCAAATACTCAAGAGACAACTTATTCCATTCATGTGTAATAATATCTTTGAGAAAGTCGACATTGCTGTGCAATGTTCTACTGGTAACATGTTCCAAAACGCTCCAAACAGAATAATCCAGGGGTTTACGTCAGGGCTAGAAGGTGGCCATAAACATAACTCCTAAAATTTACTGAAATTTGAATTAAAGAAATCTTGTATTTTTCTAGCTGTGTGAGCCGGAGCACCATCATTTGTCCATACATAATTTCCATTTGGATAGTTTGTTTTGAGTCATAGCAATGGCTGATATCCCAAAAGTTTATAGTAAATGTCAACATTGATTTTCTCATAATGTTTGTAGAATTTTATGGGAATCATCTTTCCCTCAGAAGCTACAACACCAAAAGCCATAACCTGAGCAGGATGTTTTGCCCTGAATGCCCATTTAACCTCAACTGTTGATGCTGCGATGTATCTGTCATTTCGATGGTTCCAAAACGCATCAACAGTGAAGATCTTTTCATTTCAAAAAATCATTACAATGGAAGGATTTTTCTTTGGCCATGTAGTAATTTTCTTGCACCTTTTAAGTCTTTTTGTCAACAATTGTTTCAGCGGTCTTGTATATGATCTTAAGTTCAAATCGTATTTTAATGTATTTCTAACGGTCTTGCCGTCCACCTTAAGTTCACTTGCCAATTTTCGCATGGATTTCGTTGGATCTTTTTAAATCTTAGATTCGAGAGTGTTGATAATATTTTACTACGTTTTTTTTTTTTTCGTTGCTTCCAGTTTTCTAGAAATAGTTTTGCTCATAGTCATTTTCTTCTTTACATTGTAAACTGTTTTTTCGGACACTCCCACTATTCCCGATATCTCTTTCGGAAAGACGTGTGCATTCAGCAAATCACCCACTTTTTGACGTTTGGCCTCCTTATTGCTCATCTGGGTAAACATTTCTGAAAAGAGATGGATAATAATGATAAATATAGTTATGACATCAACATATGTGTAAGCTTTTAAAACAAGTGGCGCAATGCTTACTGAAAATGACCACTGTAATATAACATGTAGTTCACTGTAAATTTTGATTCCCAACCTTGTATATATCGCAAAATACATTCGAATGCTGTTAGGTGGTCCTCAGCGATGATTGCTGTCTTCATTGCCGATTAAGGGTCCTTATTCACCATATCGCCTCGGACAGCCACACACAACCTGTTATCCGATTTTACAAGTCGCCACCTTGTAAAGATTATAGCTACTGTTATTTTTAAGAATTTATAATTCCCGCTCTTTTTCCTATTTGCGAGTTAGCCAATGGATAGGGAGCGTGTTTTCCAAAAAAATAAATTAATTAATAAATTAAATATAATAAAATGACCGTGTAATTAGTGAGTTAATTTATTTATCTATCATTTGACTTAACAATATTAAAAACAAAAACACTCGCCCTTGTCATATATATATATATATATATATATATATATATATATATATATATATAATGGGTTAAGAAATTTCAACGAAAGAAAGATGTATATTTAAATAAGGGGGTAGTCACCAACAATGTGTATTTTTTAACATTATTTTATTATTCCGTGTCTTGGTTTTTCATTGAAAATTATGTTTGGATCATTGTAATAATATTTTTAAATCATTGAAATCATTTTTACGCGTTTCAGACGTTCTGTGAAGCGTCCTCGTCAGAAATTATTTTCAAATGTGTTGGAGATGTAAAAATGGCATTTTCGTAGTTCATTAATGCCATTTTTACATCTCCAACACATTTGAAAATGATTTCTGACGAGGACGCTTCACAGAACGTCTGAAACGCGTAAAAATGATTTCAATGATTTAAAAACATTATTACAATGATCCAAACATAATTTTCAATGAAAAACAAGACACGGAATAATAAAATAATGTTAAAAAATACACATTGTTGGTGTCTACCCCCTTATTTAAATATATATATATATATATATATATATATATATATAGTAAGTTATAAAATATATATGGCGATTAAGCTACACTGAATATTCCGCGTTTCATCCACTCTAGGATTCTTCAGGCTTACGCGCGAATTTTGTGGTTGTCTGTCGTTTTTATATACGCACCTTCTATTGAGATTTTAGTTAGCCAATCAGCTTTCTCGTATTCACCGCGCCCTTCCTATCAGCCAATGAACATGCACTTATCGGACAAATGCCTATTTGACCTCTGGTTGACCTGTTCCTTTGTGTGTGCTCCATTTAGCCTGGATATCTAGTTTCTTGGCCTGTTTTAAATCTAGGTTAGGGTTTTTATGTTAGTTTATATATAAAAATATATATATATATGTACATACATATATGCACATATATATATACATATATATATATACATATTCCTTAGATTTCAAAACTCGATATTATGACCAAAAAAGTACATTCAACAATTAAAAAACACCGTATGAAAACAACGCTAGCAAATAAATACTGGGAACTCAAAGAAAGTGGACATTCGCCGGTAGTCGAATGGAAAATAATAAAACAAGCTACCACGTGTAGACGACCCATGTAGATTGTACCTTCATGAAAAATTTGCTATCCTGTACTTTAAAGAACCCCAATATCTATTAAACTGTAGAAGAGGAATAGCGAACAACTGTTGTCACAAGATAAAATTTACTCTAGGATAGCGATACAAAATAGTTTTAACACTAACAAAAACAATAGAAAATAAACAAATAAATAAATAAAATAAACATGAATATACATAAACGATCGCACATATATGTATATATATATGTGTGTGTGTGTGTGTGTGTGTGTGTGTGTGTGTGTGTGTGTGTGTGTGTGTGTGTGTGTGTGTGTGTGTGTGTGTGTGTGATATAACTTTATTCGATAGGCAAAATTTTAGAATAATTATAAAGAAGTGAACCATCGCGTAGATTCAATCAACTAACAAATGGAAAACGGGGCGAGAAAAAAAAAATTAATGGGGCAAGTTATATGTACAATTCAATAAAATGAATAAGTCGATTAAAAACAAGATCGTTAAAATACACCCGAAGCGCTTTTCGTTCAGACTAACATTTTCAAGGGTCATAAGTCTGAAAATTATTATTTTTTTAGAATATTTGGTAGTGGTATGGAGTAAGAGCGGAGAGGAGGTTAAGAAAAAAAAAACCTTGCTACCTAAATAATTCTAATTGAAGCTGGAGGTTTCTTTGCTTGCACAAAGTAGGGGGGGTTAGCAATGATGGCAAGTGCTTCGAGGACAGACAGGTGGAACTTTGTGCGTCCTCGGTAGAAAACAGAAAAACACTCCGGAGAGAAAACAAGACCGCACTCCTTTTTATCGACCAAGTGTTGGCCGATGGACGATTCTATCAGTTGAGATTTTCTGGTGGTAGGTTGATGATCTCGGATGAAACGGGGAACATGTTGGGCGATTCTGACCTGAAGACGCTGGGTCGTCTTGCCTATATAGACGGCACCACACCGACATTGAAATTTATAAATAATATTACTTGTTTGGGAGATAGGCAAGACATCCTTACGAAATGAGGGAAAGGCGGTTTTTGTGGAAAAAGCAATACGGAGCGATAGAGCACCAAAATTAGAAGACACCAGAGAGGAAATCTTATCGCAAATAAGTTGGCCTTCAGGTCCAATCCAGGGTAACTTAAGGTATACCGGAAATCTAAATGGACCGTATTTTGGTAGCTCAGAAAAGGATTGAATTTTTTTTATTAACAACTAAGTTAACCAATGGAGGCGGATATCCATTCATAATAAAAATCCTTTTAATGTTTTCAATTTCCACATCAATAAAAGGTGGGGAACAAATAGCAAGTGCCCGATGTATGTATATATATATATATATATATATATATATATATATATGCATATATGTATGTACATATATATATTTTTTATATATAAACTAACATAAAAAACTAACCTAGATTTAAAACAGGTCAAGAAACTAGATATCCAGGTTAAATAGAGAACACATATTAGAAGGTGCGTATATAAAAACGACAGAAAACCACAAAATTCGCGCATAATCCTGAAGAATCCTAGAGTGGATGAAACGCGGAATATTCAGTGTAGCTTAATTGCCATATATATTTTATAACTCTCTAACTAGCTCTACCTACGTATTGAGCACTTTTGAAGTAAATACTTAAAGTTTAAGCATAAATTTATACTTTCGTATATTAATTTTATGTGAGTAAATGAAGTAGTTATAAGAACAAGTAGTTAATAAAACATGCAAAAACACTTTGAAAAAGAGTTAAAAACATATTAAATTTTAAACAGGAAGTATAAAATAAGTGGAATATCCTTAATCCGCGGAGTTTTGAAGAAATATTTTCCTTCTCATCAATGGGTAGGATGTAGTAAAATGCGGGATCGGATTTTGCTTGAAAACGTATTTGATGAAAAAACAAGTAAGTCATAGATCTTACTTGATACCAAAAAATGAAGCAGAGGGAATGGGGGTAAGAAAAAAATGATTTCACGTGAATGGATAGTCTGGTGAAGGGTAAAATATCCAATGACGGTAAAATCCAAAGATGCAGAATTCAAGAACGTTAGTTAAATTTCCATTCGCACAAGTAAAATCCAAAGGAATCGCGTAATTGGAAGATGATCCAAAGTAATCCAAAAGGCAGAAATCCGTAGAATAATTCACAAATAGGTACAAGGGAAAGGGAATATTATAAAAAGAACGATAAAATGTGCGTAAAAATAGGGATGGAAGAAATTTACAACTCAACTCTCGAGGCAAGGATGAATTAAGAAAAATGAGTTAAGAAGAAAATGAGTGAAGAAAAAAAAAGTTGAATGGTTTTTGGAGTAAATTTAAAATAGAAAAACCAATGTCAAAATGACCCAGACAAGATCAGGTTAAAGGCGCCAAAATATTAAAAAAAAATGTACGAGCTATTATTTAAGAATTAAATTATCAGCAGGAGTTATTGAAGGACACCAAATGAAATATAAAATATAAAATATAAAATAAATACATACACATGTATAAACATACATATACACATATATATGAATACATACAATTACAGATATACATATATATATACACAACATACCCACACATACACACATGCGTACATATGAATAAATAGATTAATTTATAAAAAATAAAAAATAACTAACTAAATAAATAAAAAATAAAAACAAAATCAAAAATTAAAAAAATTTAGAAATAAAATAAATTTAAAGGGAAAAGGAAGGCCGGTATCTACAAATTGCGGATAAAGCAAGTAAGTATGTCAATAAATAAGTATGTAAGTAAGTAAGTATGCAAGTAAATGCATATAGTAAAGCATAAGTAAACATAAATGCAGAATATAAATGTGTAGGTAGATTGATATATATGATAGATAGGAATATTTAAACGCTAGAACGGAAATTGGAGATGAAAAAATGGTCAAAAAAGGAAGATATAAAGAATTACAATAATTTTTTTTTAAGTTATAAAGTATTAAGGAAGTATGTAGAAAACAAGATAAAGTTAAAGAAAAGAAGGTATATATATATGAAAGGTTAAATTAATGGCTATTCAAATTTACCATAATTAAATTTGGACTTATGTTTGCAGAAAGAGATCATTTCGTGTTTAGAGTTTATTGCTACTTTGAGGGGAAGTAATTATAGTTATAGCTTCTGTTGTGCAGAGGCGACATGGCTTAGAGCCTAAGACTTGATCTTTCTTAAGATAGTCCATTTGATTGAGAAAGGGGTATTGTAAGAATAAAGTTTTTTAATTAAAGTGGTAGGAGAAGTTCCTTGGTTATTATTAAAATTGTGGTTGTTAAAAGAAAAAATGTGCTTTGATATTCTTTTCTTAATTAATGTTGAAGTAGCACCGACATACGTATGTACTTTATTAAAAGCTCGAGGTCTGAAATTAATATTAATTTGGTGATTTGTATTAGGGAAATAGTTGGAATTTTGTTAATTGTGTTGAACAAAGGGCGGCACAATGATTGTATCAGGACTGCTTTAGAGGCGATAATGAGTGCTGTTAGTGTTAGGATGGCTGTTAGGAGAAATATTATTATCCTCATTATTATTATTATTATTATTATTATTATTATTATTATTATTATTATTATTATTGCTAGTTGTATGATTATAGATGGAGGGGCTGCTTGTGTCGTATATTGGATTAGAGACTATATCAGATGGAGGATGGGAAAAGGGATAACTAGAAGACAAAATATGAGTATCTGTTATGGGAGGATTGCGTGGGAGCTCTGTAATTGTGCATGAATATATAATATCTTTATGGATGCAATCATTATTGAGTGGGCAAAGATGTTAGTTATTACAATTACAGTTAGTTTTGGGTTTAATTGGGAAAGGGATTTTTGGGCTGATTTAATGGTTTATATTAGATGTTAAGATTCTTTGTTCTAAGTTAGGCATGGTTGAATAAGAAATCCTTATTGAGTTTTTATTGAAAATAGAACTATATCTTTACAAGTATTTGAAAGAGTTTTGTGCAAGGTTGAAGAATTTCTTAGGTATATTCGTTTTGACATTTACGCTAAATGGAGGATTAAACCAAATATTTTTCTTTCTCCTGGTGTGACTGGTGCATACTTATTTACTTATTTACTTAATACTTACTTGCTTTATCCAGAATTTGCAGATACCGGTCTTTCTTTCCCCTTTAAAAATTTTAATTTTTTTATTTTTTATTTATTTTTTATAAATTCATCTATTTACTCATATGTATGTATGTTTGTCTGTGTGGGTGGGTCTGTTTGTTGCGTATATATATATATGTGCGTGTGTGTGTGTGTGTGTGTGTGTGCTAGTGTGTGTAATTGTATGTGTTCATATATATGCGTATATGTATGTATATACATGTGTATGTATTTATTTTATATTTTATATTTCTTCTCATTTCATTTGGTGTCCTTCAATAACTCCTGCTGATAATTTAATTCTTAAATAATGACTTATACATTTAAGTTGACCTCTTTTTTGCTTAATATTTTGCCGCCTTTAACGTAATCATGCGGAAATTTTATAGCAAGCTCTACTTTCCCCAATGGTTTTCTTCGACTTGCGCAACTTCCATTACTCAAAGGCAGCATGCATACCGCAGATTTAACCGATATAAGTCAAACAGACAGAAGTACATAGAATCTAGAAGGAACGTTAAGAAAGAAATAGCGACAGCTAAGAGAGATTTTACGGAAACCACTGAAAAATACATCGAAGCACAAAAACTAAGAACTCGTGACTTCTGGAAAATCTACAACAGTGTAGTAAATAATGGGCAATCAACAATTCCCCCACAAACCAACCGAGAAGGCTAACAGTCGGTTTGTCTCAAACTCCACACTGGACTCTCAAACCACCCCTTACGTGAATTTCCTATGCGGACAGACGCCACGCTAGACGATCTGAAAATCACCCCTGCTCAGGTGCATGCTATCATAAAAAACCTTGACACTTCAAAAGCATTTGGACTCGATCTCATCCCAGCTCTGCTATTAAAAAAGTGCTCAGCCGAAGTAGCTCCAGTTCTCTCCAAACTCTACAGCAAATGCCTTGAATCTTGCTTTCCGGGCTGTTGGAAAACTGCTTCTGTGGTACCAGTATTCAAGAATTCTTGCGAAAGAACTAACCCAGTAAATTATCGCCCCATTAGCCTCCTCCTACTTTTTGCCAAAATATTGGAGACCTTAATTAACCATGCTCTAGTCCATCACTTTACAGATGCTAAACTTCTGCCCGATCCACAATATGGATTTAGGCAAATCCGTTCCACAGCAGATATTCTAACTATAATCTCTGAACGTATATACCATTCACTGGAAAAAGCATAGGAGGGTAGAGCGGTAGCTCTTGAAATATCTAAGGTTTTTGACAGTGTATGGCATGAAGGTCTTCTCAGTAAAATTAGATCATACGGTATCACTGGATGAATACTTAACAAAATTAAATCTTTCTTAAATAGGGAAAAATCCAGATTGTCCTCGCCGGTCGTACATCTAAACAATATGATATAAATGCGGAAGTGCCTCAGGGGTCTATGCTTGGACCCTTATTATTCCTAATATACATAAATGACCTCTGAGATGGGTATATATGCTGATGACACCACGCTCTATAACAGGTATGACAGGAAAACAAATGAATATATATCTAGGGAAATGGCAGAAACACTAGAGGATGTCCTCCAATCTGTAGTGGAATGGGGAACAAAATTGGATGGTCACATTCAATACTGACAAGACTAAACTAGTTTCCTTCAATCATTAAACGAAACCTCTGTACCACCAATAGAAATGGCCAGAGATTCATTATCTTAAAGTACTTCTTTTAAACTCCTCGGATTAACGTTCACAAGAAACATGAGTTGGAACGATTACATTGAGAGCATTACCAGGACCGCTGCGAAAAAGGTAAATTCACTCTACCGTGCTAGAAAGCTACTAACGCCCGAAAGTATCATGTACCTCTATAAGGCCATCATTCGCCCATGTATGGAGAATTGCTGTCATATTTGGGTTGGTGCATCTGCTACTAGTCTCTCGCTCCTTGAAAAGGTTCAAAAGAGAGTCGCAAATCTGATAAGCCCTGAACTGGCATCTAAGCTTCAGCCTCTGTCCCATCGATGAAACGTTGCATCCGTCTGCCTGTTCTACAAGTGTTTTAATGGTGGTGAATGCTCTAACGAACTGCAAACACTTTTGCCCCCACTGTAGAGATCCCTAGATGTAAAAGATCTTTCTACTCCAGTAGTTTCTCCCCAGAACCGCTAGACTTTGGAATTCCATTCCAGGTCCCTGCTTCCCCAACTGTAATGACGTGTAGAAGTTCAAGTGCAACGTGAACCGACATCTTGCTGCCAAAATTCCTACATAGTACCCCAGTAGTTGTTGCCCCTGATAGTAGCCCCCTACACCAAAGTGGCAATGTGCCTTGTTTGGGGTGAAAATGTAATTAAAAAAAACAACAACTATATATGTATTCATATGTGAGTGTATACGGATACATACATATGCAAACGTATAGCATTATGCCACTTGATGAAAAGAACTGAAATATTACTTCATGGTGAAAAATTAACTAACGATAAGTATTAAACAGATAGATTACGAGCCAGAAATCAGTGATTAATTCTCTTTGTCTAAAACAACATCGCTCATGGAATGTGAGGATTAAATGAGAATCACGTTGTCGAAAGTAAACACAACGTTTACTTCCATCCTCCTAAAATTTCCCTGGGAATGAAGTACTTTATGGCGCGATAGAATAACCCTCGTATGTTTTCCAACGATATTAGCAAGTTTGGATGCTAATATCATATTTCAAGTATGACGTAAAAAAAACATGGGTGCTTATCCAAGAGGTGGGCTCCATCTATGAAAAGAGCAATTTATTACAACTGGAAATAAATTAGTTTCCAAACGCGTGTGGTGAAAAAAGAAGCATGTTTAAAGGTATTAAGAGTAACAGATCAATATCTTTCCTCACTGCATCACAGTCAAAGTCAGATGACAGAAAATCAAAAAGACATAATCATTAATCCTCTTCGAAATGTTGCCATGAATGGTGTGTCCATTTTATAGATACATAGAATATGTTTTTGAAAATAAGTTTTGAAGCTTAGAAATAGAATTTAGAGCCACGCCAGCATTAATACTTTTAGAGAGTTGTTGAGAACAAAATTATTTTTTGGTTGCGCAGACATATTCAGAATATTTGTACTTAATAAACTAGTAAAGTAAACCTTTGTGCTCTTACCGGGGGGGAGTAACTTAATTTATAAAAGATAAAAGAAATTTATTCATAAAGCATAGGAAAGCATCTACTCAGATGATGACGTTGACAAACCAGTTTTCGTTAGATCAGGGAAGTCAAGCAATATTGTCTAATCAATATCAGATGGATAACCATTAAGGAATACCAGGCGCTGTATGTAGGAAGAGGTTGAAACACCTCTGCAAATGCTGCAAAGACCTAACGTCATCATTTTCCCTTACAAGAGTATGCATGCAACTGGGAACCGCTTGTGATTTTGATATTCTCATGAAACTTCCTTCTCCGGGGAAGCAGGCTCTACCCACCACTCAGATGGAAAAGATCGATTCATAATATTTTCGGATTCATGATGGTAAATGTGGGAGTCGCGCCGGGTGTCGTCCATTGAGGGTCTGCCTATCAGCTGTTTGCTTTAAAGATGGACTATTGGTATTTTTGTGCCATGACATGAGTTCATTTATGCAAATGAGAACTGTTTTGTATGTATGAATTCTCGTTGTTTTTTTTTTTTAAAGAGTAAGGATTTTTATGCCGTGGGTCGAGGTGTAAAGTTCAAGTGACGAGTTTGGATTACAATACGTGTGTAATGAAAAAATAATAGGAATATATAGAGAAACGTTATTTTCTTGTATTCAAAAAATACACTAGGCATGCCGCCGATATTTTCCAAAGTCATAGAAAGCATTTTACTTATGAAAAAATAATTAGATAGATTTAGTTGCATTTTCTGCAGTGCAATGCTTTTAGGGCACGTTGCATAATTGGCGTCAATTTTCTTTATTAAATTTGGCAACATTCCGGCATATAAATGTCGCTTCGAGTATTTATAATCATAAAGTGTAAGTTTCGATTTGAATTGCCTTGATTGCTAGACAGTCTTTTGGGGAAAAACTTTTGAGTTTATCAGATTTTGATTAGATCAAAGGAGAATATGTTCAAAAATATATTTAAAAGATAATATAAATCTATTTACTTGTCCGTACGTCCAGAGTCACAAAAAAAATCATTATCGCAAACATTAATTAATGAGAAACGAATTACCTCCCTTTATAGTCGCTCTTTATCTATCATAAATCACTAAAACAATTTCCTTCTCAAAACTATTCAAAATAAGAACATGGTTGTCTGTTTACTATTTCAAATTGGCTATTTTATTTTATAATTTTATTTTTTTTTTAAATATACAAGTGACTAGACATCTGTTCCTTAATAATCCATATTAAATATTATTTTTTAAAAAAAACACACACGCAAAACAAAAATTGTGGTGGGTTAAGTTTTCATTGAAAAAACTCTAAATTTTTTTAATTAATTCTTTTTAGCTTTAAAATATTAAAAAGAATTTGCTAAAACATTGTTTTAAATTCATCGTTATTTGTTTTATTTTATTGTTTATTCTTTTGATTTATATGTTTTAAAAAATTTTCAACTACCGATGGAATTTAAGGAACGACATTATCATTATTATTTTTTATTTATTTTTTTTTTCGAATTAGTTCAGCGGGCAACTTATTCTTCATCATATATAATAATCAATAGAGGATTGATTCTATAATAATACATACGCAATCCGCATAAATTAAAATTTAAAAAAATTAAAATAGTCGATTTGCCAGCTAGTATAATCTATATATATATATATATATATATATATATATATATATATATAAATGCAAAAATGTGTGTATGTATGTATGTGTGTGTTTTTATGTTTCGCAAAAGCTTTCGACAGAGACGATGGATTTTCATGAAATTGTTATCATTTTGAAACAAGACATCTTGGCCGACAAATATCGAGAAATTGTCCAAAAACGTTAATTCCTTCACTCTAAACTGGACACGTTTCTACAAGAAGGGGTGCCGAAAAAAAATCGTTCCTTCATTTTCTCTCCTCCTGCTACTACGACAATGGCATCATGTTTGACCTAGGAAACATTGACGTTAGTTTAAACCACCTGCAAGTTTTTTTAAAGGTTTAATTTTATCCGTTCTCAATTGTATGTCTCTTTGGCGTAGGAGTAAAATGTCAGGCTTTTTTTTTTTCGCCTTAGCCTCGATTCTCCGGGTTCGAGCTTAGCTTTCTACCTAAACATTTGTCCCGCTTTTACACCTTTTTTTTTCCTGTTTGCTTTGTTTTGGTTTTTCCAATTTTTCTTAACATCGTGTTTTTTATAATATTAAAACAGAGCCACCCTCTCCTACATACACACCTCCAAACACCGGGCACGCCGGGTACCCCCGCTAGTATAATATAAAAATAAAATTATACAAGTTTCAGTGAAGTCTTTAGTTTCCAAGGCGAAGATTATTTTCTAATCCCACTTTCTTCACTTTCAGATCGCTTTATTTTTATCTATTTATATTTTTATTTCTGTATACCTTATTTAATGTTTCTATCTCCTCCCCTTTTTTTCACAACTTTCTTTTCTAGCTTCCCTATTTTTTCCTATTTTTTAAAAATATTTGGCTCTTCTTTAATGGTCCTTATTATTTTATAGTGGTCAATATTTTGTTTACTTATATATATATATATATATATATAGAATAAATGACAAAAATTTATATTCCAAAATACATAATGTTGACAATTTTTTATATTTTATTCCTTTACATCATTATATCAATTAGTGAATCTATTATGCCCTCAGAAGAAATAGAAACACTCAATCCACCAAAAGGAATTAAAATGTGATACAACATGGTGAGAATCCGAAAAAGTATATATATATATATATATATATATATATATATATATATATATATATGGCTTCCAGTTTTCCCTTATATGTAGTACAGCTACAGCGATGAGACAAGGGCTAGGATTTGGTAGATAGTGCGGAACATATAAAGTTGTAGATTCTTTGGGAGTCTTTAAAAAAGCAAGAGACTAGTGACAGATGCACCAGCCCAGACGTGGCAACAATACTTCATGAATTGGCGAATAGTGGCAAGTCATGGTTCACTGTGCATACAATATGTGTATGTTTACTAATACGTCTGTTTACCGATCAATATGAATAGCTGTATCTTTTTAAACTTTCATACTATGTCCGCCTTTGTTTATCTAAGTGAAATCTATAACTTGAGTAAAACGAAAATATATTTTTCAACACTCCAACCCAGGGAAAGAAGACAAAAAAATTAACACTAAAAAGCGAAGTAGCTGATTTTGTTTAAAATTGAAGACTTCAGTTTTTAAATTAAACAAACAAGAAAACTAATGTTTTTCGCCCGTATTTTATATTATTCACCCTTTTAGAGAAAGGAGTGAGGAATAAATGTGATCAATCAGGCGAGTTGCGTGCGTCTCGGACATTGCCAGTCCCGCGAGAGTGGAACGTAAAATAAATTGCCACGAAATAACGGTGAAAAACGAGAAAAGCAAAATGGCGGCGGACAGACAACACGAACGCGGGAAGTGTTACAATGGCGGTAATTTTGTGGGGCGGGAAGAAAAGAAAAAGTCGCATCGTTGATTTGAATTTAAACGAGTTGAAAGAAATTGCAGCAAAAGAAAAGTCAAATTAATAAGAACGAACTTATTTTTGTTTGGGATTTTGTGGCTTGTTTGCGAAACTTTTCAGACAAGGATCTTCATACGAAAGGGCAAGAAATCATTTGTTATGCAACGATCTTGATTCAAGTTTGTTTTCATGTAACAGAAGAATGTGCTCTTTGATATTAATATAAAATAATATATACGTGAGTGTGCAAGCTTGTATGCCTGTAAATGACTATAAGCTGATAAAAAAAAAATATATATATATTGGCCTTAAGTCCCCAGAAGAAATATGGCGCATTAAAAGAAAAAGTGAAAGACGTTTGCAACTTTTCTCACAATTTTCGTATTTTGTAATCATGCCCATATGCATTTATTTTCTTTAATGAATTGGTAGGTGCTTCTTCTTCTGATGGGTTAAAGGCAAAATATATTCATTAATTGATGTAATAATTAAATGAATGAGTTTCCGCTACGAAGCAGGTGCATGCCAATTGAAATTTGGATTATAGGTTTTTGTCATTTATTTGTTATATGCTCTGTAATTACATTTAGCTTCATAAATTAAAGGGTCGGTATAATAAAAGGTGAAATACAATTGAAAAAAAAACATATTTACACACACACACACACACACACACATACATATATATGTGTGTGTGTGTGTGTGTGTGTGTGTGTGTGTGTGTGTGTGTGTGTGTGTGTGTGTGTGTGTGTATAATATTTTAGTAATTTATATATTAAGAGGAGAAAGAAAAAAACAGGATAGTTTTATTCCAGGATCAATAATAAAATGCACGCTAAACAATTTACGTATGCTATCCACCGCTGATAATAATACGAAAGCAATTCATTCTACGATTTATTGTTTCCATCCTAACACAATAATATTGATTTATATTTTTATTTAATGAAAGTTTAAATGAGATAAGTTATCAGTACCCTCGGTTTCAAACCTGATAATAGGGATTTTTTAGATACTCGTATCTAGCTCTCTTCAGCCGATACTCATCTTACACAATAGTATATATATATATATATATATATATATATATATATATATATATATATATATATACATACATATATATATATATATATATATATATATTGCGGACTATTATCCTCATCTCTTCCTCTTCTTAGTTGTTTCACGACGTTTCGGCCAACTATTCCTCTGGCCTCCGTCAGGGGTCCTACCCAAAGCCGGCCAGAGGCTTACTTGGCCAAAACGTAGTGAGACGACAACAACTACTGAAGGCAGTAATTGTAGTGAATGCAGTCACGAAATTCAGAGTTCCTATCCCTCGCGGTTACCACTTGACGAAGGCCAGAGGAATAGTTGGCCGAAAAGTCGTGAAACAACTAAGAAGAGATTTAAAATGTTTAGACAAAAAATTTGTCTGAGTAATTTCGTAGAGACGGCAAAGGTTTCGTAGGGACGGCAGAGTTCGACCCTAATTTTGACGTCTTAATATTTATCATTTGGTCTCGGAATTAAATATTGATATACATATATATATATATATATATATATATGCATGTATGTATGTATGTATGTATATCAATATTTAATTCCGATTAAAATAATAATATATATATATATATATTTTCAATTGGAATTCATTATTGAGATAAATATTATATATATATTTATATCAATAATGAATTCCGATTAAAATAATATATATATATATATATATATATATTAATTGGAATTCATTATTGAGATAAATATTATATATATATATATATATATATATATATATATATATATATATATATATATATAGATAATCATTATTATTATCTACTATATATACGGCTATATGCCTGTCTGTCTGTCTTTCTGTCTGTCTGTCTGTCGATCTGTCTGTTTCAATATTTTCAAACTCTGTCTCCCTCGAAACTAAAAGTCGCAGAGCCGCGCTAGGATCCTCAAATGATTGGATTTTTACGGGTTGTTCTTTTATGGGTATTTAGCCTGATCAAATAGTTTTTATGGAGTCAGAAAAGGGGCCCAAATTGGAAAAAAATAATTATACATTTTGTACATTCATCATAGTTTATTTTTTGCTTTTAATTTGTAATCACTTTATGTGCGTGCAATGTTAGTACAATGGAAACCTCACAAGCTTTGAATGTTTCGGTTTCGAGTCTAGCTGATGGCACCTAAATACCTTTTTTTTTACTTTTAAAATCAGGATTCACAAAGAATTTGAATGTTGCATTTGTTGTTGCAAACTTATGGTACTTTGGTCTAGAGGGGAATTTCTGCAATCAAATTTTATATATAGCGATAAATGAATATTATCATGAATGTGTCTATTCATTTTACCTATGTATGTGCGTATGCATGTATATATGATGAGAATAATTGAAATAGTATTCCGACAAAATAGAGAAATAACAAGGAACAAACCGAGTTATGTGTTCATCAACGTTTCATCTTTATTTCGAGATTCCTCCGGATGAATTATGTGTTCATCAACGTTTCGTCTTTACATCGAGACTTAATCATAATGAATGACCTATTCATCCGGAGGAAGTGTCGAAATAAAGACGAAACGTTGGTGAATACATTACTCGGTTGATTCCTTTTTATTTCTCTACATGTATATATGTGTACAAATAAAATAGAATAAATAACAGTGACAAAAAAAAAAATTTTCTATAGAAATTACATAAGAAACTAAAGATCGAATTGTGTTTACGATTTCTTCCAATCGTTTTCTGCCGTCATTTGTTACAAGACATCAAAGAAACTGATTTACTTATTATTTCGTAAGAATAAGAAATTGAAATGAACGATCTACGAACAGATGGAATTGCGTAAATATTCGACTATTTTTTTCAGCTCATTTAATTCTAATGTCCGTCGCTATCATCATCGTTTAAAAATCGATAATTATGTGCTAAAAGTTTGGTTTCGGCATTTGGCAAAGAATTTGAATATGCAGATTGATTAGAATTAGAAACAACATTTCTTTTATTTAAAAAAAATCGTCGAATGATGGCGATTTGCAAGTTCGATTTTTGTCAATAATCAATATGTTTGTACAAGAATCAAAAGAAATCGAAGTTATGTAGTTTTCACTTAAATTCGATTAATAAATATGAGCGCGTGAATGTTTGATTTCACTGCTATCGATTTCCATTGAATAATTGGGATTGTCTGTCTATCTATGCTTCACCTGTTCCACCGATTGTGAGGATTTTGTGTTAGATGTTAATCGCAATTTCTGCAACATTTTTTTTTTTTTACGGAATGACGGACTAACCCCTCCCCCTCCATTTTTGTACCCCTGCAAACAATCGAGTTGGTAAGGAGAAAGCTAGGAGATCGGTGAAGTGGCTTCCATATCTGTTTAGCCGAGGGAGGCGAAGCGCTCCTTCCACCGGGATAACTGTCCGTGTTTTTCGAGTAATCAAATAAATATATGAACCAGAAAAATGTGTCGTTGTTTCTTAGAAGCTTTATTAGTCTGGGCAATTTTAATTCGGGATGCCGGACCGGAAGAATCAAATCACTACATCAAGCGAATATCAGGTTAAAACATAACAGCAACTCACACTAGCCCCTCTCAAATATGATATAGTTAAACATTCACGGGAAATTCGGTAGTAGACTACCATCTTAAAAATAGGGATTACAATAAGTTTCTATCCTATAAATGATTGTAACAAAATACTCGCATTAAACTATTTATTTAGTGATTTTCTATATCATATACTAGTCAATACGAAACAAATTAACGGCGAAATTCTATACGATTGTATAAATAGAGTTTATGTATCTTCTCTTTCATATAGTTATCACCTCATTGATCAGGTTGTTGGATAAAATTAAGTGCCAGGAGTACAGAGTTCGAATTGTACGCATAATGGACAGTTATATATTGTTGTTTTGGTCGTTCTCAGTGATGAGGAAACTATGGCAAGGGCCGTGGTTAGAGTACTTGGAAAAATCAATAGTAGAAGCGATATTCTCCTGAAAGTTGAAAGTTCATTTCTCAGTGTGGGCGACCGAAAAATAAGATTGCAAATTACTTAAGCCTTTATCAAGTCATGGCTGACAGAACGAGGGCATGCACCCCCGTGAGTAAATAATATATATATATATATATATATATATATATATATATATATATATATATATATATGGATCAATAAAAAGTTTTACAATATGATTAATTTTTACAGTTAGTAGAATTCAGTTCAATGATAGCTTGGGTTACGATCGTTTCAGATACTATTTGAAATTATTGTTTTCCTAGCTATACTCTTATAAATTGCTGATTTTTTGTGTATTGATGTTCGTATTAAAAACGCTTTTTTTCTATTTTTTAATAAAGTAAATACCTTCTTTATATATGTGGGTCATGTAATTACATTTATCTGCAAGAGATCTAGCTAATTTGCACATTTTTTTCGGTTTTCTTATGGGATGATCATCTTTAGTTAAGTAGTACCTGTAATTATATTCATGCAGATATCCTACAGAATGTATACTTGCGTAATATTTGTGTAAAAAGGTTATAGTAAGCACAAACCGCTTTCTTTATATATTTATGTATGCGCACATATATTTGTTTAAAACGTTTTGCCTACCCAACGCCTCTGCCAGTTTTTGTTTACAGACATGAAACATAATATATAGGGTTTCGAACCCATGCCAAACTTTCTATTTGTGTTTTATCCGGGTAAAATCGGTGTAAAAGTGTGAAAAATTAAAAAGGGGATTTACCAGGTGACGGTCGGGCGGATGCACTACGAATATGCATGCATAACGCAATAGTTATTAGTTACTGCTAAAATTTTTAGCCTTGGAACAATCCTCGAGTGGCTTCTTGGTCTTGATAATGTGGTGATTCCAGTGTAAAAAAAAACTTCACAGCTTAGGCATTAACGTGAAAGGAAAAAGTAAATCGTAAGCTAAACGTTTTGATTTCGATTCTCGGTTATGGCGCACAGGTCATTCTTTTTTACTTTTTAAATCATTACTATATATTGCGTCCAATATAATATAAAAATAAATAACGGTATCTGCATTAATCAAAATATCATATTTAATTTACGACCGGGCAATGCTTTGCAACCTGCTAGTATATATATATATATATATATATATATATATATATATATATATATATATAATGTGTGTGTAAAAAAAATAGGCATATGATTATTACTATAATAATTTTTTAAATACATAAATTTACTTATATATATATATATATATATATATATATATATATATATATATATATATATATACATGTGTGTGTACGTGTTTATGTTTGTGCGAGAGTTTCAATATATCTTTTTCGGCGTATTTTACTAAAATCATAAATAGAAGTTCAACGAAAACCTCAACATATTCAACTTATTTACAAGCATTTAAAAATTGTGCATTTAACAAAAGAAACATGCATGTACATAAATCGTTGATATATATATAATATATATATATATATATATATATATATATATATATATATATATATATATATACTAGCAAAGATACACGCGCTTCACACCGGACTTTGCTGCACATTCACGCCCCTCCTTTGGTCGCCGCCGATATCCCTCGCCCCAATGTAAAAAAAATGTTTTGGGTTTTTTTTGGAGGGGGGGGTCAACGTGTGAGTGCTAATTTTATGTTATATTATTATTATTATTATTATTATTATTATTATTATTATTATTATTATTATTATAGAAAAGTGATCCCCCACTTTATTGAAACTAACATTTCTTCAAAACGTCCCTGGGTCCAGGAATTCATACCATGCAAACGGTAAATTTCCGACGGGTTTGATTATCAGATTTGGTGTCAGAAAAAAATCGTTTTGTGTCAAAAAACGAAAATTAATGGGGTTTTTTATCATAAAAATAATTATTTGTCCAATCATGAGAAGTGTGTGATAGATCCAAATTAATGAAATTAAGAAAGTGGAAGGAGAGGTGGGGTCATTTTGTGGCTCGTTCGGATCTTTTTTGTGTATTTTTCCTAAATGCACGGGCGACTATCTTGCTTGCCAAACTGTAGTGATTACGTTGAATACTGAATGTTTTCAAATATGAATAACAACTTCAAAGGTGAATGTCAATGGGTCGGTAAACTAAAAAATACCGTTTTATGGTAATAGTTATGCCATAGCGATGTATGTGATAACATATATGTAAAAAATATATTTTATAGTAAATAAATTATAAAGAAAATCTGTTTCGCAGGTAATTAAAGACACTTCCTATGGTATAATTATTATAATAAATCCTGAGCAACACGGATTAAATTTTATAAACAAAAAAGGAGCAGATAATGTATGGAATGATGGATTTTGCTAACATGGAAAATTGGCCCTGTGTCTGACTAATTCTGCCCTTGTGGGGATGCAAGTAAATGAGAACATTAGTTTTAATTATTTTTCTCTAACCCCATACCCCCCTCTTCCCCTGGGAATCGGCGTTGAAAATAAGTAAAAATGATGTATTCTGGAGCAGAAGTTTTTCAAAAAACAAATTATGAATTATATCGGCGTAGTTAAATACAGTGAAAGAAACGGATAACCCAACAAATAACAAATAAAAAAGGTTACTGAAAAATTAAGAATAAGCGAAAAAAATAATCCGAATTAGAAATAAAAATAATAATTCAACTTAGAAGAATATTTCTAAATGAAAACAAATCCATTAAAGAAAATGTTTAATAACGTGATCCGTTTAAAACAATTCTTGCAAAGAATACAACTATCACAGTTATTCACCTTTGGTTTTCTAGTTTGAAAATTAAACGGTTTAACATTTCAGATAAAATAAGTTTAATCAAATATAAATTGAAATGAAAATAAACTAAATAATTAAATTTTAAATTGTATTTTTAAATAATACAGTGGAAACGAGGCTATTATGTCGAATAAGTAATATCATCGAGCTAATTATTTAACTAGATTTAATTTAATGTGATATGCTAATGACCGTAACTCAATCACAAGAGATGTGGTTTGAAGAATGCTATATATAGAAATTACGCATAAAATATGATGTCTCTTTTGACAGAAGTATCCTATCATGGCCATTAATATTTCTTAACCAGGAGAGATGTACACACATATGGCCTTTATATTACTTTGAACATGGGGAGTTGTACACACAGACAAACACACACACGAACGGGACTACTATATATATATATATATATATATATATATATATATATATATGAAGTTCGCCTTCGGTATTGCTGACTCGACCGTCTATTTAGCAATTATCACCGACCCTTATGTCGTTACGTCGTTATCAATGAGAGGAGATTATAATGTTCACATAAAAATGAAGAACATAAAAATGAAAGCCGATTTTTGTCGCGTTATTTAAACTTTTCCTAAAATTGTTCACCCAATATATATATATATATATATATATATATATATATACACTAGCAGTTCAGCCCAGCTTTGCTCGGTCCTTATGTACTGCAATAACTTTATGTGCATATTTAAATATATATTTTAAAAAGTTGGACTCATGTCCAGGTAACGTACATCTAATATATCAAGTGTTTAGACCCAAAATTTTTGGAGGAGCTGTGACCTCTTCGCAGTTAACTTTTTTCGCCCAGAAACCGATTAAAAAGCTTGTTGCATTTATGAATACCCTTTGCGTAAAATTTCAAATGTTTAGACCCAAAATTTGCTGAATAGTTTGCTAAAGACCTCAAAATCAAATTTGTTTACTTTTGACTCCTTGATAGCAAAATTATCGGCCAAAAAACGATTAAAAAGCTTGCCTATGTCTGAATACACTTCATATAAAATTTCAAATATTTAGACCAAAAATTTGTTGAGGGGTCAAGTTTTTTTTTACATTGACGCCTAATTTTGACCCCTATTGTTTTGGGCTCAAATTAAATTTAAAAGTTTGACCCATGTGCAAGGAACCTATATCTAAAAATTCAAGTGTTTAGAACCAAAAATTAGCGAAGGAGTTTGTTAGAGTTTACAACGGTCAAATTGTTGAATTCTGACCCCTTGAAAGCCTAATTTCTGTCCGAAACCTGATAACAAAAGATTTTTCCAAATCTCAATACCCTTTAGTATAATCTCGAGTCTGTAGATTGAAAATTGACAGAGTAATTTCGTCTGAAAATGTACACACAGACAATTTCACTTATTTTGATCGGGCCTGATGTACTGTTCATGACTTGCCCTACGTGTGAAAACATTTCATTTAAGATTTAAAATGTTTAGACAAAAATTTGTCTGAGTAATTTCGTAGAGACGGCAGAGGTCATTTTTTTTCAGTTTGACCCTAATTTTGACCTCTTAATATTTATCATTTGGTCTCAAATCAAATTGGCGGAGGAGTTTAGTAGAATTCTCACAAGTCAAATCGTTGAACTTTGACCCCTTAACAGCCAAATTTCTGGCCGAAAACGGATTACAAAGACTTTCCCAAATCTCAGTACCCTATATGTAAAATTTCGAGTCTTTAGACTAAAAATTGACATAGTTATTGCTTTGGAAAATGTACACAGACACACACACAGATACACAAGCAGACACGTTCACTTTTATATATACTAACATTTCTGCCCGGCGTTGTCCTGGTATTTGGAGGTGTATGTTGAGCAAAAAAAAAGTGGTAGTAGGAAGGCATGCTCGAACCCGTACTGCAAAGGAGGAAAAGAACGAGAAAAAAATAGTCTTTGCTGTTACGACCACAGCCAAACCGGAAGTGACGTAGGTTTCAATTAAGGCTAGACAATCGAAAGGAGACAATGACTTTTGAAAATACCGGCGAAAAAAGACATACCCCTTCTAGAAACTGTCCAGTTGAAGGTGAAGATATTAATGTTTTTAGCCTATTTTTCGATATTTGTCGTCTGTTTAGGCAGATATGCAAACATACATACGTACATATATGCATACATTTATATATTGGTAAATAAAAATTTTCGACCAAACCGATTAAAAAGCTTGCCCTATCTCTGAATGCCCTTTATGTAAAATTTCAAATGTTTGAACCAGAGATTTTCTGAGTAATTTGGAAAAGACCGCAAAGGTCAATTTTTTAAACTTTGACTCCTATTTTCACCACTTAACATTTATTGTTTTGAGCTCACATCAAGTTATTAAGTTATGTCCATCTATAAGGAATCTATATCTAAAATTTCAAGTGTTTAGATCCAAAATTGGCGGAGGAGTTTGGTAGAGTTCTTAGAGGTCAAGTCGTTGAACTGACACCGTAGCAGCCAAATTTCTGGGCGACAACGGATTACAAAGATTTTCCCAAATTTCAGTACCCTGTATATCAAATTTCGAGTCTGTAGACTTAAAATTGTCAGAGTTATTGTGTAGGGAAATGTACACAAACACACGCACAGACATACACACACAGACACGTTCACTTTTATATATACAATAAATGTGTGCGTGTGTGTATGTGTACTCACTTCTTACTCTTGGAAATGATTGTGATTCAGTGCTTAACGACAAACTCGCGATTTGGGTGTTCAAGTACGAATCAGTTCGTTACATAAAACTACTTTCGTATCTTTAACATCCACGCCTTTCTAGAAAGAATTCTGACAAGAGAAAAATATCAAGGAAATGAATACCAACAATGGAATCTTCGAATCCATACGATATGATAAAACTGCAATCATGGTCTGCAATTATTTTTATTTCGCATTTAAAGTCAAATCCATGCGATTTCTCTGAGAATTTAAATAAGCTATGGATATGACACCCACCATTCTTCAATATCCGTATATGTGGCGAGGTTGCTCGCTAAATCGCTATTCTTGACCAGCCGATTTAGCTCCATAATTGCTGGCAACTATGAAACCCTATTGGGGTACTCTAACTTAGCTTTACTAAAGGATAAGATAATGTCATAACGACTCAAATAAATAAAACTTCCCTAACAATTTTCTTTTATTAATGGCTAGCATGGGTGCCCGGCGTTGCCCGGGTGTTTGGAGATGTATGCTGATAAAATAAAACAATAAAACAAAAAAACGGTCAATTTTTTTAAACTTTGACCCCTATTATGACCCCTTAACATTTATTGTTTTGACCTCAAATCAAGTTATTAAGGAATCTATATTTAAAATTTCAAATGTTTAGACCCAAAATTATCGGAAGAGTTTGGTAGAGTTCTCAAAGGCCATATAGTTGAACTTTGACCCCTTAAAAGCCAAATTTCTGGAAGAAACCCGATCGCATAGATTTCCCCAAATCTCATTACCCTGTATATCAAAGGTCGAGTCTGTAGACTAAAAATCGACAGAGTTATTGCTTAGGGAAATGTAAAAAGACATATAGACAGACAGACAGACAGACACACAGACACGTTCACTTTTATAGATATATAGATTTTCTTTTCAGTAATGCTTCGTGTTTATTTAATTTTCATTAACTGATTAACACATGCTTTTTAAAAATACACTGTTTTTTACATAGGCATCACCACTTATCAAGGCCAAGAGGCCACTCGAGGATAAGGGTTAAAGAGTGTATAGTAGAAATTGGGCAATATAGTAATCGTTTGTAATGGAAATTCAGTAAATTTGTTAACTTATATGGAACGGCTCATCAAAAACTTGTTTACGTTAGACTTGAAAACAACCATATTGTAGTCAGCTGGAAAGCAGGAAAACGAAAGACAATTCAATACCTGTCCAGTTCTAAGAAAGAAGCTTTGCTCATTGAATCTACGTTTAGATAAAGAGTGGGAGAAATTATTAATCTTTTTTCTCCCGTATTTTATCATTTTTCCTATCTGTATATACCCAGCGTTGCAATGGTGGAGACATATAGGCGAGCATGTTTAAATATATTGGAGGGTTTAGTCTTATACAATATAAGATACACCACATATGTTCACTTCTTATAATTTTCCTGAAAGTCTATGAAAATTAAATGGGGAATATCCTAAAGAAGAAATAACACTTAAATAAATAAACTTACTTCCGTTTTAAAGGCGTGGTATCAGTTATAAATAATGGAAAATAAATTAAATTAAATATAAATTAAACTAAAAGTAAATTAAATAAATTATTTTAAAATAATATTTTAAATAGTATAATGAAGACAAATTTATTGCCATAAATAATTAATAACATTGACCTCATTGTTAGGATAGATTTTCTTTAATGTAATATGCAAATGGCGTTATTTTTTTATGTAGATTTCTTTTTGAATACAGAGAATATATAGAAATCTGAAAATATAAATATGTAAATACCCTTTTATAGTATTAACATTTATTTGTGAAACAGTGTACCTTGTGTACATATTATTTAATCAAATTGTAAATGAAGGGTACGATTTTATTATAATACAAGGTTTACGAATCAAGGGCGTCCAGACTACCCACAGAGTTTTATAATTATTAAGATATATGTATTATTCTACAACACCTGCTTAACCGCTCTGGCTTTCTATCTCGCTGCAGAAGGAATTACAATAAATGCACAGCAAACAGCATGATTTTCATCGGTCAAAACAGAGAATACAATCATTTTCTTTCATGAACAAAAAAAACACAAAAGAAACACAAAACGCAAAAAGAAAATATGCGCTGGGGCGGCAAAACAAACAAGAAAAGAAAACAAATACAAAAACAAAAAATAATTGTCTCCCTTCTGTGTGAGTGATTGCATGTTTTTTTAATGCGCATATTTTTCTTCTTCAGTCTATGTTTTTCTTTTTCTCAGTGTTCTTTCCTTTTTAAGACATTCAACAGCGTGTTTAATTTTTTGTGTCTGTGTGCACGCATAAACACCAAATGTCTGTCCGTTCCTAACGTCCGTTATTTTCCTTATGGTAAAAGCTTCACTACTGATTCGATTCTGAGCTTATACTTTTCTCCTCTCCAACAAAACAGCAAAAAGCACATACCTTTGCTTTCTTTCTTTACTCCTTTGATCAGATTATTCAAGCTATGCGTGTGATAGCTGGTTTCTTTTTCATTTTCTTCTTATCATGTTGAGAGGTCCTGGCTATATGTACCACACATATTATCCCCCGTCTCGAGCGGGTCTAATGTCTCCAAAGTAACAATCAAATAAAATAGGACGTTCAGACAGATACCTCGTTTCTTCAACGTTCAACTACAGCAATATTCCTTAACTGGGGCAGTTATTACATAAACTTATACTGCAGTGAATTCTCCCTCGAATTACAATTGACTACAACACGTCGATAATCATCTGCTGTATAAGAAAAATGTCTATTTGAAAGGACAGCATATAATTAAATGCGCGTGTGTGTGAGAGAGAGAGAAAGAGAAAGAAGTATAAGTAGATGTCACTACGTAATGTGCGCTGTCTCCACCTTTGGACAGCACTTAAAACGCGTGCTCTCTCTTTCAAATATCGCCGGCTAAGATAAGAAGGATTTCTACCGGAAGTCACATGATTTGCGTAACTTTCCTCCTGTATCAATTTTTTACCTTTTCGGTCCTAAACTTTTTCATGCTATTCCAAAACAACTCCTATGTAATTCATACGTTGTGAACCTGTTTCTGGTCTATCTCATCTCCAATCTATGCCCCTCTGCTAAATTTTCACAAAAGCCCTCGTCATGCTACAACCGCTATCAATAACTTCTCCCACTCTCTATCGTTACCCAAACCTAAACGTGAATTCCATGAAAAAAGCTTCTTTCCTAGAACTGGCCGCCGGTGGAATTCTGTTCCGCTGGTCTGCTTCTCAGCTGACTCCAATATTGTCGTCTACAAGTCCAACGTAAACAAGTTCTTGTTTAATCGTCCCCCTTAAATAATCGAATTATACCAAATTTTCCGCTAGTAACGATTACTACGCTATTGTCCCAATGACTACCGTACACACATAAACCCTTATCCTCGAGTGGTCTCCGGGCCTTGATAAGTGTTAACTCCTCCATAAAAAATAAAAACACATTTACTAATATGTTTTTGGAGGAGAGAACTTGATATGTTTTATGTCGATAGTTATTCGTAATTAATAAATATAATTTTCTTAATATATTTTTTCAAATACTTAGTAAGACACTGAGTCCCTCATTGTTCTGGTTGCCAACTTATACCATTTAGAAACTATTATTTTAAATAATGCTTGGAATCTGGAAATATTGAAGTCGTCTACATAACTGTTCGCTCTCGCATGTTGATGACTAGGTTTAGGACAACAGCATATTCTTCTCATTGTTTTGACTCTCGAGTGTGTATCCTTTGATATCTTGTATGCTTTCATAAAGAGTGATGTGGTTCTCGGTTGATTAACTGTGTCTAACCGTGTCGGATGAGCTCGCGAGTGAAAACAATGAAAAGAATAATCTGTTGTCATAGCCCTTGTGATGACAAGGTCTCTAATACATTGTCGGGTTTACTTTTGTTACATCTACCCTCAGGATAGACTTGTCTTATACATCAATAAAGAATTAAACTGGTTGCATCTGTGCTGCTGAACTTTCCCATAACTCGGCATATCGATACGCTAACCTGGCAAGCTGATACATGTAGTTATGGAATTATGCTAATCATTCCCAGATATAAGAACGCGATACATTTTTATATGCAGGTGTCTATAAAATCCCTGCGCACTTTATAACATTTATAGCTTTACTTGTATTCTATATTTCAAGGCTAAATTGAGATTTCATTTTATATTCTACTTGCCCTGCGTCATTAGCAATACAAAGAGCAGTGCGATTCTATAGTTCACAGAAAACATTTAAACAATGATTTATAAAAGAAATGCCATTAGGTATTTTAACTTTCAAATCTTCTAATGAACTAGGTCCGGATGCATACGTAGTTTTTATAAAAATCGCTCTCTTAAACCAATTTATGTAAGGAACTAACAAATGTATAATATGATTATCGCAACGACAGGAGACAGCAGAAATAGAGTTCCAAAGTGCTTCTTGAAACGAAGCTACCGGACTACAAAGCTGTATCAAAACACAGGGAGTTGATGCAGGCGACAAGACTAACGAATAAAACGAGCTGGAACAAAGGAAGCAGGGAATAGATAATATAATTGTGAATAACACATTCCATATCGGTATTCATAGAAAAGCCTAAGACTAGCCACATCAGGTCCGCGAGAAGGAAGCTGCAGAGAAGAAGAAAGACTAGGACCAATCAAATTACAGGTACGATTCTGCACTTTATCAAGAAATCTGAACTTGTAAAAATTCATCAATCAAAACAGTACAACAGTACTCCATCCAATGTCTGATAGCAGATTTGTAGAGATCGAAAATACCCCCACGTGTGAGAAAGTGTTTAAAACGATAGAGAGATTGGATTTAACATAAAGCAGAAACATTAACGGACCTAATAAGATCAAGAAAGATTTGATAAAAAAGAAATAGCAACAAGTTTTATAGTCGATAATGCAAGAAAGGTGCAAACAATTTATGGTAAGATTTATAAAAGAAAATCTCTTGGACACAGTCTCTGGAAAACCAGGTGATTAATTGCTTTCACATATCCCCATAAATATCTAATGGCGTAAAATCTAAGCCAATAAAGTATCTTACTCTTTCTAATCAATCTGTTATAAAATTCTTAGTTTACAAACTGTTAAACATCCAGAACGAAGAAACAAGGATCTCCATCTACTTAAAACATCCTGTGAAACTAACTACATGAAATTTATATTCATACAGATTATTTCTGTCACAAATATAAGTATATATATATATATATATATATATATATATATAATTTAAAGGAGATTAGAATAATAGTCTAAAGAGCTAAGTGTATTTTAATGTAATAGTGAAATTACTAGTTTAATTAAAATACAGGAAATGCTCGTTGTAATTTAGATATATAATAAGCTCGATAGTTAAATGTCCTAGAGCTAATTCAATATTAAGTAATGTGAATTTTAAAACTTTTAAATTATAAATCACATTACTTAATATATATATATATATATATATATATATATATATATATATATATATATATATAAGCGTCCCACCCACAGGGTAAAGCATTCTCGTAAAATGATTGCAGCCGCTGCTTAATAAGTATTGATGCGAAGCTCTGTGTTTGTAAATAAACAAGCGGTGGGCGAGTGTTTATATAAATAGGCATTAGATGAGATTGTTTATGAGCACCGATTCCATGTCCGGGAGGTTTGAACTACCGACTATCAATTAGATGGTTGTAGGTTCAACCGATGCCTACGTATGTATGCTCTTCCAGGCGCACTGATATGCTGTGATACAGATGAACAGTACAATATGTCGATGACTGTATATAAATGTATATTGAAAAATGAACACGGACTTTATAGACACACAGTATCAAATAGTTTGGGAACGAAACCACATATACGTATGTAGCAAATGACCAAGCCGTGACGCGAGTTGACGTAGCCGTCAGCCTGCTTCCCACCTGACTACAACTTGGATGTGTTCAAGTCCAACGTTAACAAATTCCTAATGAACCGCCCCCTTCAGTAAACACTGCATCAAATCTCCACACTAACGTAATGTACGTACTTGCAATAACCCTTATCCCTGAGTGGATTCCGGGCCTTTATAAGTGGTGACCACTGTGTAAAAAAAAAGAGAGAGGGAAAAGAAAACGAAGAGAGATTTGGAACCACGTCATGCCGGCATCGACTTGGAAGCGTGTGTCGATATGAGAGAATCTTTGAAAACAAGATGCAATCCGAAGTTTTAATAAAACATGGTCGGACTACCGTGTACCGTGGGGCGAGCTGCAGACATACCAGCCGTTTGTAGCCGCAGTATAAGAATCGAGTAATTAACCTGAGAGAAACGTAAGGATATGCATAATGTTCCTGGATTGGAAAATTAACTATCCGTAGTTTGGTGATAAAACAACCGTTAATAAATGCCTTTTGTATACACTGAAAAACACTCGAATAGAATTTTTTTCTTTTGTACTTTTGCGTACATCGTGTTAGGTCCGAGTTAAAATGTTTCGCCTATGTTACAGTTTGTTTGGAAAGTAATTTACAGTAATGCATGAAATCTCATAAGTTCTTTCAATGGTTTGTTGCATGCACCACTGTTTATGTATGTCTTCGTAAAATAAATCTAATGGAGTAAAATCTTGTAGACGCAGAAAAGAAAACGAAGAGAGATTTGGAATCACGTCATGCCGTATCCCACTTTTTCGATCCATCTTTTAGAAAATGAGACTTTTTTTTACTTACATAAATGTTGTCGCATAATTTGTCGTGAACAAATAACTATACTTAAAACTAGAGAAGATTAGTTTTTTTTTTTCGTTTTGTTGCGCTTAAATTTTAAATAGTATTTTCGTCTGTCCGTCTGTCACAATTGATTCTGGAATAGTATTTTCATTATTAAGCACGTAAAGTTAAATGGACGCATCTTAGAAATATTCGTTCCTTTCGTCTTTTCATCCTATATATTCATCGTTTGTAATACCCCGGAGGTCACGAAAGGATACAAGTTAATGATTGTGATGTCAGGCAACACCATGATGATCGGTGATGGTGAAAATTGGGTAAACAAATCTTTAAGAAGACGGCTTAACAAGAACTTGTTTACGTTAGACTTTAAAACAATTATGCTATAGTCAGTTTCGAAGCAACTCTGCGTTATTGTGTTCCACGGACGAGTAGTTCTTGAGAATAAGCTTAGTTTATGGAATTTTTTATTAGTTTTAAGCACAAGTCGTGTGTAGGGGGAAAGTACATACAGTGGTTGTTACTGGGTGTTTGCTATGAATTTTATACAAGTTAGGTGCGCAGAATGAAGCTAAGTCGAGTACCTGTCATGAAAATAACGATAAAGCAGACACAGACTTGCAAGGAAAGGTTGCTCTGAGAATCTCGTCCCCCAGATGTGGTAACAGTACTTCATCTTAGAGCGTACGCCGGTCGTTCCAAAAGTAAGGCCTCCTAATTTTTACGAAGATGTTAATAGTACCAAAACAATGAGCGACTTTTGGCTCTAGAATTTATTTTTCTACATTGCTACCACCATTCTCAAAGCACTTTATCAAGCGAAGAATGATGGCTGCGCATAGGTGTCCGGGCGCGCTTTGTCATATGAGAATTGCTCAACAAGTAAAGCCTCATGCTTTTTTTTTTTAATTTGTTTTACTCAAACAGTTGAAACGTTATGAAAATGTGAGTTGTATAATAAAATGAGCGACCGTTTGTGCTCCAGAATTTATTTTTCTACATAGTCATCACCATTCTTAATGTACTTTTGCGAGGAATTCAATAATGCACGTCCATGACAGGTTGTTTTCTTAGTCTTTCACCGTCAATATCTGCAACAGAGGGATGAAACTTTCAAGTCATAAATGCATACTTTTAGTCACCTTAACAATGCAATTTGCAATCTTCTTTAATAAATTTGGTCGGAATAATAATAGGAGGCATTATTTTTGGAACGCCCCTCGTATTTTGCTCGTCTGTAATAGTCTGACAAACTAGACATGGAGGTAATAAACCATTCCAGTTTCATTAACTTAATCATGGAACGAAAATGTATATTCTAAGAACGAAAACATTGTAAATATGTCAACATAATTTGAGGGAAGTGAATGCTCGGCTGACTAGACTAGAATAAATGACCTTTCGCCACTACTGGACATTGGATACTATTTGCGTCTTTTAGGTAATTTTGGACGGCAAATAATAGACGGACGCCGACTATTAAAGTGGACATTTCTCCCTGAAGCATGTGACGAGTGCCTTATTTAAGCCAATCAGAAGCGACTCTTTAATCAGCCAATGGGGCATGAGGCCTGGAAATATCCGGCAAAATTACGCCAATTCCTTGCATCAACATATCGATCAGTTTTATGGAGGTTTCGATTAACAAAATTCGGATGAATTCAGTGTTCGACCATTTACTTAGAAATAAACCTCAGTTGTATGGATGTTGTACTTGGTGAGACTCAATTCTCTTCTGCTTATTTGATGTACGATTGCCCTGAATTTTGTTTGTTTGTCTGCTTGTCCGGATTTATATATAGAGCTCACAAATATCGTGCCTCGTGATTACCAGGTCTACATGTAGTTTTTCTTGTTGGTTTTTAATTGGATTACAGGTTTCCACCCTCGATACCGAGAATATCACTGATCAGTATTTGCTTGGAAAACCGGAAAAGGTTTTAGCCAAGAACACATAAATTAATGAGGCAAGTAGCAAAATTGCTGCTTTTATTTTATCTGTTTGCTGTTCTAGGTTTGGCACATCTTTGCTTGCCACGCATAAAGACAGAGACTAATTCCAACATCTCTTCGATTTGCACTAGTGTCCTGTCAGCCGGGTTGCGATCAGTATACAGCTTGATGTAAAACGTGGCTTCCATGTATTTCTCCGCCGTGTCTCAGACTACATAGCTCTGATACAATCAATGGGCCATGGTTCCTAAATGGATTATTACGGTTATTATAACGCAACCTTTGATTCACTTTATACCCCGAATCGTGAGACACTCGTTATGAAGTTATCGACGGTGTGCCTAGATGGAAACGATTTTTCTACTAGCCGAGAAGCATTAATAAACCAAATGTGGTCTTTGCGTATATTCTTATTTGCTAGACAAATTTTTTAGACTTTCTTGTTCGCTGACCTTATGTCAAACCCGATTTACACGAATAGGTTGATAAATACAATTCAACTTTTAACAATAGTTACAGAAGATGCAATAACCATGATTTGTACGTTAAATTTTCTTTTAAACAGACGCTAGACACCCATTATTATTAAGAAATCTAAGTCAAAAACGTTTCAGAAGTGTATCTTCCCATTAATTTAATTTAAATTTAATAAACACAAACCTGATTAAATCTTATGCTTTTATTAATAATTATTAAGTTATCAGATCTTTCTTATGCAGGTCATAATATAAAAGTTATTTTCATGGCAAGTGTTCGACTGAATTCTAATCTATGCCCTCTTTGCCAAACTTTCACAAAAAAACACTCGACTAGCTACAACCACTGCATATGATTTCTTCAACTCTCTAGCTGTGCCTTAATCTGAACTAGATTCCATGAACAAAGCTACTTTCCCAGAACTGCTCGTCTGTGAAACATTGTTTCGCTGGTCTGTTTCTCAGTTGAATACAAGTTAGCAGTCTTCAAATCCGATGTAAACAAGTTCTTGTCCAGCCGTCTCCATAAATAATCAAATTTTACCAAATTTACACCATTAGCTGTTACTACTTTACCACCTTACATTCATTAACCTTTATCCTCGAGTTGTCTTCTGGCCTTGATAAGCGATGACTCTCCCAAGTTAAAAAAATAACACAACCTAGAAGTGTGCAAATGAGTTTTACTTTCAAGTTCTGCATTTTTAAGATGAGGGCTGATTGCTTATATTACTTGTATTGAGTGGACTATTCTTCTCGTCTTGAGGTTATTTGTGCAACGTTTTGGTCGGATTGGTTGTTGTTTGGAAAATAAATATTTTCGTATTTCTGTAAGTCAGTCTCCACTTTTTGGTCATTGTTTTGAATTTGTGAGAAAAAAATTGGTTGACAAGGTGGAGGCAAGAATTAGAAAAATTACTAAGCAAATCAATCCTGGAATTTAGTAACATTTGAGAGCCTCTAATTTTAGAAAAAAAAAACAAAAACAAATATTGCAGACCCTTACAATTTCGGCGATGGAAACGAAATAATGTTGCTGTCGATTTTTATTAGAATTGCATCCCCTTTGTACATATTTTTTCCTCACAGATTCGAAACAATGACCAAAATTGGAGACTAACTCACAGAAATACGAAAATATCTACGGAGCCAGTAACATTTTTCCTTTCTTTTCTTAACAACAACCGACATGAATGATGATGGTCGAAGGACAATCCGACAAAAATGTTGCACTAATAACGCTCAAGAGGTTTACTTTATTAGTATCATATCTCTTAAATCTTCATAAGAAATTACTCTTGTTTTACTTCTTATCACCAAGTTTACGTGCTGGTATTATTTATTGTGAGTAATCAAGCATATACGCAATCGTGATATAAATATTCAATTAATGTTCAAGCTAAAGGTGCTCTATAGCAGCCGGTCGCCGCCAATTAATTTGGCCTCGTACGTCCACTCGACTCGGCGAGGATTACGGTCACTTAATTTTAAGTATGTTCGTTAGTCACACTAGAAAGAAAACTGATCCCACAATATTTTTTATGTTGAATAAACAATCAAAACGTAATATTGTTTAAGTAGAGTAAAAACTGGATCTGGGGTTTATATACGGCAGCCGCGTAACCCTCCCCTAATTTTGTCCTTTAGTTCTCGGGAAGCATGTTTCTGACATAGGAGAAAGAATTGTTATTTTTTGGGTCAGAATATATTCCATCTAACACTTATATCGTTGGCAAATTTGTTAACCTTTAAGTACTATTTTTAACCCCTTATATCAAGTAGCTTCACGCCTTGTCTGACGAAATTTCCACAAAAACAGAAAGCCCATCCAATCACGCATTAATACAATTGAAAAAGCCCACGAGTACTATATGTTGTTGCACAGATTAATCGTAGGTCGATCGGTGTTACATCTAAAAAAAAAACGAGATACGGAAATAAATATCCCAACGGCAAAACAGTATAAAACGTTTCTGAGTTTATTGACCCTGCTTCCCAATCATGGATCGCCGCTAGACAGATCCAACAACATATTTTTTTATTTGAATCCCAGCTGTGCGGAAGGGAATTTTCGATACGAAAACGATAGAGATTTGACGATGTTCCAGTGGTTAACGACACGAACTAACAACCTGAGTATGCCTAGTCAGAATTCAGTTCGTTCCACAGAAACAAAATGTGACACAAGGTCGTTTTTAATGTGGGAGAAAACCAACCCCCCCCAAAAGGGGACACTCTGGCAGTGTGCAAAAATAAAATTGTCTTAGTATAGAAAGGTTTCCTCCTCCATTGACTAAGAACAATTTAACTTGAGTGCAGCATAAGAGCAGACACCACACCCCAGCCACGAGGCCGACCGAGAGGAGAACTATGCACAGAAACACTTTCACTCAAGGATGCTGGAAACTTTCACGTGACCTCTTCTGTAAGTATGCAATGTTTTTCTGAAATTAATTCGAACTAGAAAGATACCAGGGACGTGAATGCCAACAGTAATCATCTGATTCATACGAAATGAATGAATGATGCTTAATTGCACTAACCACAACGATGATAATCATCGGTATAAGTTTTGCACTCTCCCTTCTACACTACGACAACGATGACTGCCATCGTAATCACTATCGTCTCAGAAACTACAGTAGCTTGTGTCTAACGAACAAGCTAATCATAGCTTGAGCCAGTTATTCGGAAGATAAGCGGCATCTGCATCTTTTATCTTGGCATCAACAAAAGCAAAAGCCCTCAGCAAAACGATCTAAAAGTCACTTAAACCATGATAACCATTACTATCATACGGTACAGATCTTTTATCGCTCCTCTTGGCTCATGGAATCAGGGTACATATATTTATTTCTTTGAAGTAAATGTCATCTTTGTTGTGTAATGCACGCACTAGTTTTCTCCCTTCTTCGCCATTGTTATATTAGCGTGTGTCTCTTTTCTTAATATAATTTATGGAAATAGCCCCAGACAAGGTATGAAATCTTTTTATGTAAAGAATTAAAAAATAATACTTCAAATACTTTTAAATTTAAAAGTAGCCAACGATAAAGTGTATGCGAATAGACCCCTAACCCAGAAAACGGCACTTCTTCGCCCTTTGCTAGAAATTCTGCTCATGGAATGTGAGGCCTAAAGTATAAAATAAGAGAAATGACAGTTAACACCGATCAACCACCGATCTGCTCCTCCAACAATGTTGCTAAATTCTGAGTATAACAACGTGTGTTTAATTACTCGTATACAATTAATCATTTGCAATATGCGAGTTCAGCACTAAATCACTTGTCATCTAGTAAAAATGGAAATTAACTAGTAATCGGCCTACAAACTCATTAATCGTGGTTATTATCTTTCTCGGAACATGCTATTTACAATTGCACTAAAAAAACAGTTCGCGCGGAAATTACTGGAAACTGTTTCACTAGTGCAAGATCACTTTCTATATTTAGATTTATGGACTTCACGGTAAACGTCAACGGGAATAACACATTCACCAATGACACAACAATCCAATGCGAAAGTGGGCAGGTGCTCAATAACTATATTCTTTTCTGTGTATATTACTAACCACCATTTTTATACATGACTAAAACACGTTTGTTTTGTTGCTTACCAGATTAAGTGAATCGATTAGAATCGAATAGTAGATTTAAAGATCATATTGTTTGAACTTATTTACATGTGATTTAAAAATATTAATCTAAATTTATTCGTCAAAATAGAGAAATACATGAATGAAGTTATATTCTATAATCATAAGTATTGCTGTGTCGAATGTTCATTAATTATATTTAACTTTCTCAAATGTAAGCATGCAACTTTGATAAGTATTTTACATGTGTCAACATTGCATCATATTCTTATTAAAAATTCTAACAGAACCGTTTATGTGTGTGTAGTCTTTCATATGAAATGAGTAAGCCGATGCGCAATATGACGTCACAGCGAATGAAGAGAAGGGAAAGAAAAACGGAAAAAAACAAGAAACCACATGGCCAGCCAGGGGACTTGGAAGCACGACTCAGTACTATATGAACTTATAAGACAAGATGAACTTTGAATAAAAAAAAAATGGTTTGACATCATTGTTGTGGAGTGAGATGCAGACATAGCAGCAAAAAGAAAAGCAGAGATTTCAGAAACGCGTGACGGCAACTGGAATGTAGCAGACATGTCGACGCGGGCGAAAAAAGGCACATATTCGATACGGCAAAGTTTTGTTAACTACATGAAAAACGAAGACACTTGTAAAACCAAGATGCAATGCATTCTTTGGAATGAATAAATGCCTTTTGCGGGCTGAAATGATGGAGCTGTTGCCCTAAAGAAAACAACACTACACCTTTATTTAAAAGTGTTTTTTTTTATAAATTAAGGTAACGTAATTATGTAGTAGAGCTGATATCTATTTAATGTAGCCGCTTAAAGTTTTAATCACCGTCTCGTCAAGAACTGGGAGCAAGCATTTTCCACAAGCGACTTTGGTGTTCTAGGAGTTCATGTTGACGTATGACCAAAAGAAGAAATCCAGCGGTTCCTGGTCGGGGAAGATGGGGGCAGTTGGAGAAGGGTAGAAAGTCATAGCATTCCTTCTCATCAAACCTTTTTTTCTTACTTTTAGGCCGGCGCCAAGTCCTGCTGCCACATCCAGAGTCTGCCAGCGGCCACCTGAGTGCATCAGTGGATATCCACACACTTCAGCACATCCAGGTATACTTTCGTGCTGACTTTCAAGCCGACTTCGAAGATGTTAGGTTGCATGATGTGTCCTCACTTGAACCCACACCAAAGACCATAACCAAGGCCGGAAACGTTGTTTTCATCATCCCGAGTACCAGCCATTCGTGGCAATCTAGCAATGAAATTTGATGGTGTTATAAATGGTCCTGTTTTATAACTTGGATCGGTAGAGAGCATGAATTGTGCAGCGACGCATCTCCAATCTCGCTCGTTGGACATTGTGTCACTTTTAGACACGATAGACAGCTACCATCGCTTTTTTGGATTTGTACACAACTGGCCAACTAGTAGATAGTCTGCACAAAAAAAAAAGAAAATCGGTTTTCATGAAACGGAATTTGAAGCATCTCGTCTTTTCTAGGGTGACAATTTTATTGTTCTTACTTAAAAAATATACCGAGCAGATTTGGTTTCCTTTCTTCCTTTGCGACATTTTAATATACAACGTATGGGTCTGAATGAAAATGTATATCTACTGCATATTTCTGAGGGGCTTATAGGAGTCTTTCACCAAAATACTAATAGACATTTGTGACATATTTCAATTTTCTAGACATGTAGTGCTAACGCAGACCCTAAGATATTATTGTGCGATCTTTCTTACAAAATTAATACATTGAATACTTTTGGAGTTTTAAGAGATTTCATTATATTTTTGTAATTTCATTTTAGTCTTTTGTTTGCTCACTGCTATTAGAGATATTAAAAAACCCTTCCAGGGTACACTCTCATCGACATTGCTAGTTCATTTCAAGTCAACTTCCAAACATTACGTCACATCTGTGTGACCGTAAAAAATAGACAACAATAAACGTAACCTAAACAGTTAGGAAAAGTTGATAAACGAAAAAAAAAATCAGAACAAAACAATCCATGAAATATGGTTGGCTTTTCATTTCTTTCTTTTGCAATCTGAAATGTTTGTTTTAAAACAGTAGGAAGAAATGAAAAATTTATCTTTTAAAATGAAAAAGTATTCTAAATATAAAAAAAACATATTGAGAGACGTGTATAGTTTCATTACTTTTAGAATAATAAATATTATCGATTATTCTTTTTGAATTATGGATGAGCAATAAAATAAAATGGTGAATTTTAAAAAACCTCAACGTCTTTCTGATCTTGAGAGATTGCTTACTTCGAAAGAATCGTGTCCAATCGGTCCGCCGGCATTAAATAATATAAATAAGAATACCTGCCCCAGGACAGATAAAATTATATACTTTGCAGAACAGCTTCTGGGTTTGACCTTTACTCCTGATCTGAAATGGAACACGTACATCAAGTCTGTTGCCAAGGTCGCTGGAAAGATGGTGGGATCCTTCTACCGCTCCAGAAGATATCTCACTACTGATGCAATTCTCTATCTATATAAAAGCCAAGTACGTCCAAGGATGGAATATTGTTGCCATATCTGGGCAGGAGCTGCTAAAAACAGCCTATCCTGCCTTGACAGAGTACAAAATAGACTTCGTGGCTTAGTGGGGGATGCTCTTTTCTCTTCTCTGCAACCTCTCTCCCACAGAAGAGACGTTGTAAGCCTATCCTTGTTTTATCGTTATTTCCATGGCAGGTGCTCGTCTGAACTCCAATCTCTGGTCCCCCCTTGCCAATCTTTCACGAAAAACACCCGTCTAGCTGAATCCACTGTGAAAAATTTCCCCCACTCTATATCTGTGCCTAAATCAAAACGCGGATTCCATGAACAAAGCTTCTTTCTTAGAACTGCACGCCTGTGGAACTCTGTTCCGTCTGTCTGCTTCCCACCGGACTACAACTTGGATGTGTTCAAGTCCAACGTTAACAAATTCCCAATGAACCGCCCCCTTAAGTAAACACTTCATCAAATCTCCACACTAACGTAATGTACTTGCAATAACCCTTATCCCTGAGTGGCTTCCGGGCCTTGATAAGTGGTGATCACTGTGTAAAAAAAAAAACAATTAATGAATTGCTGAAAAAGGATAAGGCTTGGGAGTGGACAGAATATTGCCAGACATCATTACAAGAAATAAAAAGAATCTTGACTTCAAAACTATTCCTAGCGCATTTCAACCCGCAGTTGGACACATTAGTAGCTAGCGACGTTGGGGCGTGCATGCTACATCGAATGCCGGATGGCTCGAAACAGCTTGTTGCTTTCGCATCACGGACTCTCTTGTCAGCGGTAAAGAATTATTCTCAGATCGAGAAAGAAGCCCTAGGAATTACATTTGCAGCTTCAAAATTCCATCGGTTCTTGTACAGAAGACAGTTTTTCTACAAACCGACCATAAGCCGTTGATATCTATTTTTGGATTGAAAAAAAAACGACTTCCAACATTCACTGCGAATCGACTATTAAGATGGGGAACTATTCTGCTGAACTATAATTTTGCAATTCAATTTCTCCCCTCAAAACAACTAGTCCATGCAGACGGTCTAGCGAGACTGATTCCTGCCAAAATGGAACCTCTTGAAGATTCAGTAATCGCGGCACTACGTATTAATAGTGATGTAAAAACAATGATAATATTATCCGCGAACTGCCGGTTACAGTTCAGGAAATTAAGTCAGAATCCCTAAATGATAATTTCATTCAAACCACGAAGCAGAACTAAGCACTGGGTGACACCAGTTCAGACATTTTTTTCTGGTTGCGACGAAATACTGTGATACGGCGAAAGGGTTGTCATCCCCCCAAACCCTTCAAAAAGAATTCTCAGGGATTTTCACATGGGACATCCAGGAATAAACAGAATGAAAAGCCTAATGAGAAGTTTTGTTTATTGGCCAGCTATGAACCAAGATATTACCGACATGGTGAACAGATGCAAAGGCTGTGCTTTGGCTGCAAAAGGACCACTGATAACATATAAACCTTGGCCTAAGGCTGAATAACCATGGTCGAGGATCCACATCGATTATGCGGGACCTGTAGAGGATTTTTACTACCTGATAGTAGTTGACTCTTACTCTAAATGACCAGAGTTACTAAGATGAAAAACGACCACTGCAACAACGACAATTTTTTTATTGGAATTGTTAGGTCGGTTTGGGGTTGTAGACTGTCTGGTTAGCGACAACGCTACACAGTTCAGCTCGACAGAGTTCAGAGAATTCTGTGAGATGTATCAAGTCAAGCATATTACGACGCCCCAGTACCACGCCAGAAGCAACGGCCAGGTCGAACGCTTTGTCGATACGCTTAAAAGGGCATTAAAAAAGACGTCGGGTACACTGTCAGAGAAGGCCCTTCAGCAATTTCTGTAGGTTTACAGAATCACGAGAAATCCGAACAAACCAGATGCGGGATCACCAGCAGAAATCATGTTTGGACGGAAAATAAAATCCGTATTTGATAAACTGCTACCCAAACACATAGTAAACAACATAACCTCTACAATGCCAACGAAACAGTTTAACAGTGGAGATAACGTGTATTTTAGACATTTTAGAAATGAAGTTTCTTTTTGGGAACAGGGCACGATCTTACGAAGAATCGGCCATATTACATACATCATTCAGGGTCCAATGTTCCAACATAAGAAGCACCTGAACCAAATTAGGAAACGCTTCTACGAGGATCAAGAAGAACCACAGCAGGACGACAGTGAGGCGATTGAAACTGTGTATGACTGTTTTGACATAGACCCTCCAAATGGGATGTCAGAACCGAAACGCTCCGGTAGAAAGAGGAAGCGCACAGACCTTTTGCTGGTCTGCCCCAAATGGAAGCAATACTGATTTTCACAACCGCGGAAATCAGCTTGGGAGGGGGTATTGTGGGGGAATCACCCTCCAAATGGACTGTTCTATCCATTATATAAACCATAGACCTTTTGATCCCAGGTGTGGATTAAACACCAGAGCGACCCCCGCCTGCTCGGTGACGTTTACTACTCTTTTCAGTTGTAACCTTTTTGCGTTGTTGTTCCAGTAATACATTGTTTAAACTCTATTCTGTTGTTCTGTTTTCTTTGTGGCTTATTGCAAGCCATAACAATCATCTATTTTTTTTATAAACAATTTTATCAAGAATTTCTTATAAGTTTTGGTCTCGGTTTCGATTATGGCTGAAGGAACTCAAGTTATATATTTATGCATATATTTTTTCATAAGGTTTTATTTCGGTTTCGATTCACGATAATGCACCCATATCATATGAATATATATATATATATATATATATATATATTTAAATAGCAACTTTATAACATATAAAAATCGATAGAACATTAACTATGTAATAATATATACGAAATGTGCAAGAATTATAATATCGTATTTAAGCGTACTTTAGGAACGGGCTTTACCGAGCATTCTTGCTAGTTTAGATAAATACTTTTGCAGTTTTAACAAAAAGGCTACAATACTATCAGAGCGTCTCAATTTACACTGAACATCTGCAGATTACCAACATCAATATATTACATATGAATGTGTCCCTTGTGAAATTACCACAGGTTCCGCTAGTTATTATTATTATTATTATTATTATTATTATTATTATTATTATTATTATTATTATTATTACGGTATTGAAACCCGCGAGGAGGGATAACTGGAAGAAATAGAGAGTATAGTACTACCCAATCAAACAGAGATAAAGGCATTAGGTGAACATGATAGTTACAAATACTTGGGAGTGCTGTGAACAAACATCATCAAAGCAACAATAAATAAAGAGAAAATTGGAAATGAATACTTCAGAAGGATAAGTAAACTCTTCGAAACTAAACTATATAGTAGAAACCTTATTAAAGGTATAAAAATGTGAGCAGTGTCACTATTAAGATTCTCTGGACCATTTATAATCTACACCAAAGAAGAACTAAGGAATCTCGACAAGAAAACCAGGAAAGTCATGCCGATGCACAATGCACTACACCAAAAGGATGATACTGGCCGACTATTTGTGAAAGAAAAACCACGGGGGAAGAGGGCTGATTTGTATAGAAGACTATGTAAATAAAACAAAAAAAGAATTAGAAAAATTAAAAATACAGAACATAGAATAATTACTGCAGAAAGAGACACAGTAGAAACAAAAAAGATAGAAAATATATGCTATATGCTAAACAGCGTTATTTTTTGCAATTCTGTTTACGTATGGATTTAGGTCACCCGCTAACGAATGATACTAAAGAGCTATATGATTTCTGAATATTTGGTTTACAGACTTTCAGCTTTATATATACGGTATTTTGACCTCGGGAACTCTTCTGCCTGTAAAAATCAATACCAATGGGTAAAATGTATATAAAAAAATCAGTTGACCTTGGAAGGAGTAAATCGGCTAACTCCTGAGCATGCGTAATATACATTTTTTGTCGCTTGATATTCACCGTTTCTCATCTATCTGGCGATTGCTCTAATGGTAACGACTGAGGGTAAATGGTTAAATAACGCTTGTGACTGAATGTTTGTTTCGATTCCATCGAAGTGCGTTTTTCTTTACTTTTGAAAGCATTGCTATATATTGCGTACAATATAATAATCAATTTAATAAATACTAAATTTGCTTGAATTGAAATAAGCGTATTTTACGACCGGGCAACGCCGGTCAGCCTGCTTGTATAGATCCGTTTTATTTCTACTGGTTGAGATATGATTTTAGTCAATTCTCGGAGATCTATTTTCCTAGTTTTTATCTTCTTTCTTGAGTTAATGCTAATATCCTGAGGCGCCTCTTTCATGGAATGCCAACGGAGATGAAACCCAGATTACATTTCACCTAATTCGTTTGCTTTTACAAGCCCCACCTGACCTCGTGCCTAACCACCTGCATATCAGGTAACCATATATATATATATATATATATATATATATATATATATATATATATATATATATATACATATATATATATATATATATATATATATATATAACTTTGGCCTTTCAATAAGTATCGAACCAAACAAAAAAACTTCTTCACATTTTCTAGATGTAACACTTAATCTTAACACCGAAACTCATCATACACCCAGCCTTACGCTTTTATACCACCCCAACTCAATTATAAAATCTATAGTACCATCCGTCTCTAGAAGAATTTCTTCTTTTTCTGCTAATAAAAAACTTTTAATCCAAATGCTACTTTCTTCAATAATGCCTTAAGGAACTCAGGACACGAAGAAAAGACTAAATACAACAATTATGCTCTTCCTGCAGGCCGCCTTAAATCTGTAATCACACACAATATGACTCGTAAAAAAACAGTTCAAATAACAAGATTTGCCGCTATCAATAACAATGAACCAGTCTACATATATAATCCAAACCAAAATACTAATCGCAATACCTCTAACCCAACTAGTCGAATTAGGAGAAAGAAAAATAATTGGTTTAATCCTCCATTTAGCGTAAATGTCAAAACTAATATACCTAAGGAATTCTTCAACACCCTGAAAAACCTCATCAGTATGCCCTGTATTTAAGAATTCGGGTGGATTCAGTACAGACCAATAAGTCTCCTTTTTTTTCTTTTTTTTTTCTTTTTTTTGCTTTTGGTACCTCGCGGAACATTGTACAAAACTCTGTCAAATACCCACACAGATATAGTTCTATATATGTATACTCTTTCAATATATATATACTCTTTCAAATACCCACACAGTTATAGTTCTATATATATATCGAGCTTTTAATAAAGTACATACATATATCGGCGTTACTTCAACATTAATTAAGAAAAGAATAGCAAACCACATTTCTTCTTTTAACAACCATAATTCTAATAATAACCAAGGAACTTCTCTAACCACTTTAATTAAAAAACTTAACTCTAATAATACGCCCTTCTCAATCAAATGGACTATCATAAAAAAGTTAAGTCTTTAACTCCAGGCTCTAAGTCATGTCGCCTCTGCACAACCGAAGCTATAACTATAATTACTTCCCCTCAAAGTAACAATATGATAAATTCTAAAAACGAACTGATCTCTTTCTGTAAACATAAGTCCAAATTTAATTATGGTAATTTTGAAATTACATAGTTATCACTTTAACCTTTCAGATAGATATATTATTTTTCTTTAACTTTATCGTTTTTCTACATACTTTCTTAATACTTTATAATTTAATAATTCTTTTATTTTAATTCTTTATTTCTTCTTTGCTTGGCCGGTTCTTTATCTGCAATTTCCGTTTTAGTCTTTAAATATTCCTATCTATCAAATATATCAATCTACCCCCACATTCATATACTGTATGTATATTTACTTATATTTTACTATATGCATTTACTTACATACTTACTTGCTTTATCCGGAATTTACAGATACCGGTCATTCTCTCCCCATAAATAAATTTCATTTTTTTATTTTATACTTTATTTTTTATTTATTTATTATTTATTTATTTTTCCCCATTTAGTGTCTTTTAACAACTCTTGCTGACATTTTCTTAAGTAATAACCTGTACATTTCAGTTGACCTATTTTTCCCCTATATTTTTCGCGCCTTTTAACATCGTTTTGTCTGGGTCATTTTGACATTTGCTTTTCTATTTTCTATTTAATTCTATCACCATTTAATATTTTTCTCTTCTTCTTCCCTGGTCTTTCATATTTACATTATGTCTCGGCAGCCGTGTGAAAAGCATATCTTATTTTTCTTTTATTAATATTATTGGATTTTCCCGTTTCCCTTGTACATATTTATGAATTATTCCATGGATTTCGGCCTTTTGGATTATTTTGGACCGTATCCCAATTACGTGATTTGCTTGGATTTCACTTGTGCGAATGGAAATTCAATTAACTTGCTTGGAGTTATATTTTTGGATTTTACCGTCATTGGATTATTTACCTTTCACCTGACTATCCATTCACGTTTAATCACCTTTTTCTTCGCCATATTTCCTCTGCTTCACTTGTTGTTATCAAGTAAGATCTTTGACTTACTTGCAGTTTCATCAAATACTTTTGTATGCAAAATCCGATCCCGCATTTTTGCTAATTCCTACCCTCTGATGGGGAGGAAAGTATTTCATCGAAACTCCGCGGATTGGGAACTATCAACTTATCAAGTGTTTCCTTTTCAGATTAAATATGTTCTTAACTCTTTTTCAAGGTGTTTTTAACATGGTTTATTAACTGTTTGCTCTTATATATATATATATATATATATATATATATATATATATATATATATATATATATATATATATAGATAGATAGATAGATAGATAGATAGATAGATAGATAGATAGATACTTCATCTGTTTTATATTAGACACAAATCACATTTCGGAATGCCATGTTTAATTTCACAAGGAAACGAACATTTATTAAATTCATGTTGGTTTTATTTGATTATTTATTTTCATGTTTATTGTATAATCAAATGAATAAATTAGAAACCAGTCTTATTTTAATACGCATCGATATGTATTTTATATTAAGTTTAGTTTTCAATTTAAAAGTGACAAATGTAATTATTACATTGTCAGATTGTTAAATATGCACGCATCAGTTCAAGAAAATAGTTTTTAATAAAGTTTTGATTCGTGGATTATTAAAATATTCTATTTTATCTTCGAAACCCGAGCCATAATTTATATTAAATACATTGATTTTTCATGCATTTATTTGTTTCTGTTTTAATTATAAGGCAATACATCATCACAGCAGCGCGTGGTAATAACGTCGATATCAGTGATGATATCATACCAAGACCACATTTCATAATGAGCCAAGATGGCATTCAGTCTGGCACAGCTTGAGTACGTGTTCGTATTAGTCGAAGATACGTCCTCCACAGTCGGCGTGTTTCTGTTCAATTCTTTTTCCCAGGCTTTACCTTCTCTATGCAAAAGATTATAGCTAACCGTCTGAGGGCCCCTACTGGGGAATGCCATAGGCCAGAGTGCGTTTATCATAGTGTTCTGGCATTTATAACCTTCTGAAACGGACATAAATAACACCCATTATCTTATTCCTAAAGCAGATGCAAAATGTAAGGTATTCTACATATAAAATTATTACAGTATCTTCTAACAAAAGATGGTGATCTGGCATCGTAGTTAGAGTTCCTCCCTAATTAGCAAGGAGCCTGAGGTTCGATCCTTGGTCAAGTCATACTAAAAATCGAAAATGGTACTTGATGCCCTTCTGGCTAATACTCACCATTATAATGTGAGGATAAAGGGTAAGTGGAGTAATCAAAGGAAATAAGTGGCATCCTCTGATATAATATCAATGAAAAAATGTCGCCCTAGTAAAGACGACATGATTCTATTTCCGTTTGATGAAAACCAGTTTCTTTTTGGGAGCAGACCTTCTACTAGTTGGCTAGTTGTGTAGAAATCCCAAGAGCGATAGTAGCCGTTTATTATATGTGAAAGTGACATGTTGTTGAACGAGCGAGATTAGAGATGTGCTGCTGTACAACTCATAACCTCTACTGATTCAAGTTATGACAACAGGACCATTGCCAGCACTATCAAAATTCAAATCCGGACGGTTCAATGCTTGAGGGCACAAAGCAACGAAGTTTCCAACCACGGTTATTATCTTTGGTGTTGTTTCAAGTAAAGGCCATATCATGCCACCTCACATCTTTGAAGTCGGCTTGAAAGTCAACACCAAAGTGTACCTGGATGTGCTTAAGAGTATGCTGATTTGCTGGTGCAATCAGGTGGCCGCTGGCAGACCGTGGCTGTGGCAGCAGGACTCGGCGCTGATCCACAAGTCGAAAGAGACCCAGGATTGGCTTCAGAAGGAGTGCTATGACTGTGTACCCTTCTCTCATGTTCCCCTCCTCCCCAGACCTGAACCCGCTGAACTACTTCGTTTGTTCATACGTCGAGAACATTACCAACATGAACTCACACAATACCAAAGCCAGCCTGATTGCCATCATCCGCCAAGTATTTGCAGCGCTTGTAAAAAAGACATGCTCCCAGTTCCGGACCAGTATCAGCTCGAAGGCAACTAAATTGATTAGATGTAAGCTCAACTATATACCCAAGTTACTTGAATTTATTTTTTCAATAAAAGTTTTAAAATAAAGCTGTAGGTTTTTCTTAGGGCGGCAAATTTATTGTCCCACCCTGTGTAATAGTCAATAAAAAGGAATCCTTCGGTTGCTCTCGACTACGTATTTTATCCTCACACAAAATTTTGTAAAATAATGTTGAACGACTGATGATTATGATTCGGGTCTCATGCGGAACCGCTTTAATTAAAGGTTTGCTTATGCCGTCCTTTGAAATCGATGAAGACTGAAAAGTGCTAGAAAAGTTTACAATAGACACAAGTCGAACATTTAATACTTTGAGGGGAACCGCTAACACAACCTTGAAAATTATAAGAAAAATATCTTTAAAATTTTTAGTAAGTGTGTAAAGATATATTGAACATAGCAACGGATTCTAGAGACAGATTGATATTTGTTGAGAATTTTATACAAGAAAGGGACCAAGACTTGAGGTTTAATCGAGCACTTGCTATTAAAGTAACGAGATGACAAAGAGAGACCAGCAACGTCTCTTCTATTGCTAAGAGGTAGAAGAAAGGAATAAAGTACATTGTTTGGGGTAATAGGCGTATAAAAAAGCAACAATCACGAACTATAAAAACCGAAACACAAAAAGCTATCTCGTTTTTGCCTCGTCTAGCACATTGCACTGTGTACGACTCCTGTACACTAGTACCGTCCGACAATACATGGGCCTAACCAGGTCTACCATTAGGACATTTAACAAGAAAAGTTCATTACAACGACACTAACATAGCCTGTACAGAGTAAGAAAGTGGCAAACAATTTCACAACTTACATATACTATTAAGAACAGATTTCAAAACCTTTTTACGGAGGAGGATTTAAAACATTACCTAACTTTTCACACATTTATGCACACATACATACACGCATTTATACATACATTATTATAAATATATGCATCAGAGGGAGCCCAAACCTTTAATAATTTCCCTTTCCGCAGCACTAGTTTGTATTTGTTGGGGGGGGGTAAAATGACCCCTATTTGAGAACTAAATGGAATCAACCAGTCCTATGAATACCACTGGTTTCAGGAGACATTCATACCATGTTTAAGCGCATGCTACGAACACGTTCCTCTCATACCACTTTAGTGGCTCCTGTATTCTTTGTGATATTATATTTTAGATACTTTACAATACTTGTGGTTTGTTTCATTTGTGACCCCTACCACGGGTCTACAACAGTATTAAAATCAGTAACTTTAAAAGCCAAAAATTTCAAAACCTACATAAACTATTAAGAACAGATTTCAAAAGAGGTGGGTACAACATTAACTATCTTCCTACATATTTGAGATGAATATGAGTTCGTTCCTCATGTTTATTGCAGAATTACGTAATACGCTAGAATGGTACTTTGTTTCCAGGCCCACTTGTGAGTTTGGGGAATTTTGAAATGATCCTGGAACTCTCATTGGGCCCCAAGGAAAATACATGGGGATTGAAATTCTATATTTTTTCTATTGGTGTAGATTCATAAAATCCTTGTAGTATATCCTCATTGATCTTAAAGATAGACAGCAGGTAAAGTTGACGTTCTTTGTTAATAATAAAAATCATTCTCCATTTTACTCAAAATGATAATTTTGGTCTTAGATATCTTGTGAGGCTGAAAATGAAACACACAGGAAAAAAAGGTTGAGAATGACTGGAATAGTATACTCTTATCAAAACTCTCCTCTATGCTTGTCAGATTTGATTATAATAAACTAGATTTGACACCGGCATACTTCCGTTTCATATTTTGTCATTCATTTCTTCTTTACAGGATTCTTCTAAACTTGCATTATTTCTATTTCCGTTTGCTGACGCATTTACGGACGGACGTTTGTCACTGATCTAAATCAGTATTTTATATTCTATACTCACATATTCACTGCGGATTCGATATTATTAAACGAGACTCGTGCTCAGCATAGATAGAGAAAAGTTTTTTTATTAGATCATTTGTAACTACAAAATAATTACACTTTTTCTTAGGGAGGGAAGCAAAACCTGGTCTACCTTTGCGTTCCATGTGTAAAAAGGATGTGCCCTCTATAGTATCAGACCCGACGGAATGGTTAATTGTAGGTATAGACCGTTTCATACCCTCGTCAAATTTCCAGCAAAATCCTAACAGCCAGCCGTGGTTCTCTCCAGAATGTGTTGCAGATAGAGAAAAGTTGTATTTTTTTGTTAGATCATTTGTACTTACAAAATAATTACACTTTTCCTTAGGGAAGAAAGCAAAACATGACACCTGTTCTTTTACCGCACCTTATGTTTTTTGGGCTCAGTCATTGAAGGAACTATTCTTTTTAGATTGAAGTGATTTCGATTTTTATACCAATCCAGAATGCTTTTGAGTTTGAATGTGCTGTTTTTTTCTCAACATCAATATTAAACTTGCGTCCAACTTTGGCCCAGTGGTAAAAAAAGTAGACAGTAACTATAAAATTATAAAATTTTCGTAAGTGCTTGTTGACGTGTTACTTGTTCTACTAATATATCTTAATATATATATATATATATATATATATATATATATATATATATATATATATATATATATATATATATATATATATATATATATATATATATAAATACACGCGTTCCACAATAGTAAATTCTAATTGGTTCTAAGCTGTGGGAAAAATCAAATAATGTATACGAAAAATTTGAAAAGAACATCGGCAAAATAACAGTGTTGTCATCAAAGGTGTTTTATAAAAATTCCAAAAATAATAAAGAATGATTGGAAAACCTATCGTAACTAATTACAGCAATCAATTAGCATGGAACCAAATGGTTCACGTGTTGTCAAGTTTTAATTAAAATCTATTTCTAAGGATACACAATCGCTACGAGCTTTTTTATTCAAAGGTTACAGAGTAATTAGAAACCTCTCATTTAATGCCGAACTGTAGTTAGAATTATTTATTACACGGTGTTCTTGTAAAAATGAAGCCGCGTAATTAGTACATTTGCTTGGTTGTCTTTTGTTTCAACGTATTCTTTGTTCTCGTTCATTCGGATTTCAATTAGTCGAAAGTTAACAAGAAAGCTTGCAATTTCGTCAACTCAATCGGCTCTAAAGAATACGGGTTCAATTGTTAAAGACGATTATCAACATTACTTTTTAACTGGCCTGTAGATTCGGCATGCAAGGTTCGAGTTACAGAATTTTGGCATGATTGGTAAATATATGAATCTGTGCATCATCATGGCAATCTGTTGGTAAAATTTGTAGAGTATACTAAATTACGATAGTAAAATGCGAGCATGGAAAGTAATATGGTTAAGCTTAAACCTGGAAAAGTAAAGGACTAGTTGTTAAAACTGTAAGACAAAAGGATATTCTCGTAAAAAATATAATAAATTTATAATTTAAAATATTGCAGTATTAAGAATTGGTTATATAATATCATAAATTTCCAGGTTTAACAACTAGTCCTTTACTTTTCCATGTTAAAGCTTAACCATCTTACTTTCATGCTTGCATTTTCTATTGTAATTCATGACTTTTCCAGGCTTCCAATAAATTTACTTGTTCTTTGTTTAATGTCAGTCTTATTTTTTGTCCCCTAAACGTAACGTACACATATGTAATAACAATGTACGGCACTCGCATGCTTTCAATAAAATCACTCCAATTATCTTCTTTTCATTCTTTCATTCTGTATGTTTCACTTGTTACGTCTCTTTTCGCGACACCAGTGAATTAGTAGCAACACTAGTCGCTGAAGCGACGTGCTTGCTATGGAAACCAGCCATAAAAATATCGCTCACATTTCATTATTTTTTTTACGACTTTGAACGATACTAAATTCATCATAACTTTTGTTTTACTGAACGAAAATGTAATTTTTGTTCACAATATAGCTGAGAAGGGGATCTATAAACTGTAATAATTGTTGGAAATTTAGTCGAAAAATGAGTGAGCGGTGAAGCTTTAAAACAGTTTTAAATGACTAAAACTAACACTTTACCATATATTCAAAAACCCTACCGTGTTTGAATGATTACTAACCCAAGCCGGACAACTAATATTGAGTAAGATATCTGCGATAAGATATATATATATATATATATATATATATTTATTTATTTATATATATATATATATATATATAATATAAAGCTGACTGTGTGTGTGTGTGTGTGTGTGTGTGTGTGTGTGTGTGTGTGTGTGTGTGGTAACGAATAGGCTCCTATATAGTTGACTATTTTAAAAAACTGATTACATATAATTATAGAAGATATATCGAGACACAGGAATGGGTATGTTCGATAAGGAAGAACGGTGGTTCATTAAAATTGTGGGGCCTGCGTTCGCGCCTGGTCAGCAAAGTATGAAAATAAAACATTTTTAAATAAAAAAAAACGTTTACAAATGTTTTGATATAGATGTACATAAGAATACTTTGATAAGTATGTTTTAACTTAAATAGGGATGGTATTATAAAATTGTGGGGTCTGCGTTCGCGCCTGGCCTCCATAGAATGGAAATAGGCACAAACTTTAATAAAGACTTTTCATATCTATCTGCGTAAGTATACTTTGATAATTATGTTTCAGTTTGAAGAAATATGGTATAATAAAATTATGGGATGTTCGTTCGCGCCTGACCTCCATAGAATTGAAATATGTCACAAAGTTTAACAAGGTTTTTTAATATAGATCCACAGAATATTGTTATAAGTATTTCAGTGTGAACAGGTATGGTATAATAAATTATGGGGTTTATCTATTTTATTTTTACTTTCATCATATTTTGCTTTGGTTTTGATACCCCCAAATTCGAAGCTATCTCTTTACAACCCTTCCTTTTAATAACCTATCATACTTTCATAAACCAGAGTCCATTTTCTGTAGGCTGTTTTTGAACCCAGTCAACGATGGGTACTTTTGCTAGTATATATATATATATATATATATATATATATATATATATATATATATATATATATATATTAATGATGGGATGCTTTTAATACTGTTTAATATTCCAATACAATTACCGATTCCGTAAGAAATTCCTGATTCTGATGTAATTACCAATTCCGATAATAGTTCTATATAAATTTCTAAATATTAAACTACGTATGAAATTGTTATTTTTTTCCGATTACAGTAAATACACGTTTTTAATGTGCAGATATCTTTTCCAACGTAAAACCACAACTTTAGCTTTACTTGCAGTTTAAAAGCAATACATGAATATTATTAATATTACCAGCCGTGTAAAATTCGGTTGGAAACAAAAGCAAATTTAAAAAGATAATAAAATTAATCGTTTTGTTGCATCGGAAAATATATAAAAATTTTTCCGATTCCGATACTCGAAAAAAGTTTCGATTTCTTCGATTCTCGATTCCGATTAATCGCCCCAATATATATATATATATATATATATATATATATATATATATATATATATATATATATATATATATTAGATTAAAAGACAGATCTTGCGGAATTTTGGTTTTAAATTATGTATCTTCAAATAAGTTTTCAGTATAATATATTTACTTCCATATATTATTTTAAAGAGCGTTTTTCGGCTCTATTTAATCGTGGAAATCACAATCGTTTTAAAACAAGTATGTCTGTTTTTTTTTTAGAAATTTTAATACAAGATAGATTAAGCAAATTCGCTTAATTTTCCAATTTTAAATCAAACTAGACCGAAAAGCTGCTGAAACAGCTCGCGATATCTACAAAGTGTTTGGTTCAGGAAGCACAACAAAACGCGTAGCACAATGGTGGTGTAAGAAATTCAGTGGAAGCGACAAGAATCTTGAAGATTATGAGCGTACTGGTCGGCCATTGGATGTTGACAACGATCAATTAAAGGCCTTAGTCGACGCCAATCCAGCCACACAACTGTTCGGGAACTTGCTTCTCAATTAGAAGTAACGTATATGACAATTTTCAACCATTTTAGAGAGATTGGAAAAGCAATAAAAACTCCGTAAATGGGTATCTCATGAATCGAACGACAACTAAAAGAAACGCCGTTATAAGGTATCATCTTCCCTTCTTTTAAGCAACAAGAACAAAACGCTTCTCGTTAACTTGCGAATAAAAGTGCATTCTTTACAACCGGTGACGCTCAACTCAGTGGTTAGACGCCGACAAAGCTCCGCGACACTTCGCGAAGAAGGAGTTGCAACAAAATAAGGTAATTCTGACTGTTTAATAGTCTGCTATCGGTTTCATCTTTTACATTTTTTTTAATGCAAGCGAAACCATTACGGTGGAGGAGAAATGTAAATAGATCACAGTTGTTTATTACTATTCCTATATATATATATATATATATATATATATATGTATATATATATAAATATATATATATATATATAGGAATAGTAATAAACAACTACATATATATATATATATATGTGCGTGTGTGGGGAGGGGGGAAGTCTATAATCAAACGCCTTTCCACAAATATATGTTTAACTCGCACACTCTAACTGCCAAAGTCGTAATTTTCCTTCTTCTATGCTAATTGTCTTTTAGGACTTAGGAATCGAGTATACTTTACAATTTCCCGAGATTCACAGTTCACAAGTTAATTATCTACAACAAAACTGTTAACTAGTTAATTATCTACAACAAAACCGTTAACTAGTTAATTATCCACAAGAAAACCGTTAACTAGCAAATTATCCACAACAAAACCGTTAACTAGCTAATTATCTACAACAAAACCGTTAACTAGCTAATTATCTACAACAAAACCGTTAACTAGTTTATCATCTACAACAAAACCGTTAACTAGTTAATTATCCACAACAAAACCGTTAACTAGTTAATTATCTACAACAAAACCGTCAACTAGTTAATTATCTACAACAAAACCGTTAACTAGTTTATTATCCACAACAAAACCGTTAACTAGTTAATTATCTACAACAAAACCGTTAACTAGCAAATGATCCACAATAAAACCGTTAACTAGTTAATTATCTACAACAAAACCGTTAACTAGTTAATTATCATCAACAAAGCCGTCAACTAGTTAATTATCTACAACAAAACCGTTAACTAGTTAATTATTTACAACAAAATTGTTAACTAATTAATTATCTACAACAAAACCGTTGCCTAGTTAATTATCTACAAAAAACCCGTTAACTAGTTAATTATCTAAAAAAAAACCGTTAACTAGTAAATGATCCACAACAAAACCGTTGACTAGTTAATTATCTACAACAAAACCGTTAACTAGCAAATGATCCACAACAAAACCGTTAACTAGTTAATTATCCACAACAAAACCGTTAACTAGTTAATTATCTACAACAAAACCGTCAACTAGTTAATTATCTACAACAAAACCGTTAACTAGTTAATTATCTACAACAAAACCGTTAACTAGTTAATTATCCACAACAAAACCGTTGACTAGTAAATGATCCACAACAAAACCGTTAACTAGCTGATTATCCACAACAAAACCGTTAATTAGTTAATTACCCCCAACAAAACATCTTATACTAGGCGCATGAATTTTTATCGTTTTTAAATTTAAGATTTGCTGTTGTTTTTTTTAACAGTTTCGAAAGAGTAAGGAAGTAGTGTTTTACTACATCAGTACACAAGTTTGAATTTCACATATGCCTAAAAAATTGTTTTTTAACTTGATATGCGGTTTATAATTTTAAAATAATTAACATACGATTATAACTTAAAATATTACATGAATATTTTTTTACATAAAAGTCGATCTGTTATTCATTAGCAATAAGCAAATCCATTCATCGTTGTTACTTTCTCTACCATATCTATAAAAGTGAGAATGTGTGTAAGGATACTTCTCAACCTATATACTCAACGATTTTTTGATCTACAGACTTGAAATCTAGTATGTAGGGTATTCAGACATGTGGAAACTTTTAATTGGTTTTCACCCCGAACAAAGAGCTGCTTTAGGGTCAAAATTGAAAAATTGGTAGATGGGGATAATCCGACTTTTACCTGTTTGTCAAGTATTTAACGAACACGCTTCCGTAAATCCTTCAGATAGCAGATTACTTATGTTAAGAATAGGTAGGTTTGAAAACATATTTTATCGAACGTGTCAAGCTGGCCTAATAGTTATCGTGCCTGATTCGCTGCCTTTAGTTTCGGTTTCGATCTCAGCTCGAGTATTTTTTGTTTGTTTATTACAAGAACTGAACTGTCTAGAACAAATACAATACTCGCATGCACATGTCTCATTTTTTCCGTTTTTTTATTTCATTTTTAAAGGTATTCATGTTTATAATAAATAAGAAGTCTGCATGAATTAAAATATAACATTTATGCCTATTTTACGACCGGGCAACGCCGGGTGTCCTGCTAGTACTAACATTAAACCAGTAAAAGTTGGATAAAGATAGAAATTGCCATAACCAAACAGTGTACCAACACCTTTCAAGAGCGGTGTATAAAGTAATGGTACCTGATTCTTATGACATTTCCTTGCATTTAAACTTACAAAACAAACTAAAGGGTCCATTCGATTATCGTGATGGCTGTGATGCTAATAACGTTTAATGTTCGGCGTCGAGAACGTCTATCGATAATTTGGCGAGAAAGCAAGAAGAGATATTGATCGGTCGGTTTTACAATAACTATTCAGCCGATCGATAGACTCGCTAAATATAACACAAGGCTGATGCAAATGCGAAGAAGACAAGATATTATAAGCGATCACTATTTTCTCTCTTGCCGTTGCCAAGGTCTGCAGGTCGCCACAATAAACGAACGTTGGCATTGAAATGAGCAATGCTTTCTAAATTTGAGTAGGTATGGAGAACACGTTTACAGAATACAATAGGTTCAACCGGCTTGATTTTCGATGATGGTGTATGTTACAGTACGTACTTTATTTAATACTAGCATGGCCACCGGGCGTTGCATGGGAACATAGATTATCAGAAAGTAGAGCTTTTAAAAGCGTGTATAGCGTCTCTCTGTCTCTCTCTCGCTCTCTCTCTCTCTCTCTCTCTCTCTCTATATATATATATATATATATATATATATATATATATATATTAAAAAGAGTGTAGCCATCAACAATTGTGGGTTTTTTTAAGGTTTTCATCATATTTTTATTTTAAAATATTTTTATAACGCGTTTCGAACTTAGGGTGTGCTCTCTTCAGATGTTTTCGCAATAAGTTTTTCTTTAAAATGGGAGTTTGAAAAGTTATTTTTACCTCCGCTGATACAAAATGTGTTTTTCAGAGTGATGTGTGATCTCAGACATTCTGTCTCCAACCGTAAGTGTTCAAAGTGGCCGGTCAAAGTTAGATTCAAAGAGGGCGCTTTTGGTCCATTTGGTGAAGGTTTTTATGTTTTTTTAGGGTGTTTTTTAAAGATTTTCTTTCCCCATGTATAGCACACACTCACACACAATCACACACGCATACATATACATACATGTACATGTACACATGCACACGCACGTAGGCACATACACATACACACACGCATATACATAGAAATATATGTAGGGGCATACATATATACATTCCCACCTACACACTCACACACACACATCCACCTCTAACACGTTAGGCACATATTGGTTAATCATATTTATTTTTTATTTTTTTTATTTATTTATTTTTCCCCCAACCAAAACCCGCATGTATATATGCGCTTAATCATTCAGACATAAGTACACGCACACACACACACAAGTAAGATGGAGAATAGGTAGGAGAAGATACATATACACACATATACACGTACATACACATATATATACATATATGTATGTGCATACACACTCACAAACATCCACATACTATGTAGGCACATGCACCTACACACACACACACACACACACATGCACACACATAGAGAGATATATGCAGGGGCTCACACATACGCGTATATCCATATCCACACGAACACATTTACCCACTCATATATATGCATACATATGTATATATATACACACACATACAAATGCGTATACATTCATCCACCCATATATATATGGACACATGTACCCACAATCACACATACGCATACATATTCATACATCCCACCTTATGTATATATTCGTTGATGTTTTCTTTCTTTTCTAATCCAAGCACATATGCAGACATGTATTCGGTCACCCAAACATAAGTGCACGTACACACACAAACAAGATGGAGCATAGATAACAGATGATATATATATATATATATATATATATACACGCATACACAATCATATGTATACACTCACATACACACACATATATACATGCAAACATGTGCGCACATACACATACATACGTATAATTTCTAATTGTTTGCTTAGTTTAGAGAAATGGTACTGTACTGGGTATGGACGCGCGCACCCGTGAAAGTGTGCGCGTGCTTTATTGTGCTTCTTTTGTTTCGTGTGTGAGGGTGCACATTTACACCAGTATGCATGCGTGTAAGTGTATCTTGTGTTTTGCCTATTTATGTGTATAATTATGGAGAGATTTTTTAGGCGGGGTTAAACTTTGCTATGAAGTTTTTTTAATGTGTTAGCAAGTAGAAGTAGTTGTCAGTTTGGAAGATGGGCATTATCTCGAATCTGCCTCCACTGCATGTGTGTATATGTTGTGATACATGCAGGTGTCTATTTTCCGCGATTTTGATGTTGGATCGGTGTAGGGCTACTCTATTACTAAGGTTTTTTGTAGCGCCTATGTAGGATTTATCGCATGCTGGACATTTTATTACATAGATCACGTTTTTTGAGGTGCAATCTAGTTTTTTTTTTAATTTTGAATGTTTATATGGGGTTCGTAAATGTGTATGTGTTTCCCTCTAATATTATGTTGCAGACTCCACATCGTTGTTTGTTGCATTTTGGGACTCCTTTTGTTGCGTCTTGATTGAGTTTGGATGAGGTAAGAATGCGTTTTAGGTTTTTGGGTTGGCGTTTGCTTTTTATTATTTTTGTTGTTTTAAGGAAGTTGTTTAATTTGCTATTTTGGTTAAGTAGGACGAGGTTTTTCGTTATCTCTGTGAAAAGCTCTGGGTTGTTTGTGTTGTGTCTGGAGACGTATGTTAGGATTTGTTCTTTGTTTCGTTCTTTAGGGGTTCTCAAATCTTCTACTGGTATATTTGTCGCAAGTTGGATCCCTTTGTCTATAAGTTGTGATGGGTATTTTCTTTTCTTAAATTTATTCGTAGTTCCTTGAGTCGGATTTTCCAAAGGTTATTGTCCGTGATTATGGTGCAGATTCTACGGGCTAGGGTGTAGGGAATTGATTTTATGCAACTTTTATGGTGGTGACTTTTAAAGTGTAGGTATTGTTGGGTGTCTGTAGGTTTGCGGTAAATGTCTGCGATAATGGTATTGTCTTTAATCTTTATCACTATACCTAGGAAAGGTAATTCTGTAGAGCTTTGTTCTATGGTGAATTTAATTTTTGGGTGTAGGTTCTGGAGTATGGTGTGTAAGTCTGTGATGTCCCCCCATGTGGGTTTCCATAGGATGAAGCAGTCATCTAAGTACCTTTTCCATGATTCTACAAACAGTTGTTTAGTGCTGTGGCCAAATTTTTGTTCTATCTTTTCATATAAGGTTTCTTCTAGGTAGGCTAGTGTAAGGGTTGCGTAAGTCGGTGCCATTTTCGTTCCCATTGCTGTACCTAGTGTTTGGATGTAGTTGGCATTGTTGAATTAGAAGGAATTATTATTTAGGATTATGTCTATACTATCGATAATGCATTGCTTTGTGAATCTAGGATGTAGTGTTTGTGCGTGTCTGTTGATCCAAAATAGTATTGCTTCTTTTCCCAATTCATGGGGTATATTACTATATAAACTGCTAACGCCAAATGTAACTAATAGTGTCCCGTTTTCTACTGTATGTGGTCAGGTAGTAAGAAAATGGATGTCGTCCCTTATGTAGCTCTTAACTTGATCTGTGAAAGGTTGTAATAAGATGTCTATTAAGTTGCTAAGTCTGCTTGTCGGACAGGCTGGTCCTGCTACAATGGGTCTAAATGTAAGGTCATTATATATTCTGAGTTTTGTGTATTGATGGCAAGTTTTATTACGCCAGATTTATGTATTTTAGGCAGTCCGTAGAAGTTGTTGGTCTTTGTAATGAAATTTGTGAGGAAGTCCTTTTCTTTCTTTTTTAATATTTTGTTGTGTGTTGTACAAAGTATGTGATTTTTGAGATGGTGGTGTTATCTATGTTGGTACTAATGGGTTTATAGTAGTGTTTGTCATCCAGTAATTCTGTAATTTTTGTTTCATAATACGTTTTGTCCATGATTACTATGGCACTGCCTTTGTCTGCTTCTTTTATTATTACGTCATTATTATTACGGATCTTTTCGAGTGCTTGTTTTTGCTTATGTGTGAGGTTGCTTGTGGTTTTGTCTTTTTTTTTTTTTTGGAGGTTAAGGTTCCAGAGATTTTCGAAGTAGCTGTTTAGTTCTTTTGTGTTGTTCTGTTTATTAGGGAAATATGTTGATTTGTTTTTTACTAAAGAATCATCTTTGTCCCTTTTGTTATCTAGTGTTTTTATTAGTCTAAATTTCCGTTCGAATTCTTTAAGGTCCTTTTTTAGTTCCGCTATATTGATTTTAGGGGTGGGGCAGAATTTGAGGCCCAGTTTCAGTATTTCCATTTCGTTCTTTGATAAGGAGTATTTGGATAAATTGATGATTTTGGGTCTATTTTTTTCTAACCTGGAATTGTTGTTCCCTGGGGGTTTCCTAAAAAATGGTGTTTTTTTTTTGTTTCCTTGTTTCGAGGAGTGGTGTGTTTTAGGGTGATGTGATGTCTCCTTGTAAAATGAGTGTTGTGTACATTATTGTGAGGGTTCAGTGATAAATGATTGAATGGGTTGTCTTTTCTCTCGTTGGAACTAAACAACCATCACTCATTAACGTGGCTGAACCTTGTGAGATCTGAAACATGGTCTGATTCTGAATAAATTATATATATATATATATATATATATATATATATATATATATATATATATATATATATATATATATATATATATATCAACACGCACACGTGCAGATTCTGCCCAGAATGGGAAGAATTTTAGGACTTTTTTCATGTTCACTCGCATGTGATTAATGATCATTTTCTTCTCCAATTTTACCTCGAAAACCCTGATGCTGTCCCCTGAAATTGGGACGAAACGTTGATTAATATTATTTTATAAATTCTCGGTTTTTCTTCTTCAAAGAATCATATACATATATATATATATATATATATATATATATATATGTTGGTGGGTATTTTTTGTTTTTGTTTTGCGATATGTTTTTAATTAATTCAATTATTTATACGAAAGAGTATTTTTGCTTAAATGCGAGTTGGGAATAATTTCCCCTTTCACCAATTTGGTACGCCCAAATGGATAGCGGCATATGCATATATTGTTTTTGAAATATAATTATTCAGTGACACGTGTTTCGTCATCTATGACTCACCAGAGTTGCTGAATCTAACGAGATTCAAAATTGGAACTCCATGGAAACAAGACTAAACTACTACCACTGGTCTATCTTCAACAACTGTTTGGATATATCGCGATTCGGCATTTTTTGAAAGTGCAAGGGTAATACATGTATTCATGGTTCTTCGAAAACAATGCATTTCATTATCTTTCAGAAATCTTTTCGTATACACATGTGCTCTACCATGCTGTGCTATATGATATGTGCATTTTTAAAGTCTCTTTCCCCGCCACCTAGCGACGACCTTACTCCGACTTCACACGTCTGTCTTCGCCGGCGCGCCCTATGTTTCCTTTTGCTCGACTACGTCCTGTCTTTTTTCTTTTTCTCTCTTTCTTCTTTCCGTGACGTCAGCACATGTACATTTGCTTAATTTTCATATGTGCTCAGACGGTTGCTGCTATTTTTTTCGCTAATCAGTTATCCTACGACTTCCTCCGTCGACGCTCTGTTACAATAAGAACACACCGCTTCATTATACTTTTATACCAACGGCATTAGTGTTTCATGCTTTCGAAATACATACACATACACACACATACACACACATATATATATAGAGAGAGAGACAGAGAGAGACAGAGAAAGAGAGAGAGAAATGCGAGCATGAAAAGTAGTATGGTTAAGCTTAAACATGGAAAACTAAAGGACTAGTTGTAAAAACGAAAAGAAAAGGACACGATATTCTAGTAAAAAATATAAGGAATTTATTACTTAAAATATTTCAGCGTTAAAATTGATTATATAATGCTATAAATTGAATTTTTAAAAAAAATTCTTAATGCTGCAATATTTTAAGTTATAAATTTATATTTTTTACAAGAATATCTTGTCCTTTTTTCTGGATTTAACAACTAGTTCTTTACTTTTCCATGTTTAAGCTTAACCATATTACTTTCATGCTCGCATTTTTCTATTGTAATCTATGATTTTTCCAGGCTTCCAATAAATTCTCTTGTTCTTTGTTTAATGTCAGTCTTATTTTTTGCTCCCATAAACAAATCAAACAGATATGTAAAAACAATGTACGGCACTCGTGTGCTTTCAATAAAATCCCCCCAAATATCTCCCTTTCATGCTTTCATTCTTTCTGTTTCATTTGTTACAGCTCTTTTCGCGAGAGCGTTGAATTAGTAGCACCAGTAGTCACTGAAATGGTAATTAGTAAAAACCTGAAGAGAGTGCTCAATACTATTGCAGAGCAAATATATATTTTTTATAACCGTTTTATCTGCTTGGTTGCATATATTTCGATTACCGAATCATATCAATGATCCGATAATTTTAACACACTTTAAAGAAATATATGCGTGTGTGTGTGTGTGCGTGTGTGTGTGTGTGCGTGCGTGTGTGGGGGGGAGTGCGTATATGCACTTAGCTGTTTCAACATAATAAAAAGCAGATACGTAAAACTGAAATACCGAAAAAGACAAAATAGAAACGCTGAGTGAATGATCAAATTTCGGTGTCTTTAAAACAACCACAGATAAGAATTAAAAGCGGGATTCGTTTCTAAATCTGAGATTCACTTATTTGATAGGAAATAATATTAGAGTATTCGTTACTACCATTACCTAATCAAGGTTACACTAAATCCGATATTATAAGGTTTTTGAATCTGTCTTGGGGACTATCGAACTTTTAGCCGACCACACACACACTTGTATGCGAACATACACACATACACGCATATATGTGAACACACACACACACACATGCGACTTTCCTCCGTATAATACTAGCAGGGTAACCCAGTGATGTCCGGGGCAAAAGTGTAAGATATTTTCATTAAAGCGTGTATTCCTTTACTTCTTTCTATCCATATCTTATCCGTTTCCATTTCCTCCTCCCAACTCCTCGTTCTCCTCTGTACAGCATATTCCTCTCTATAAACTCACACGCATATATACACACACACAGTAACTATTTTTGTATATATTTCTCAAGGCATGAGTCGGCATGAAACAATCAAAGCAGATTAATTGTAGTTTGTAGTTGCACAATCTTTACTAAATCTGTGCCAGTTTAGAATTAAATGAATATCTATTTTTGAAATTTTAGATATTATTTTTCCGGGGTTATGTCGATCAAGAAATCCTAACCTTGTGTGTGTCTGTTTGGTATTGTTTTCGTTTTACACGCATATATGTAAGCACAGACAACTGGTTTGAATTTCATTTAAACTGAATACATAAATTTTGAATTTAAAGGTGTTCTTGAATCTATAGCTCCTAAAGAAAGGCATAGAAATATTCGGCACATCGAGAGGGACGTTGATTTTCGGCACAACGTTTACTTTCCCATCCGGGGAATGCTATATATATGATTTAGATTTTATCAAAATATCACACATTTAATGTTCTTAAAACTTTCCTATACAGCACAATCACGTTGACGCACCGGTTCTCGCTAGATCACCGAGTTTAAGCAACGTTAAGCCTGGTTAGTACTAGATGGGTGACCATTTGAGAAAGCAAGGTGCTGTATGTACCGCGAAGTAAAATACCAGGCTAAGAAATTGGCGCGATCTACCCTTTTCTCGAGCGTAGATTATCTATCTAGTGATGACGTCATGATAAAAAACTTTGATAGCCTTGGCGAAGTATCTAGTATTCTAGCTACCGACGAGATTTGAATTACACTACAAACTCGTGTAGTGAGTTCAATCTCGGCTACGGCCCCGCTGGAAAACTTTCCAACGTCATAGATTTATTGGGAACAAATTTAAATATTAGGGACCACTGCTTCCGAAAATATTACAACTAAATATAGTATTAATTAAGCCTGACTACTTATTAAGAAGATGCAACGCGATAAAAAATATATTTCTACCTTATTCAACTCACGTATTGAACACTGTTTATGTAAATACTAAAAAATTATTCTTAAAATATTACATCCAATTATCCACTTAAATTTCACGTGGAATATGAAATTATATATATATATATATATATATATATATATATATATATATATATATATTGTGAATTTTATAGATATAGGACACAATTCCGTTGAGCATGAGATAGATGGCGATTTAAAAAATGACCGTAATTTATTTCTCATTAAACTAATTTACGGCAATTTTCCCACGGAATAAATTGATCGTTTAAGCTTGCATTTTTCAACAGTGTTGGGGATGATTCGTTGTTAGCCTGAGCATGTGAAATAGCATAACTCCAAAATCTGACGTCGAATTATATTTTTGACTTAACGCTTTTCAAATCCACATTGCCTATGAGCTGCAAGATAATTGAAAATTCTCTCGTATGCCCCAAATCATTGATACAAGTAAATGTTAATATTTCCATTCCACAATTGGCGCCATTTGTCAAACCTTTAATAAAATATGATGTGGTAACTATCGTTTTATTATCATTTAAATTTCCTGTTTTTACTTATATATAGCTAACATATATGTATATATATACATATATATGTGTGTGTGTGTGTGTGTGTGTGTGTGTGTGTGTGTGTGTGTGTGTGTGTGTGAGTTGCTTTCGTTCTTTCGGAATTTTATTTATTTTATCCATTGAGCAGGGGAATAATGGAATAATATACTTATAGAAATCAAAATCTGTATATTATTTATATAACCGTTACCTATCCATTGGTAGACTCAACCGAATACCAAATAAATTGAGAACCAAGTAATCTCGTGGCAAGGAGAATGGGATTCTTTACTGAGAGCCGACTCATAAGTAAGCCTCATTTACGTCACTATTAAAATATCTATATACATTTTTATCTTTGAAATGTGTGCGTGTTGTTTTTCTGAATCTACATTTATATATATATATATATATATATATATATATATATATATATATATATATATATATATATATATATATATAGTATGTTCATGTGTGTGTGTGCGTGTGTATGTACGTGTATACATAAAACTAAGTGTTGTCTGTTAATTAGTTCTTATGCGTCACTGTTGAGATATCCAACCGAACCAATCATGCACCTAAGTTACCGTTTTCAAAGTGTAACGTACGGAATAACTAAAGAAGGAACGATCAGCATAATACGTATTTGAAGATCGCTTAAAGGACGAGAAACGTTAGCGATACTAAAAACTTCTAAGCGAAAGTTAACCTTCTTAGAACGACGAAAACTCTCGAGGTGGGAGACAATATATTCATTAAGAAGAATAGTGGGCTTTTCGCTTTCGTTTCATACAGTTGTAAAAGCAGTATTTACCTGAAACGTCTTGTGAATTGTCACCAGCGACCAAAACATTGGATTAAAGTTAGGTTTTCACGTTATTACAAACTAAATTAAAAGATTATGAAACATAATTTTCTATGCTCTGTACATTATATGAACTACTCTGTAAGCTGACGAAATTAAAGATACTGACTCTCGGTACGACCTGTGTACTTGCGTAGTACGCCATCTTGGCGATACGTGCTACGACTTTTGCTGTCTGCATATTCTCTTTACTTTCAATACAATTCACTTTTTCTACCCATATACGTGGCTGCATTTTCTTAATGACCCTTTCGAGATACAACGGTTTTGCATTAATATTAGCACTAATCTAAGGCCACCTCCTCTAAAGCATGTTGGTGTGTATGTATGTGCGGAGTGCAATGTATCAGTTTCGATTGAGAAAATCAGAAAAGGGTAACGAAACATATTCCATTAAATGCGCCACTGGTATGAGGTAAGTATTAAGAAATAAGTTGTTACGTCACTATTTTCTCTGTAGCTTTGTTCGTTTTCAATATATCTTTAAGACCTATGCCGTGTGGCGAGTTGTTCTTTTCGTGGTCCCAATTTTGGGTCGACATCAGGGTCACATAGATATTCGAGAGTCCAATCCAGACTTCATTTACCTCTTAAACATTGAGTCAGTGACGTGAAGAACATTATTCTCCACTCACAGAATAACAAGCTACCTATATTATAGCATATATTTCTTTTAGTCGCTTAGTCGATTAGTATTGCCAGAATAGGAATATATCTGCTATGGTGAAATATCTAACTAGGCGCTGTTATCTTAGTGTTATATCATTAGGATAAGATGCACCATTCCTCGTATGGACTGAGTGTTTAGTCATGTCCATCAAATCTTTTGGGGCCTTCAAATACTATTTTAAATATTTTTCAGGGATTATTTTAGGGTAAATTATCCTCATGTCAGAATGTCCTGGTAAACTATTTTACAGGAGGCCAAGACACTCAAGGTAAGTAATTTAAATGTTTATAATCAAACGCGAGTGTGTAACGATCAACATCCTAGTGATACCAGAACAGGCTGTCTGAAGATATGGGCTATTATAATAAAATATCACAAAACATTGTTGTTATCATTTTTCCTTTTCCTTTACCAAACTCAATTTTGTAAAGCAGATACAAAATGAAAACAACAAATTTTCCCTACAAAAGAAACAAACTAAACTGAGTAAATATTTGAAAACATAAAGAAACTTAAAGCATAAAAGAGTTTTGATTCCAAAATAGCTGGACATGAATATGGTTGATATGTCGTAAAATATCCAAACTAAACACCATAAATAAACATTAGAATGATAAATATTGAATCACAAAACTCCCCTCGTTTTAATGGTACCACGCCCGTTTTCGCAGCTCTAAAACTTTTTGGGTTAGAAATAAAGAAGCCTTTACTTAAGGAACGTCCCCCGTGTCACAAAGCGCGCTTCGGACGCCTATGCACAGCAACTGTTTATCGCTTGTAACCGGAAGCATAAATTATTTTTTTCAAAAATACCTGAACCCCTGGAATACTTGAAAAGGGTTGATACGTCGTTAAACGAAGCAGCAACCCAAACACTAAAAATAAATATCTAAAAACATAAAGAACCTGAATCATGAAACCTTCTTTTCCAAAATTACTGAGTTCAGTGTTAAATCGAAAAGGGTTGATATGCCGTAAAACAAAACAACCAAATCAAACAAATGCCCAATACAACGTTTTCAATCGGCTTTAACGGGTGTGAATAAATTGGACGTGTTTGCTAAATAAAATGGCGACGGTAAGTCTACTTTACTATTTCCTAAATTTGCCAAGAAATCATAAATCAACCTTACTTTGTATGGAAGAAGATTAATAATTTCTCTCTTTGAAGTAATATTATATTTACAACGCGTCCTGTAATAAATAAAAATATGTCCGTCTCCTACGCGATCGAAGGAGGTGATCATGCCAAGTGTCAGAGAGGGCAACTTTATCTCTTTTCTTTTTTCGCCTTTTTTTCTTTTATTTTATTTTATTTACTTTTTATCATCAACTTTTCCCTTTTCTTTTTCAGCTATTTCCCCTGTTGTTGATTGAAAGTTGCTTTCCATGTTAGTTTGAATTGCAAATAATTGCAAAGTAGTAAAAATGATAATTAGATGAAATACGTGTTGCCTTCAATAAGTTTCCAGACTTTTATTGATAGTACACATATGAAACTCTAGTACCCTTCGAAGTAATCTCCTCTGACTGCAATGCACTTGTTGTATCGTCCCAACAACTTCTGGAAGGACCTATGGAAATCCTCTTATGTGAGTATGTCAACGACCTTCGTCACAGCCTCCTTCATTTCCTCAATTATCTCATAGCAACAGCCTTTTACTTAAGCTTAGGGAGTAACTAAACGTTATAAGAAGCAAGGTCTGGACTAGAGGAAGGGTAAGAAAATGTCTTCATGCATATCTTGGTCAAATAGTCTATGACAAAGATGGAGCATCCTTGGGAAAAACTTTGCGCAAATGTTCTGTTCCTGCGAATAATTGTGTGTGTCGTTTCCACGCTGACATCTAACTGTGCACTTAATGTCTCTATAGATACACGACGGTTCTTATCTATGAAATTCCTTTTTTTGGCCAATCTAGTGTTCTGGCTTTCTTACTCCTCCCACATTTCTCACCATCCCTCATACACTCCCTTGCACCTCTAATGCCACTCCAAAATCATGATGCCCAATACATGAAAGATGGCTCAAAAGTAGGCTGAAGCATTCCACATGCGCTTCTGTATAATTTTCCAAGTTTAAAACAGAATTTTATTGCACGTGCTTCTACTAAAATGTCATCATGTTCAGATCGCAGTTTTGAAATTTACCAACTGTAACAATCAGATTTTTGTAAGTTGTATTCCAATTTCTGCTGCAGCAGTTCATTTGGAACTAAAATCATAAAACTTGGTCAGTCATCTCATAAGATGTATGGTTATAACATAATGAATTTTCAAGAGTCTACGACAATTTTAAATGTGGGGACGAAAAAAGTCTGGAAGCTTATTTAAGGCACCTTGTATATTAGTTGTTTTGGTTTAGTTAAATATATTCTTAACCTCTCTTGTTGTGGAAGAGAATGATTGAATTATGGTGACTAAGATAATAAGACTGTACATCGCGCAATTTTCATTTGTTGATCTATAATTTAGGGATGCTTGTTTTACGATGTTTCAAAGATTTTCATAGATGATTTCAAATCTAAATGCCATACATATAAAACGATTTATTCTAAACGAATACTTGAACATAGGATCTAATTTATCTTGAATTGAGAAATGTCTTCAATACATTTCTAAATTGTCTTATAATGCAACGCAATATACAATCTATCGTTATTTTCATGACATGTTCTCGTCTAAGCTCCAATCAATATTCCCTCCTTGCCAAACTCGACAAGTTACAACCACTATCAACACGTTCTTTCACTATCTGTATTTAAACCACAACGCAGCTTCCATTAACAAAGCTCCCTTCCTAGAACTGCCCGCCCGTGGAACACTGTTTCACTGGCATGCTTCTCATTTTGGTTAACCATAACATAGTAGCTTTCAAGTCCAATGTAACCAAGTTCTTGTTGAACAGGGCTCTCTTTGTTTCTTCTTTTTGTCTTCTGTTGTTTTTGAAGATTTCAATGTTTTCATATTTTTCTTCTCCAGCTCTCCCTGTTGGCTGCATTGACTTCCCAGTTGTTTGTGTCGATTTTGGTCGCCTTAACAGTAGATTTCGACTGATATTTAAAACGGTGTTTTGGTGCGCCACGGGGACAGGTTCTAATGGCAAGTTCTGAATAAAGATCTTGCTTAGAGTACTCGGTTGTTAGGCATTCGGGCAAGATTCCAAGCCCAAGGTAAACGGTGTCTTATTGTGGCGTCTATGCTTTCCATCCCTGAACGGAGGAGCACCTCGATGTTCGTGATTAACCCTAGCCACTTTTTCTTACGCTTTACAAAATACGTTATTTTAAAAACCTTCTCAGACGATGGATATTTTACTATAAGAACAAAATATCAAAATAAAAGATCTAATGATTTTTAATAAAAGTATTTGCCTCCTAAACGTGATTGCAAGCGAGGCGTGTACTCTGGCACACGGCACCGCACACATGAAAGTCTATTAACCTGCATAGAACAAGCAAACCGCGACGAAACCTGGTATATAGAATGGACCATACTTCGTCTCAAGCAACGGGTTTAATAAACCAATTAACGAGAACCTGATCGGACAAGGCTATCCAGCCAGATATAGTAATATGGAACAAGCCCGAAAGAACTGCGCTCATTATCGACGTCACAGTTCCAAACGACTTTGGCCTTAATAGAGCTGAATGGGAAAAGATAACAAAATATCAGGACCTAAAAAATGATCTAAAAACAACATGGTCTCTGAAAGAAATAAACATTATACCACTTGTGACAGCAGCAACTGGCCTAATAAAAAGCTGTAAGGAAATACAGATATCAGCCATAAAGGGAACAGTGTCTATTCTTAAAAAAGCCCTCGGATATAAATTTAAACTATAATAAAATCAAGTGTTAGCCCCAGGAAGGATCCCCTTAATCTCTTCAAACTAACAAAAGTAAAATAAAGAAAAGAGGTACAAGGAAATGGCAATGCCGATTTTTCCACTCAGCGATTGAGATGCCAAGCCACCTAATGTCTGCATGCGCAATCTTATTGACGAATGTCCTTTACACTGCCCATCACAACAAAGTATGTAAATATACCTCCATTGAAAGATCTGTGTAAAGATGCAACTTGACAGATCGACGAACGTCTGAGAATCTGAACGACCACCGATAACATCAAACAGAAAGGTGATCGTGTTCTGTGACAAAGACATACAGACGGGAAGATACATAAAAGACAAAGCACTCAAACCATACATTGTAATATGGAACAAGCCCGAAAGAACTGCGCTCATTATCGATGTAACAGTCCCAAATGATTTTGGCTTTAATAGAGCTGAACGGGAAAAGATAACCAACTATCAGGACCTAAAAAATGATCTAAAAATGACATAGTTTCTGAAAGAAATAAACATTATACTGGTTGTGATCGGAGCAGCTGGCTTAATAAAAAAGAATCTTCAGAAATGCCTGGAAGACCAAGCGCTGTAACGAAATAGAAATAGCAGCCATAAGGAGAACAGCATCTATTGTTACATGATAAGGGCTGTCCCCTTTTCATGTAAGTATAAAAATGGAGAATTTAGTTTAAAATGAAAATGAAATGGCATAGGCGAAATTCGAACCTCGTAATCTAGTTTAGAAATAGATTACGTGTGAGAATTTACAAATGTGAAACAAAACATTTCTTTAGAAATAGATAAATATTTCAAGAAAAGAATATGAGCTGTCAAGTTTATTATGAAATTTTAAATTGAAAGAATGCAGCTTATAAGATAATGTTTTTAACATATTGAATATAGGTTAATTTCCTTTTGTAGAAATAGGAAAAGCTTTGGACACGTATGTCCAGGACACATGAAAGAATGCACATGTTTTAACATGTGTATGACGTCACGGAAAACAGAAAGTTCTAGGAATAGAGAAAAACTTTGGTTAGAAAACAGTCAGTGAGAAAACTCAGGGGAAGTCAGACGTCTGGAAGCGAGACGTCACTTCAAAGAAAAATGTGAGACTTTGAATTCTTGGTGATGGAACACGGCCGTGTGAAGAATAAACCATTATGTTTTTTGTAAAGCTCGTCTTGTGTCTTATGATTCTTAAAGAAAGGTAAAGTCCAATTGTATTATATATTTGTGTTATATGTCTTTGCATACACGTCTCAACATCATAATATCCGAACTGTTTGAACACTAATCCCTTCACTCTAAGAGCTTTTTTCTTCTTCCATACTACACAACAAGGAATGAACATTTTTAATATATAAGAATCTCTCCTAACAGGAACTATCTCTCTAAGTCTCTCGTACAACAAGTCTCTTACAACAAAATCTCTCTCTCGAACTCTCTCTGAGTCTTACAACATCCCTCACTGTAATAAGACTCTTTCTAAGCAACTCTTTCTAAGCATCTCTTCCTAAGACTCTCACAATGAAACCCCTATATGTAACACTATTCTTAAAAGAGCCCTTGAATATAAATCATAACAGAATCAAGTGTTAGCTCCAGGGGGAGGCCCTTGATTTCTTAAAACTTACTGAAGTAAAATGTATATATATGTGTGTGTGTGTGTGTGTGTGTGTGCGTGCGTGTGTGTGGGTCTATACTTCAAAACGGTAATATACAAAAATTGATATGAAAATAGTAATATTTACAGATTCAATCCTATCCTGAAAATTGCTCTATGTGCGAGATAATACTATCCTACTCTGTTCTCTGCTTTGGAACAATAAATGTTACAAAAATGTTTGCATCATTTAAATCTGTCGCGTGCATATATATATATATATATATATATATATATATATATATATATATATATATATATATATATATATATATATATGGAGAGAGAGGGGGGAGGAAAAAGTGAGAGAAAGAGTAAAAAAAGAAAGAGAGAGTACATCTTGAGAGAGAGATAGCATATTATATAAACATTATTGACTTAAAGAAAAAGAGTGATAGAAAGCGTCATTTTATTTCGAATAACACAAAGTTGTGTGTATATGTACATGGACTGAAAACATAACTAATTAATGATTTCGATTTTTTTCTTATCACCATCTCCCACTTGTAAGTGATTTAGAATGATGCATATGTGAATGATTCGCGTTCTCCCATTGCTATGTATATGCAACAATTAACATCAATAGCATGTTATTTTATGTCCAGTTTCCCCCCCCCTTTGGTCATATTTACATCTGGTTCTTGATTCTCAAATTATTGTTCCTATAAAGAAAATTTCTTTTCAATCTTGAAGCACGTTCTACGATATTCAAACTGGTAGAGGTTATTGCAAAAAGTAGTTTTGTGTTCAGATGTCCTTCATTCTTATGATATAACCAGTCAAAAGAATTACGTAACGATCTGTGTTTTATTGTTATGCATTACATAGAGAGAACTGTTTTTTAAGGTCAAGATTCAGGGGTTGATACCAGATGAAAACCACGAAATCAAGTACTTTTGGGGAATTTTTTGCTCGCTCTTGGTTTCTGAGATCTCAAATATAAACCTCTAGTCTGCGAGCTGTTTCCAAATTAGAGATAGTGATCATAATGTGGCCGAATATAGCGAGACAGGCAATCTGTCGATCTATCTATTTATCTCTTTATCTCTTTCTTTCTCTCCCTCTCTCTTTCTCTATCTATCTATCTATATATATATATAGAGAGAGAGAGAAAGAAAGAAAGAGAAAGAAAGAGATAAATAAATAGATAGATCGACAGATTGTATATATATATATATATATATATATATATATATATATTATGTATATGGTAATAACATACTTTATATACGGCTCTTTTCTGTATTAATAAACTGTATTAAAACCGAACATTGGCGGTCTAGTAGTTTTGTGTCAGATGCTCACAACCTGGATCTGACTACGACGACACCAGTGTATAAAAGATTGAGACAGCTGTCTTCAGTGAAATTACCACATATCTTGATAGAATAAACTTTGAAAAGAACTCATAATTACTAGGATACTGAGAACCACACGCTGGTGTGCAAATGTGGCAATGCGTAAGTTTGCCTGCGGTAGATAACTCAATTTATCCTTGTATAAATTATGTTCAAAAGAAATCGCATTGTTATCGTGGTTCTATATTGCTCTTTTTCTCCTCTTTTCCTTACCAGATATAATCTTTTAGTAAAGCAAATGTACCTGCAACTTTTTTTTATATTTCTGGGAGTTATCTCCTAATCAAGAAACCTGTAACTGTTGATTGCGCTATGAAGATAAAGTTTTTTTTTTACATCCTGCGTTTCCCTGCTAATTTCTTCTCTCTTTCATAGGAGAGTATGATAGATAAATGTTATTGCAAACATACATACAAACTATTGCACTATATGTTTGGGTTTACGAAAGCCAAGTTAAATATTTTAACTTAGTTGTATCATGAGGTGGCAATAACATTTTACTTTAATAATATACATATAAAAAAAATCAACATTCTAAATTCTCGTGATAGAAGTGACTATTGCAATATATAATCAGACATTAAAGTCGAGAAAACAAAAACTTCTTAGATTTTCTAAACGTGACGTAAAGTCGCAACAAAAAATAGAGCAAATCAAATCAAATTCCGGGGGTCGTATACAGTGTAAATTAATCAAAATCGATTTTGAATGCTAAAATTTACCTTAGTTTAGGATTAGGTTTCGGTTAGATTAAAGTTGGTTAGAGATTAAGTTTCGGTTGGATTAAAGCTAGTTTTGAATTAAGTGTCGGTTAGATTAAGGTTAATTTAGGATAAGATTTCGGTTTGATTTAGGTTGGTTCAGAAATATATTAGAGTTAGAGTAAACTTTTTAAAGTATTTTGTTTTTTATTGTGCGGTGAAAATCGGCAATATTCGCCAGTCTCTGAAATTTCGGTAAAACTCAAAATTGATGGCGTAATACTTTTTTTTAGTACACATCCCTAACGGTTACCTTTTATTAAAATATATTTCTTACATTATTGAAATTCTAATAATTTTTAATCAGAATTTATTTTTAAAAAATCACGAAACTATTTACATACAAAAGGTCAAAAGAAAATATACATACAGTACTGTTTCGCTATATCACAGCTTATATATATATATATATATATATATATATATATATTCTTCTAGTGTATATAGATATATAGATATTTCTAGTGTACATATATAATATTACATATAAATGCTCGAGTGTATACCTATATTACATGTAAATTATATTGCTTCTAAGTTATACGAAACACACCATAACAGATTCCATACTGTGGGATTCGATTAGCTGATTGACTATTATAGTGTCTTATTTTAATTTTATTTGAAAATATTAGCCCGTTCGTAAAGCTGCATTTGATCGACATGACATAAGAAGAAAAACATAACGAAATGCTGACGTTCATAAATACATTAACCTATTTCCTTGTACGTTTCAACAATAGAAAAGAAATAAATATTATTTCAAATGACCAATAATTAAATTAGATACAACTAATTACTAACGAAAAAATGTTAACACCATAACAGTAATTCCGGAAACTAATCAGGCAGGACTAATTGTTTTTGCAAATTACAAATCTTTATCCAGGTGAGAACATTCAGATCAATGATTTGAATATATATATATATATATATATATATATATATATATATATATATATATATATATATATATATATATATATATATATAAACTTTCTAGGAGATTTTACTGCACTTCTGATGATTGGATCACCCACAAACCTGCAAAGAAATATTAGTGTGGTCTACATTTATTATCGTAATAAACTTCCATCTGAAATGTATCCATCGATTCCGTTCAGTATTTTGAAATTATACCCTTGTATTTCTCTCTCTCTCTCTCTCTCTCTCTATATATATATATATATATATATATATATATATATATATATATATATATCCATCTCGCTCTCCCTCTCTCTCTCTCTGTTTCTCTCTCTCTCTTTCTCTCTCTCTCTCTCTCTCTCTCTCTCTCTCTATATATATATATATATATATATATATATATATATATATATATATATATATATATATATATACTATTATACAAAGTCATTTTGACAGTTTGTGGAAGAGAGTTCGGTCCTCATAGTTTCCGAAACGACTGAGCCTATCTTTTGCAAATTACACACAAAGCTAATTTATATATCTGGTAGAGTTCTTAGATGTGTGCTGTACAGAAATTTATCTCATAAGTACCGAAAATCTGACACATCCGATCTTAACAAGCTTTAATCTCTTTTACATAAAAAAAGAATAAATTTTAGAGGGGGATTTTTTTTTTTTTTTTAGTTTACACTGACCAAGGGCGGTAATAAAATTTAAATAAATTTGTTTAGCTTTTATTATGTCCCTTGGCCGGTTTAACGTGGTATTGGTAACCTTAATGAGGAGTTTAAAATCTATCTTTTAAAAAAAGGTTTTAATTTAAAGATTTTAAAGTGGTTTTAAATATTTGATTAGGTGTGTATATACGTTTATGGGAAAATATCTTTAATCAATTATATTTCACTATTTATTTATACCGATATTTTCCTTTCATTTATGAAGCTCGGTGTAACTACGGAATATACACAAATAAATGATAAAAAGTTTATATTCCTAATTCCAAGATGTTGTCCATCCTACGTTTATTTGTTTAAGCATGTAAGCAGGTTCTATTCATGAGAGCACCTTGTTGCTAGCGTAGAATAATTCATGTAATAATTATGTCCATTTTCGACTTTATTCCGCTCATAACTCATCAGAAGAAAAGGGAACTCATCAACTTTAAAAGAAAATAAAGGAAATATAGGCATGATTACAAAATCCGAAAATCGGTAGAGAAGTTGCAATTGTGTTTGCTTTTAGTTACGCCATTTATATATATATATATATATATATATATATATATATATATATATGTGTGTGTGTGTGTGTGTGTGTGTGTGTGTGTGTGTGTATGTATATATATAACAATAAATGATAATTAATAAAAACCTGAAAAGAGTACTCAATATTATTGTAGAGCAAAGATATATATATATATTTATTAACGTTTTATCTGCTTAGTTACACATGTTTCGTTTACCGAATCGTATTAACATTGATATATATATATATATATATATATATATATATATATATATATTATGAAAAGAAGTAGAATTATGCAAATTACAATTGACAATATTCATTTTTCACACATATGATTCACAATAAAGATGATTATTTCCTTATTCCATTGAGTTATTCATTGGATCAATAAAAGTGAATTTCGCTTCAACATATCGTGGGCAGTTTAGCTGGAATTCGGTTTTCACAGCATTGCAGCCTTCGGTTTCGATTCTAGCCGATGGCATCCAAAACTATTTTCTTTTTTTTTTCTTTTTTTTTTTACTTTTGATATCATGACTCTATAATAATATATGCCAAATCTGGACGAATTTAAATATCATATTTAAGGGCAAAGTGGCCGCCCTCGACCCGCTAGTAATTGATAGAAACTATTTTAGCGAGTGTATTAGCAGGTTTAGTCTATTAACATTCATAAAAATTATATGCTTTTACGGCTCCGTGTTGGCAATATGTCCTAAAAATCGAGCGGTCACATGAAGAAGCTTTAAGCAGCATAAATTGAATGCAAAGGTGTCAAGTCGCGCACCTCGGTGAAGATCATATAAGTCGTGCACCTCGGTGAAGGTGAAGGTCATATATGATCTTCACCGAGGTGCGCGACTTGACACACAAAAAAAATAGCCTCTTAATCACCTGCTAACGCACGCGTCACTGTAACGTCCAATGACAACAACAACAACCTTCTCACTCGACCTGCCTTTTATACCACTATCTCAATCCCTACTCTTGCGCATGCGCCCGTAGATTCCTAACAACCTCGAGACTTCCGCTTATAAAAACCCAAGTTTTGTTGTCGTGCATGCCTATACAAGGCACAAACAGGTGGGTGTTTGTTGTGTTGGTAAGTACTACGCTCCCCCCTGATCTGATGATCACATAGAGTGCACTCCGGGGGTGGCCTCTTAGTTTTGTTGTCGCGCGTCGTGTTGTTGTCGTGGGTGTTTGTTTTGTTGGTAAGTACTACACTCCGCGTTACACAAAGCCATCACATTGACCACAGCTGGTCCCAATTAACACCGTCACAGCAAGAGAAAATGTGTAATACCGACTTCATAATCGCGTAGGTGATGCCCTTTTCTCTTCTCTGAAATCTCTTTTCCACAGAAAAGAAACTTTATCTCTGTTCTATCGTTTTTTTGTTTGTTTGTTTGTTTGTTTTTTTCATGGCAAGTGTTTAACTGAGCTTGAATCTATGGTCCCCCTTTGCTAATCTTTCAAAAAAAGAAAAACACTCGTCTAGACAAAATCACTACAAAAAATTTCCCCCACTCCCCATCTGTGCCGAAACCTAAACGTGGATTCCGTGAGCAACGCTTCTTTCTTAGAACTGTCCGCCTGTGGAAATCCGTTTCGCTTATCTGCTTTCCGGCTGACTACAATACTATCGTCTTCAAGTCCAACATAAAAAAGTTCTTATTGAACAGTCCTCTTAAATAATCTAACTATACCAAATTTCCACTACTAACAATGACTATGCCATTGCCAAAATAGCTACCGTACACACATTAACTCTTACTTTCGAGTAGCCTCCAGGCCTAAGTATGTGGCGCTCCCTATCGTAAAAAAATAGATTTATACTCTGAGAAATGTGTGGGTCTGGTCACGAATAGGCTCCTATATGGTTGACTATTTTCAAAAACTGATTACAGATAATGATAAAAGATGTATCGAGACACAGGAATAGGTATGTTTGATCCTGCAGAACGGTGGTACATTAAAATTGTGGGGTCTGCGTTCGCGCCTAGTCTACAAAGTATGGTAATAAAAAATTTTAAATTAAAAAAAAACATTTACAGGTGTTTTTGATATAGATGTACATAAGAATACTTTAATAGATATGTTTTAACTTTAATAGATATGGTATAATAAAATTGTGGGGTCTGCATTCGCGCCTGGCCTGGCATAGAATGGAAATAAGCACAAATTTTAATAAAGACTTGTCATGCGTAAGTATACTTTGATAATTATGTTTCAGTTTGAAGAAATATGATATAATAAAATTATGGGGTGTTGGTTCGCGCCTGACCTCCATAGAATGGAAATATGTCACAAAGTTTAACAAGGTTTTTTAATATAGATCCACAGAATATTGTTATAAGTATTTCAGTGTGAACAGGTATGGTATAATAAATTATGGGGTTTATCTATTTTATTTTTACTTTCATCATATTTTGCTTTGGTTTTGATACTCCTGAATTCGAACCTTTACAACCCTTCCTTTTCATAACCTATCATACATTCATAAATCAGAGTCCATTTTCTGTAGGCTGTTTTTGAACCCAGTCAACGACGGGTACTTTTGCTAGTATATATATATATATATATATATATATATATATATACTTTCTATTTATTTTTACATAAGCATTGATACGTCGCTACACATTCATAAGCATGTGTCGGTCAGCTAGTTACATGTAACTAGAGACCACTTCAGGCGGTACAGTTTATACTTAAGACTGCAGACAGCTTTCATATAAGCTGTACCACCCGAAGAGGTCTCTAGTTTCAAGTAACTAGCTGACCGAAACATATTCATGAATGGGTAGCGACATATCAATGATAATGTAAAAACAAAGAGAAAGTATATCTTGCCCTACTTCGGTATTGAGCACTCTTGTATTCACCTTGTAAAACTTGGTTACTTTACCTCTGGAAAATATTAACCTTAAATTATATATATACATATATATATATATATATATATATATATATATATATATATGGAGAGATAGATAAAAAGAACACGAGTAGACTGCGTTAAACGGATATAAAATCAATACACTGAAATCGATAAATGTACATAGATAACTAAATATGTGCATAGATAAATATAACTTTGACTGTTTGTTGTATATAAATCCCCAAAGTTTCAAGGGCCAAACTTTTCTGTGTCATTTTTCTTTGTCCCAAACAAATCTTGCCCTGCTTTGTTGTTGGTGTATCTTCCTTCTGTAAACAGCCGCGCTTTTGCACGGAAGATACATGGAGCTCCGTGTATCAAGAACGTCTCCCCAGCGAATAGCACCGGGCTTGAATAATATATCTTGGCTTAGAAAGGCAGAGTGAAGTCTATTTATTGGCTAAGTCGTTGCTAGGGAGAGGTAGGGTGCTGGAGGCATGGACGTTCAAGCCTGAGATGCACGGACCATAATAAATGGCCGTTTCTTTGCCGACCTCCCCTCTTCTTTGTAAGACAAGAAATCCCTGTTGTTCCGCTCCGAAATAAAACAAACATTGCTCTTTGCTGACTCGCGTCACATGGAAAAGATAGTAAAGTAAGCTGGGGAGAGCGAAGAGACGAGGTAGGGTAGATAATGCGAGGGATTGAAATGGGGAAGAGACTGCAAGGTAGGTTGATAGACAGCATAATCGATAGGAAGAGATAGACGGAACAAGTGGTGAGAGAGCGGGGAGAAAGATTGATAGAGAGAAAAGTATAGAAGAAAAATAGTTTGAAAAGGGGAGAAATAGAAATAGGAATATATGACGGGAGTATAGTGATGTAGAAAGATGCATACAGAGATAGAAGACATCGGAAGATATAAGATTGTATTAAAGATTAGAGAGAGATACGGAATAGAACAGGGTGATTTAGAGAGATAAAGAGGTGTAGTGAAAAGGAATAGTTTGTAGAATTAGATTTAAAAAAACTGATAGATAGATAGATAGATAGATAGATGATTGCAACGTCTTGTCAGACGAGTGCCACGCCCTCAGACACTTAAAGTTAGTCTTCCCAAAATATTCACCTATCTGGTACTGGCCAGGCACATTGTTGCTTAACTTCGTTGATCTGGCGAGAACTGGAGTGTCAACGTGAGTGCACCGTATATAGATAGATAGATAGATAGATAGATAGATAGATAGATAGATAGATAAGGTGAACGAATTACATCATATGACATTTATCACCATAGAAATACACGTGTTTCAGTCTTACAAAAAATACAGAATACGGAAAATTCGGTTTAACACGCACATCTGATTTTTTTACAGTCTTTTACACGAGAAGACGTGTTAAGGGCACAGTGGTGTAAAAAGAAAAAGCAACATAAACAAGAGAGAGGTATAGACATAACGAAAGAGTACAGTGGAGAAAAGATAGATCGTGATATGAATTGGGCGGGAGGATAGGAAAAAGGGTGATAACCAGCGGTAGAGAGAGATAATGAAAGGGAAAAAGAAGTGGGGAATAAGATAAAATAGATACATAGATCATAGATAAAGAATTGGGATAGACAAATAGAAAGATACATTGAAGTGTATATACATATATATGTATATATATATATATATATATATATAAGAGAGAGAGAGAGTGTGTGTGTGTGTGTGTGTGTGTGTGTGTATGTGTGTGATTATTAATTCATGTACACAAAAAAGATTATACAATTGCATTGTTCAGAGAGGTAGATATATAGATAAAGTGCTGGAATAGATAAATAGAGACAGAGTGGTATATATATATATATATATATATATATATATATATATATATATATATATATATATATATATATATATATATATATATATATATTATACACACACGCACTTATAATATTATATAAAAGTGTCTTTGTGTGTGCGAGTTCCTTTTTCATAGGTTCCGAAACGGCTGAGCCTAACTTTTATATGTCTGGCAGTGTTCTTAGGTATGTTTTGTGAAGAAATTCATCCGATACGCATCGAAAATTCGACCTTAAACTCTCTTATAGATAAATAATAAAAAAAAGAATTTTTGCAGGGCAATATTTTATATTACACCGGTAAAGGGAAATAATCAGTGTTGCCAATTTAGCGGTTTTCTCGCTAGATCTGGAGATTTTGTTTGCAATTTAGCGGGTAAAATTTTGTACGTTGTGACTACTGGTATTTTTCTAGAAAATTGGGAGATATTTGACACCCACAGACTCGCTATTTAAGATTTAAAAAATATAAAGAAAAGCGTTTACTGTTTACCATCTTTCGTAAATGTCGTTAAAAAATCAAATATGCCATAAATAAAGCCTACCTGAATTGTTTGGGGTGTTTTAATTAAATTAAAATGTATTTAATTTAATTTCAAAAAGAATTACTAATGCGCATGTATGTAAAAAAGCGGCTTCCGGAATAAACACCCCGATTTTTTTCTTTTTTTTTTTTTTTTTTTTTTTTGAGAGGTGGGAGTGAAAAAGTAATTGCTTTCTCTTCTGCTTCAGTTGCACGCATGTGCATTACTAACTGCTCGGTTGTGAAAATTAAATGGCTGCCAGGGATTACATTAGCTTTTGCGTTGGATATCATATGTTTTCATATCTGGTAAACTACTTATTAGCCTAGAACTTCACTGAGATATTCGTTGTCAGCATACTCGAACCCCCTAAAAAACGGTGAGTTGTAGTTGATATAACAATAATACCACAAAAAATAATTATTATTATAACATTTTTAAAAAATTATAATCTCCACCTGGAAAGAAAAAAGTCCCCCAAAAAGCAGACCACAGGCTAATCGCACGAAAAAAAAAACGAAGAAACTACTCTGTTTTGCGTGCTCCCTCCTTCCGCCAAGAAAACTATTAAAGCAACGCGCGTAATTTGATTAGCTAGGAAGACGATATCGTCATATTGGAATGGCATGAAACTAAAACAATTTTTTTTCTGAAATAAAAGGCATTTTAATTAATTAAAAACACCCAAAAACAATGCAGGTAGGCTGCTAAGTAACTTTTATTGTCTATGGTAACATTTATATGTTACGTATTTGAGTTTTTGACCACTTTTTCAAAGGACTGTGTATGGAAAAACATACCGGCATTTTTTTCTAATTTTAAAATATGTTGTTCAAAGTAGTATATATAGACACTGAATTAAAAAGTAAACAAATGGCCGCTTATTACTTAACGGATAGTGAGGTTAATTCTTGAAAAGTGGTAAACAAATGACATATTCTACCGCTAACCTTAAGTTCAAGTTTCCCTCCTAAATTTAGAGTTAAATGGTTGTCATAGATGTTTTATACAATTTGTCCAGAATGAAGTTATAAACAACAAGCAACTAATTATTTGTGTTAAAGACAGTTAAAAGAAATGAAATAAAAAGCACATGAACACAATTTCAGCACGCATAAAAGATACTTGAATTTTACTGCATTTGGTATAAGGTATTTGTTAATTTGTGTTATTATTTACAATTTATTTATTGCAAACTATTCTACACTTTAACAAAGAGCCAACATTTATGATTTTACTTATTTTTACTAATCATTTTCAACGTTTATTATTACATTTAATTGTCAGCATGAACTAACTTTTTTAAGACGCAGCATGTGTTAACACCTCAGCGAAGTTTATTGCGTTTATTTTGGAGTAAACATTAAAAACAGAAACAAAGTTTTCCACGTGTTGAAATAAATTTACTTGCCTTCCTACGATGGCAAAGTTAGACGCAAGATCAGTGTGTAATGTAGTGAAAAGTCCGCTTCCCGAAAAACCAACATTCGGGATTGGGGCGATTTTTTTTATTCTTAATCAGAACAGATACTATACTTTAATGTTAATTTTATTTGGAAAAGTAAAAAATACACATAAACTGAAAATAACAAGATATTGTAAAATTGTAAAATATTTAAATCGTTTTTTTTTTCATTTCTAAAATATTCGAAGCAGACAAAAATATACTCGATTGTAAATGGCGAAAAGAGCTACCCAATGTAATGTAAAATAACACCCTTTTTCGAAGGCTTTTTACTAGTTTAGGATTCAAGACTTTTAAGCATTGTTTTTCTATAGGAAATAAATTCTTCATATTTTACTTTTTAAGGCGCTTTTGTGCGGTTTTATGAAATTGCAAGTCAGACTAAGGATTACAGAGACATTAAAGAGTAGTTATCTGTCCCAAAATGTTAAAATGTCTTAGAAAGGAGGGATCATTTAAAAACATTTATATGAAAAGATAATCCCTCACTTTAAATTCTAATTATTATTTTGGAGTATTCACAGGTAATCGCCTAAAAAAGCAGAATATCATTTTTGAAGAGGGTAGCTAAAGTTAACTTATCTGTTTTTAAATACAGATATCATTTTTTTTTAATTGATAAACTACTAATGTTTTCCTTCGTATGTATTTTCAAAGAATTTCATCTCGCGCTATTTTCCCCATTTATACATTTGCACCATTTTACATAACCTCCCTAATCTCCTCTTCAGAAGGGTTTTAAAATCTATCAATTAATTCACGTATAAATGTGCTCTCTGCGTTTTCGGATTTTTTTTTTTTTTTTTTTTTATTTTGCTAATATTAATTTTTCTGATATTTGAGGTGAATTAATTCAGCAATATTAAATATTTAGGTACGCAATTATTGCGAAGTTTAATTTATAATATATATTAATTAAATTTTTATTATATTAAACACTGTTTGTTTTTATCCTTTGCTTATTGCAAAAAAGGATATATCCTCTTCGAAAAACAGATGAAACTAGCTGATAAAATTTGAAAACCGCTTCAATATGATTCCAAAATATATAGTGAGAAAACAGGGAATATTTTGTATGTTCATAATATCTTTATGTAGGCTAAGAAGTAAAAATATAGTGTTTTTCTTTTGGGGATATTTTTTCGTTTCGAGTGTTTGGAATTAGTAGTGTTTGAAAATTTCAAAGTGCAAAAAGTTAAAAATCTAGCGATTTTCTGGGGATTTCTTTTCCCTGATCTGGCGGGGGGTTGTTTGTTTGTTTTAATTTCAGTTGGCAATACTGGAAATAATAAAATCTCAGCAAATCATTTTCGAAAATTGAAAAAGTCTAATCTTAAAGACAGTTTTTCTCATTTATAGATAAAAAAGAAGATTTTTTACAGGGAAATATTTTACGTTACACCGACCAAGGGAAATAATAAAATTTCAGCAAATCATTTCTAAAAAAAACGATTTATTTTCATCTGGAGATATAATTCAGTGGTAGAGCATTCCACTAGAAGTCGATAGATCTTCTGTTCAAGTCTCTCACTATTTAATTGTTTTTTTTATTATTATTATTAATGCGTTTTATTTATGATAAAAGAAGAGATACTACTTAAAATCACCAAAAATCATTTCTTTTGTTTGCATATTCCTCTGGCTTTCGTCGAGTTGTAACCGCGACGGGATAGGAACTCCGAATCTCCTAACTGCATTCTCAGCAATTACTGCTATCCATAGTTGTTGTCGTCTCACCACGTTTTAGCCAAGTAAGCCTCTGGCCGGCTTTGGGTAAGATCGAAACCGCTATCTTCAGACAATTCTCATCTGGAGCCCTAGAGATTCAACGTCTCTATCTACTTGGCCACGATCCCGGAAGGGCGATCAAGGTTGCATTTTTTGGTTTTATAAATCGACGTTCATTTATTATCTGATCTTTCATGCTCGGATCCATACCGAATGGTAATTAAATAATATATATATATATATATATATATATATATATATATATATATATATATATATATATATATATATATATATATATATAAAGTGTATAGACATTGTATGTTGTATATAAGGGCATTAACTTCAACCCTGCTCAATGCGTTACTAGAGCTTAGTAATAATGTGAAAATATGGATGTATGGTAAGTCAAATAGAGACGCCCGAGTTTTCGACCTGCGTGTATTCATAAAACTAAAGATAGATAGATAGATAGATAGATAGATAGATAATGTTTCAGTTTTTTAAAAAAATACGGAAACCCTCATCATGAATCTATTCAAGTATTGTTTAGCATTTACATCAAACGTTTTATTAGCTTTTGGTTTTCGTTTTTACTTTATATCTAAATATATTTGTATTATCGATCCCCTCCCACCACGTAATATGCATTGGCCATAGTTATTGTTTTACTGAAGTTAACATAAGAAAGGTAATTCTATTTCACTTACACTATTTGGCTGCTACTTACAATTTTATATATAAAACCGTTCCATCACCAATAATGAATTGCTTGTCGTGGTCTATCTTAATTAGAATACATTTTATCAGAGAGCTGCCAAAACATTTTTCTAGAAATATGATCAATTCGATTTAAATCTTGACAATATTCAAGCCAGAATTATTTTTTAATGAGTTTTCAGAAAGCCGCTATTTTGTCGAATTAGGAGTGACTGAAAGTGCGTTCTCGTCTTACAAGATTATGTCTTTTCGATTTACTGATGAATGCAGTAAATCAACGGTTGATATTAGCCCTTTACTTTAGATCATTAATACATTATTTATCTCCAATATGCTTTTCTTTATGTAAATCGCTTCAGACAAGCCATGATGCCACTCAGCGTAATAAGCTACTGCAAATGAAAGATGGTTATTGCAAGAACATGAGATGCCTATTTACTTTAGTCTTGAAAATACGAAAGTTATCGGTTGGGAAAAGCAATTTGCTGGGAGGGTGTCCCACAAGATTGCAGTTCTTGACAAAATCTACCGGAATAGGAAGCTGTGTTACAATGAGGTATTATTAGGTTCACATGTAGATATATGATATATGCATGAAAGGGCACAAGATGCAATGGCTTGTGTCAGAAATTATGAAAAACCGGACGAAGTGGAAGGAAATTCGAGATGAACTTTTCCCTGACAAACATACACCAATCGACAAGATCTACTGGCCAGGGTGTGTCGCCTGAAGATACTCAAAGCGATAAATCTGATACACAAATTAGATGTCTTTAGACCACTACGATGCTTCATGTACACAACTGAGTGGCAAAAAAGAGGTTTGCCCCATGCGCAGATATTATTGTAGCTTACCAGAAAAATGAACTCCAATCAAATTGATTCCATTATATCAGCTGACTTACCAAATATAAAACTGATTCAACCTTATTTTAAATAGTAAAGAATTATAGGGTGTATGGGCCTTATGGTAATCTATACAGAAATTCACTTTGCATTGTTGATAGCCAATGTACAAAAAGATATCCTAAAAACTATCCACTAGAAACTCAGTTTAGTGAGGATGGTTATCCCTCTTATAGGAGAAGACCGCTTGGAGATGGTGGCTTTAAAACTATGGTTTGCAAGCATGAAGTTGACAATAGGTGGATTGTGCCTTACTCTCTCTTTCAAAGACATGTAATGCTCACGTAAATGTTGAATTTTGTAATTCTGTGGACTCTATCAAATATGTTTGCAAATACATAAATAACGGATCTGATGCAGCCATGTTTTCCTTACAAAAAAATTATAGTGACGACGTTACTCGATATAAATGTGGTAGATATATCAGGATTAATTTTGGGTTTCACATTCATGAAAGGCGTCCTCCAATCACACAGCTTGCAGTACATCTTGAAAAGTGTCACAAAAAAAAATTCTAGCTAAGTTTCCCTAAACCCAAAAGATATAACTCTTACTACATTTTTAAATTATGTGAACAAGATACTTTTTCAAAAATCTCTTATTTATAATCAGGTTCCATCTCATTACACATGGAGTAAAAACACATGCAAAGAAGAAAACGAGTAGCTAATATTGAGGGTTATCCCGGTGTAAAATTTGGCACTACAATTGGAAGCGTATACTCTGTGCACACATGTCACCATGAATGTTTCTTTTTTGAGACTCCTTCGTCATGAAATAAGAGGGCCGACTTCATTTTCATTTCTAAGAAATATTGATGGACAAACTGTTGGCAAATATTATATTGTTTTACATGATTTTGCATTCTCTTTGCAACTGAGAAATTGAAACAGGTCAATAAGTGCGAATAACAGAATTCCGTTTTTTTTTCTGCTTTTGGAGGCTCTTTGTAAACTCAGTTAAACGACGGGTATTTCTGCTAGTATATATATATATATATATATATATATATATATATATATATATACTTGTTTATTGTTATATAAACATGCTCACATCCCGCTGCTACAAATAGCCACTTGTTTCAATCAAACAACAGATATCATCAGGCAGCGACTTGACTATTCAAAAGTTCAATGAATAACTGATTATTCATTGAACTTTTGAATAGTCAAGTCGCTGCCTGATGATATCTGTTGTTTGATTGAAACAAGTGGCTATTTGTAGCAGCGGGATGTGAGCATGTTTATATAACAATAAACAAGTATTATCAGCTCTTTTTATTGAGCACTATCTAACAACCTCGTTGAATTCATTAGTCCATTACTTTTGAATATAAAAAAAAAACCCGAGTATATATATATATATATATATATATATATATATATATATATATATATATATATATATATATAAACAACTCCTCACCGGCTATAAAAACGTTGAAACAAAGCAATGTAGTGTACGAATTGTACTCTATGGGAGAATGTAACTCCAAAAATAATACACACATTGGACATACAACGACAACATTGTCCCGGCGAATAACCATGCATATAAATAATACTAGTGCTATATATACACATTTGATAAAAGAACACAACTGTCCCCCCTCCACTTATTTTGCTCTCGGAGTGCACGTCGTTTCTCTTTTGTGATTACATCTCTCTAATTTCCCAGCCGAATGCTTTCCCGACTGACAACTCCAAGTTTCAAACTAAATCTCAAAACTCTATTTGGTCTGTTGTCCAATATATACAAATCATTTTTGTTAGTGTGATTTCCTGACGTCACATTGCTCGGTCATTGTGTCGATAATTAAATTTTATTATTTATGCTTCTAAAATTACAAAGTTATTAAACATCATATTTTCTTCTTCTTAAACAGCTACTCCGTTTCTAAATTATTCTAAAATAGTCTGTTTCAATAACATTCTTTTTTTGTTATTGAAAGATTCTTTCTGGATATTTCATATTTCATAACACTGACAATCACCCACTTTTACTTTTTCTGGGATTCTAATATACAACTCATCTGGCATTCCTTTTTTTCTTTCTAATTTATAATGCTTAAGTGTTTGTGCAACGTAATCCCCGAGTGAGGAGCTTTAGAACTACGCTGAGATAGCTTATCATTCCCGGATGACGCCAGATAACCCAAGGATTTAAGATAGAGAAGATAAATATATATATATATATATATATATATATATATATATATATATATATATATATTATTTCATGTCAAAATAGATATTGTTTGAAACTAGAGAAATATATTTTACAACTAATTGTTTGAAACCAGGGACATATATTTTTACAGCTAAAAGTTGATGACAGGACATTTCACTTATAACATTGTCTGGCCTTAAATGAACTAAAAGTCGGGTGTCAGAATTGACATCTGGCCTTGGAGATCGTGAGAATTAGTAATTCAGATTTCAGGTATGGGAATTGTGTCCACGCAGGGACCTGGGACTTTCGATTTCGTGGCGATTTCGTGACAAAATCTTATTGGCTGGGGGAATTTCCACCCCATCCACATACCTTACTATATATACGACTGTCGTGCGAAAATTAGTTAGTTTAGTTGGAGCAGATTGCTTGTGGTGTTCGAGAAGAACAGACCGTATAAAGACGTGACCCCTCCACCTTCCTCATCCAACTGTCTGTCGCTGTCTGTGAAGAGATTTGAGACTGTGAAAAAAACTTACAAAAACTGAATGAGATTTGTAAAAACATTTGTACATAATTCTGCGAAATTAAGCTTCTGTAGATTAGACTACATGAGTTTGTCTTACTTCCTGCCTGCTGCTTCGATATTCGCTTTCAGCATACCAGATTTCATGTAACAACCTCAGAGAAGACTAGGCAACACGAGCCAAGAATTCAGATAGACAGGGGCCCTTAACCACCTTCTCGCGTGAGGGGTTACATTTGTAGTTGATTTGGGTTAGTTTCCACAGTTATTATTACTATTATTATTTTACTTAGAATTATCACAAAGTTCATCATCAGTGATTACTCACTGACAACAACCGGTGGTGTTCCCTTAAGTCTGAGTGACAGAAAGTCTCCCAATACAATCTGTACTCTCATTCTCTTTTGATAATGTTTGCAAATGAGCTTGTATTATCGCAACTGCCGTTTACCAGTCTCTTGTTGGCAATGACCGTTGATCCTCACTGGAATTTGAGTGACGGTAGGCTGCCCCAAGGTTCCAGTCCTCTTCTCATTCATCAAGTAGAGGTCTGATTAATGATTTTCCTCCTCGGTTTTTCTGTCCTACCTGATTCTCTGATTATGTTTGCCGGTCGATGCTGACTACATAATTTTGTGGGGAAAGAGGTAGTCAATTGACAATTTTGCGGTTTCAGTTTTCTTGGTTGCATCTTTTTGTTTTACTTCCGTTGCAGTTTCCATATGACCGGTTAACGTTTGTTACTAATGTAGATTTCGTTAAGATAAATAATATTAATTATTATATTATTATTTACTCACTACGAGTAGTCACGCAGGCCATCATCAAAGATTTCTCTTTGAGAACGACTTGTGGCATTCTCTGGAGTCTGAGTGAAAGCAAGTTTCCCTAGACTTCCGGTACTCTTCACCCCTTCAAAAACCTTTGCAGTTGAATTTGTGTTATCGCAACAGCCGCTTACCATTGATTTCTATTTGGCGGCAACCATTGGTCTTTACTGAAATTTGGTTGGAAAAAAGACTTCTCAAGATCCCAGTCCTCTTTGCACTCATCCAGCGGAGGTCTGGCTAGTACTTTCTCTTTTCGGTCTTTCCATACTGCTTGACCTTCCTCGCTTATTTGGTGTGGCATCGGTTATTTTGTGACGCATACAAAATAAACATTCGTGGAAAGGTACTGGTTAATTTACAAATATACAGTTTCAGTTTTCATGATTCCATGTGATACTATTTGTGTTTTATATCTGTAGTATTTTCTATATGCCTAGTTAATGCCTGTATTAGTCAAGGGGGTTTATTAATATTTCAGCAGTTTCCATTACTGTTATCCCTTTGTATCTTACCAGCCATCCCTCTAATTCCAACTTCCTCCATTCTCTTTTGAAAGTTTATCGGTATTGTTCCTAGCGCTCCTACTATTAGTAATGTTATCCTGACTTTTTCCATCTTTCATATTCCTCTGGGCTCTCTGGACAGTTCAGTGTATTTGCTCCGCTTCTCCATCTCTTTGATCTTCCCTCTGTCATCTGCTGGATCAACAAAATCTACAATCTGGCAGGTCTTTTCCTTCTTGTTAACTAGTATGACATATGTCGTCTTGCCTGGATGGGTTTATCTGTTTTTATATCCATATCTCATAGAATTTTTTTACTTTCATTTCCAAGTACGTCTGCCAAGTTTGTACTTGTAGCGTTTGTCTGGATATTCAAGATTCAGTTGTTTGTATAATCCCCAGTGTACTGCTATCCCCCTTTGATCGTGTCTATTCCTATATTCTTTCTGTGCTAGTTTGCTGCATTCGCTTATTGTGCGGTTTACTGTTTCGTCTCTTTGTCTGCAGAGTTTGTATTTGCTGTTTTCTTGCATCCTGTTGATCCTCGCTTTTATATGGTTGATCCTAATCGCATTATCTTGTACGGCGGTTTTTAGGGTTTCAGTTTCTTTAATAAGGTTCTCTTTTTGTAGTCACGTGCAAGTGTTTTGTAATCCTTATTATTATTATTATTATTATTATTATTATTATTATTATTGTTGTTGTTGTTGTTGTTGCTGTTATTATTATCAATATTATTATTATTATTATTATTATTATTTGTACTTAAGAGAAGTCCTCACACTAATCATCATAAGAGATTGCTCAATTATAACAACTATTGATGTTCCCTGACCAGTTGTTGTCAATTAAATTATTTATTGTTTAGAGGTCGTTGTCAGTGATTGCCCTATTGGAAACAACTTGAGTCTCTGTGAAAAACAGTTTTTTTTAATATATTCTTTTCTCTGTTGATACCTGTTGCAAATAATTTTACGTTATCGCAACATCTTTTTTATCATTTAGTTCTCGTTGGTAACGGTCGTTGACTTTCAAATTTGAGTGGCATTAATCCTATCTAAGGTTTCAACACTCTCCGTCAACTATCTTCATTTTCTATCCGCCTTGACAGTCGCTCATCATTTTGTGTGCTACCAGACATTTTTTAATTGTGTGCTACCAGACATTTTTTAATTGTGTGCTACCAGACAAATAGATTCTGACAATTTCTGTTTCCTTGGATTCGTGCGATCTTTTTTCTATAACACCTATTATATTTCTATGTCTGTTTACCTGCGGCTGGTTGGGGTTTCATGGTTTTCGCACGAGGATTTTTACCCCATGTTTTATCTAGTTATTTTTAATATAGTGCTAGGTGCGAGTAGAGAGAAGATGACATCATAACGAACAAATATATTCTACACTAATTCTCAATACAGAATGTCTGATAAAAATATCTAAAGAAATAGTAAAGGTATTACATTCAGTCAGAGAAGGGATAAATGCCTGGAACAACAGATTATATACTCCACTACATTCATGCAGCGGTCCTCCTGTTTTAACAGTGTCGCTGACCACGGCTCTCCAAATTGTAGAGTCATGGTAATCTCGGAAAGACAAGTAAAAACGGGGGTATCCCGTTGCTTTCTGCCTTGATTGGGAGGTGTATCTCCCCGTGAGTTAAACACGCCCCCATATACCAACCCGGAAACTACAGCGCCTAGCTTTTCCAAATAGCCACCCATCTGGTACTGGCCAGGCTCATCGTTGCTTAACTTTGGTGATCTGACGAGAACCGGTGTGTACACTGCCCTTCCTAAAAGAAGCGTTTACTACACTTCCTCCACTTTCTCCCCTCCACAGAAATTTAGCACTGAATTCATCATTAGAGAATATCACAATAGTAAGATTAACAGAGGTACTAGCATAGCTGTGGTTTTATATAAATAGACACCAAATCTCCATTAGTCAAAGAAACCACAGCTATGCTAGTACTTCTATTAATCATACTATTGTGATAAATAAATAAAAAATAATCTGATTTACAGACACCGAATCTCCATTAGTTAAAGATTACTATAATTATAATCAGTTGTAAGCATTTATTAGTTTCTGGGGTTAATACAGGAGAGCACTCCAATAAAACCGCAATGAGAAATTAAATAAAATCAGATTATTTATTGGTTTCGGAAAAGTGAAATAACAATCAGAAAGTCCATTTAATATCGAAATTTGTTGGAAAGCTTTCCAAATCAGATTTACTCGGAACAGTGAAGGCGCTTTGATTGCCTTCACTTATCTGCCCAGTTTGGGACAGTATATCGTCGCCATTATAAAAGTGATTACTGGTGATCGAAACTTGAAATGCTGCCAGAATATGACGAGACACAAGCGATTATTTAAGTGAAGTAAACTGGAAAAAAATCAGTTATATTTACAAAAGGAGATAGGTGACCAATCTAATGGAAACAGACGTGATATGTGGAATCTATTGAGTTCATGTATGTATTAATTTCATTGGATGACTATGAATCTATTATTTAAACCAACCTATCGGTAAACAGCAACTTGCGTTCTTTTAATAGTAATCAATGAATCGTATGTAACACGTATTGTGTTCTGGGATAGCAAAAGCCAAATATCGATTAATTGTCGTATAAATAACAAATAGAAGTCCCGATACCGGAAGTCTTTCTTCTTTGAAAGTTACTTACCTCGAACTGTGAAACTTTGAAATTCCTTCACTGCATCCTGCTTCCACGGTCGTACTAACCTGCAGAAGTTTAACTACAATGTAAACAGACATATCGCTGCTTAAGTCCTTACTTAAAGTGTCATTGTAGGAATGGGCTCTAATTCACAGAAGCCTCTTACATTTACGTTGAAATTTGCGTTGTTTAGCGTTAATATTAGTAAAAACATTTGAAGCATGCATGGTCGCCCAATAAACGGGGCATCAAAAATGACCAAGTTTAGCATTTATTCTCCCCCACCTCCATTTAGCCCAAAAAATCCCCAGGGTACATACAATCCTGGTGAACAAACGATACAGTTAACAAATGTAAATTTGAATTCTGCACCATGCAAAAAGGGAATGATCCATCATTTACCCCCGCCCATTTCGCCCCAAAAGTCCCGAAGGCCTTAACATATTTAAATTTGAATTCAAAACCATGCAAAACTTCTGAATTGACATACACAGAAAATTTTGGATAAATATAGTAAAATTGTCCCAAAAATGGAGTGTTTTTATTAGCCCTAAAAGAGCCCCCGGGGCACACTCAAGAGTTATCTAGACAAACAAAATTATATAGAAATCAGTTACTTACAACTTTTCAGAAAGTTTTATAAAAATCCAAGTCATCATTTTTTTTTTAATAAGTACAAAAGTGTCAATTTTAGTCATTTTAACCCGAAAGGCACCTCCGGCGGGTGGGCAACCGGAGTTTTCCCGGAAAATATGTTCTGTAACTTTTTTACTCATAACATGTTTAATTATTCTGCAAAATTTCAAAAAATTCCAAGACGTAGTTATTGAGAAAAGTAACGTAAGACGAATGGACGAATGGACAAGGGTGAATTTATAGGTCCATACCAATTTTGCCGGGGAATCAAAACCATGGAAATATTTAATGAGTATAATAAATGAAACAAGTTCTAAATTACAGATTTCCCCACAAAAAGAATAAACAAAACTTATCAGATAGTATGCTTCTGCATTAAATAATCTCATAATTATTCATTTTTCGAAAGAAAATCAAACTACGTGGTGCATATTTACTCTTTTCCCCCTTTTTCTTCTCGCGCACACTTCTTAATTTGCATACGCGCGTTTTTTTGTTTTTTTTTAGTGACTGGTGCTGGTTTCCATTCGTAAGCCAGACATCTTTTGCTGGTACTTATATTTTCCCACGCGCTCATATGAACCATGTTACAATTGTTCTTCCACATGAAATAAAATAGAATTTATAAATTACTCGAAAAACGGACAAACTTAATCAATCTGTGACGTCTAGCAATAGATTACATCAAATACGAGGGTCGTTCCAAAAGTAATGTCTTTTATATTTAACTTTAAAAATTTGAAGAACTACGACGACAGAAATAGTACCATTACAATGAGTGACTTTTTGTGCTCAAAAAAATGTATTGTTCTACATAGGCACCATCATTCTCAATGCACTTTTGTCAGCGATGAGATGGTGACTGTGCATAGGCGTCTGAAGTGCGCTTTGATCTTTGCTGCCACTCTTAAATCGACGAAACAACTTCCTTACTCTGCTCACATCAAGTATATAGGCTTCGTAAACGTTCAATAGGCGCCAGTAAATGTCGATTGATTCAACTTTTTCTACATGGGGGAATACAATGACGCATCTCTGGTGCTGACGCACGTTCATGACGGATGACTCTCTTAGGATCTCACACCGTCAATATCTTTTACAAATAAATAAAAATTTCAGATCATGAATGCATAAGGTCAGCCATAATGACAATGCACTTTCCAATCTCCTTTGATTCATTTGAGCGCAATAAAAAATGTCCTGTTTTTTAACGTCTCTTGTATATATAAACATTACTCATTTTTCGCTAAAGGTACAAATCAAACACGTCGATAGCTGATTAGCAATAAACGTTATATTCCTACATAAAATCATATAAAATCATATTCATTTTATGCAAACCGGACAAAGCAAAACAATTAATTTCTGGGTAGCAGTATATATTTTATTTCTAAATAAGATAAACATTACTTATTTCCTACAAAGCAGACATAGTGCACAAATGAGTTGGTGGTTAGCAATAGATGATTATGGAAATTGCTTAAGACATTGCATGAAGCCATTTGTTATAAAAAGCTGAAATGTCTAACTTCAAGGTAAGAAACTAGATAGCAATATGTGTTATGAAGATAGATCCGGAAAGCAAGAGATGCGACGCAGTAGAAAGTTAATACTAACCCTTACCCTAACTCACCTTAAGGTATATAGATATTGTGATCTTCTATGAAATAATACAAAAATAATTTGGAAAAAAGAAAAACTACGCTAAATCAAAGGCTGTTTTACAATACGTTTTATGTTTTTTTAATTAAATGATATGAAATTTTTGTTTATTCTTCACTGAAACGTATCAACCGAATAAATCGATGGTTGGTCAGCAATAGATAGTGTCTTTCTACATGAAATAATATAAGAATAATTAATTTTTCGCAAAACGAACGAGCTAAACCAATCAATGTCTGCTTCATAATTCGTATCTTGTTTGAATGACCGCACAGTTTTTGCCACTATGACAACTGACATTTTCCTTGTACGTAGTTCGGATACGAACAATTCATGAATTCCGACATTCAAGCTATTTTTCTGTGATCGAACAACTTGTATTCGCCAGTGCGTATGTAGTTATGTGGCAACTTCTAACTCAAATTTAATGTTATGTACGGCAATGATAATATATCTTGTGGGCTCTTTTGTACATTAGCTCCACGGAGGGAATCTCATGGAAAGTCAGAGATACCTGAGATTATTTCCGATTCAAGTCATTACACCATGAAACAAGCTGCCAAAAGTTCTTGTTAGTCTTGGGATGTCCAAACAGTTTCAGGTAGTGTTAGATGCATTATGATTGCTGATCTTACCTTTACTAGAACAATAGAGCATGTCAGAGGGCGGGATTCTGGTGCGCAAAATCGTAAACAGATTTTAGCTTCAAAGTTTCAAAGACATTTTCACATCGGCACAATAATAAGATATGTTATAAATACCAGAGTTTCAATAAACGAAAGTAGTTTCTATTGATTTGATTGGGTTGAATCATTGATTTTTGGTAAAAAAGACTAATAAAACAAATCAATAACATTTTTATAACAAATCTTGTGTTTATGTTGCCATGTTGAATTGATTTAATTTAATAGCTTCTGTACAGCTCCCGATGGTGGCCAAGTGGTTAGCCACACGGATTTTCGACTAGTGCGTCTCAAGTTCGAATCCAGTTCGTTCCAATAATCAGTTTCACTGAAGATACTGGCAACTTTCACGTAGGCCTTCCAGTAATTCTCGATATCTTTCTAGAAATAATTCTGAACAACATCGGGGACAACGATAGAATCCTCGGATTTGCTCGTTTTCCTGTATCATTTATCCGAGAAAAGAAATAAAAATGTTTATATTTCATTTAGATTCTTCAAGCTACTATTGTCTTGTTTATAGTCGCATCATTTTCACCGATGTAATTTCTATTTTTCTTCTGGTGTTTATTTTCAAAATCGGGAATGTTTATATCAAACTATAAATCCGATATATTGGTTTCCAAGTTCGATGTAAATATCGCTAAGTTTGAAAAAAGGTATGTTCCTGAAGAATATCGCCGATTGCATTGGTCAACAGTTGGGAATACAACAAGATGGGATAGTAGTCCAAAACTCGAAATGATGCAAAGCATATCATTTAATCTTGTAAAAAATCCCAATCATAATTTTCACACATACTGTGGAGTTATTGCATTTAAGAAAATGGATGAAGAATTTGCGCAACTTTACTAAAATTGTATTTTCCATAGTTTTTATTGTCATATTGGATTCAACCTATTGTCCCACGGTAAAACATGCATAACACAACTCGTCTGGCTACAACAACTCCAAACAGTTTCCTTTTCTCTCACTCTCTACCTAAAACTAAACAAAACCTCCATGATTAAGTTTTTTTCCCTAGAACTACCTGTCCGTGAAACACAATATCGCCAGGTTGGTTCTCAGTTGACAACATAGTAGTTTTCAAGTCCAATGTAAACAAATTCTTGTTGTTCACCGTCCTCAATAATCAAATTCTGCCAACCCACCACCTTCATTACCAACTATCATAGCGTTGCCTCACCGTTCACCTTACACATTAAACCTTTATTCCCGAGTGGCCCATAAAAAGTGGTGGCTTCTTTCGTAAACATATATAACATTTTAAACAGTTATTCATAATCTGAGTGCTTTCCTACTTTATAACTTTTTATACCTTCTGTCATTAATTTGCCTGCCAAGTTTAACGATTAACACGTCTTTTTGATAGCTATACCTTCATCGACGCATACATACAAATGTATAAAGTATTCTTCTACCTACAACATAGTATAAAAAGCTTACGCAAACTATGCATTCATGTCGTGACATTTTGCTAATAACGATTTACACCTAATTAATTTAATTAGGTAAATTATGTCTATTGATATATCTGAACCTTTTAAACACGCAAGCAACTGAATAGAGTAGGAGCTTTCATCTTTAGAATGTTGTTATTTGGAAGTTATGTTACTTATCCCTCTTATCTTTTGCGCTACGGGTACTTGCAATGAGGTTGAAGGTTCAATCTTCAGTACTAACGATAAGTGTCGGGGTGGCACCTCCTACAGATTCTAACGATGGACTATTATTGACGTCATATCTGGTAACCAGTTTCTGCTCTCGAACAGTCTGGACCTGGGGCTCAAAGAGCGTGGACTGTAACCTTACTTTCAGTTGAGCGGAGTCCCACTTAACCAATATAAGTTTCTGTATTTTCTGATAATATAATTAATTTCACTGTTTTCAAGCTATCTCGTTCTATTTTTATCAAATAGGCGACGGAGGAATTCGAATCCAAAATAACAATTGACGGTAATTCGAATAGAATTTAAATGCGATAAATTCACAAGCAAAACAAAGCTGGTGTAAATTTGAAAAAGAAAATAACTTTTCTCTGAGATTCCACAAGTAAAAATCATAATGGACACCGAAACCACTCATAAAAAAGATTTAAGGAATAGGTAGAACTGAATAAGTGATCTATCGAACGTTGTAGCTATTTACTTATCTATCTATCGATCTATCTATCTATCTATCTATCTATCTAACTGGAGAGGTAAACAAGAGATGGGTATGATGATGTTTTCATAAACCCTGTTGAAATTTAACAAAGCTAGATCATAGACAAGTTTACCGGAAGAATCTTATCAGCTGATCGAATCTACGTGTGAATCACGTGGATCAGGGAGTTGGAACTTGGACACGGTGAACAGCGGTTGGCTTAATAATTGTCCTCTCCTTGGGAGGGAGGTGATGTGCCTCTCAATGGAGACTTTTAAAGACCACAAGAAAATAACTCATTTTCCATGTTCATCTGCGTCGACATCTGAGAAAGTGAATAAAAAATTTAAACCAATTATCATCTTGAAGTGAATGTCTTTCGTCCAACAGGTTTCAGCTCCTTCAAGAAGATGAATTTTGGATGGACCAGTGAATATAAGGTATGTCGAATATATGACATGCACACGCGCGCGCATAGATTTAGACAATTAGGGACCATTAAACGTGTATATATACATCACAACATAAATAGACGAGCACGGTTCAGAAAGTAAAGAACCACTAAACACATTGGTAACACATTAAGGATACGTCATAAACAAACACAAAATGTATACACCCGCAGTTAAAGGACGAATTAAAAGGAAAATTTACGGATTTTTTTATCGGGACTAGGAAGATGTACCAAGGCTATAGCTAGATTTGAGATGGAGGAAAACGCTCTGCCCTTTTTCAAGAAAAAGCAAAACATCCCGTTTGCGGCAGTCGAGAAAATTGATAAGAAGCTGGATCGGCTAGAAAAGGCCGGAATAATATCGAAAGTAAGCACCAGTGAATGGGCTGCTCCTACCGTATACGTTACAAAAAAATCATATACGTGTCTGTGCGGATTTTTCTACGGCATGAATGCGGTTTTGAAAGATTAACACCATCCTCTCTCACTCCTAAGGAGGTATTCAATAAACTCCATATTCTCTAAGTTGGGTTTAAGTGACGTATATCGATAGATCCCCGCCGAGGGGAATGTTCTAAACTCCTCAGCATCAATACACACAGGGGACTCTACAAATTTTAGAGGTTAGCCTTCCGGGCCAAATCTTCGATTTTCCAGTAGGTCATGGATACCATGGTGGGCGGACTTGATTTTGCATGCGCCTACTAGCCAGTAAATCCACAGATGAGCATCCCAAACATATATATGAGGCCTTTAAAAAAATTCAAAACTTCGGATTTTAAGTAAAAGAAGCGTGATTTCCTCATGAACGATATAAAGTACCCAGGTCACATAGTTGATTAAAATGGAAGACGTCCCGACGATGTTAGGCAGAAGCAATGAAGAACAAGCCTGCTACCGATAATGTACAAGCACTCCAATTTTTTCTGGGACTGGCAAACTTCTAATAGGTCTTCATAAAGAACATGCATGACTTGCGCGCCCCACTAAATCTATTTGTATATCTATAAAAGTGAATGTGTCTGTGTATCTGTCTGTCTGTGTAGCTGGCTGTCTGTGTGTTTGTGTGCGTACATTTCCCTACGCAATAACTCTGTCAATTTTTAGTTTAAAGACTCGACATTTGATATACAGGGTACTGAGATGTGCGAAAATCTATGTGATTGGTTTTCGGCCAGAAATTTGGCGATTAAGGGGTCAAAGTTCACCGATTTAACCTTTGAGAAATCTACCAAACTCCTCCGACAATTTTGGGTCTAAACACTTGAAATTTTAGATATAGGTTCATTGGACATGGATCTAACTTAATAACTTGATTTGAACCCAAAATAATAAATTTTAAAGGGTCATAATAGGGGTCAAAGTTTTAAAAATTGACCGGTTTTTTATTTTTGCTCAACATACACCTCCAAATACCCGAGCAACGCCGTGCACCCATGCTAGTGAACTACTAAAGAAGGAAATGGGCATCTGAATGTCAAGCAGCGTTTGAAAAAATCAAAACATCGGAACTGTTTCTTACGCACTATTACCCAAAGCTGATGATCGATGTATTTCCTCCTTCTATGAAGCAGTGCAGTATATAATTTTTCAGCATAATACCACCTTCCCATGCATTATCTCCTCCAATTAGGAATAGGTTTGCTCAGTTTTTATGATATCATCTTCCTAGGCATTCAATATTCTTCTTGGGAAGAATAATGTCGTACCTGTTCTTTCCTCGTGAAATTATCTCCTCGCGCATTTTCTCTTTCGTTGAGGGAAGTGTGACATGTTCGTTCATCATATGCACTAGTGAAAATATGCGATTCAAAGAGGGATGATAGAAAGATGTTCCAGATGGAAAAGTGAAGGGAAGAAGGAGACAGGCAGAGAGAT
>NC_136498.1:31195227-31217727 GCF_053919585.1 Euprymna scolopes | reverse complement strand
AACCTTTTCTAGGATCGTGAGACTAGTAGCATATGTACCAGCCCAAATATAACAACAGTATTCCATACATGGGCGAATGGTGGCCTTATAGAGGTACAACATACTCTCGGGTGTTAGCAGCTTTCTAGCACGGTAGAGAGAGCCTACCTTCTTCGCAGCTGTCCTGGCAATGCTTTCAATGTAATTGTTCCAACTCATGTTTCCTGTGAACGTTAGGCCGAGGAGTTTAAAACATATACTTTCAAATAAAATGGCTTGAATTGATTTGATCGTATGGTTATTAAAATAATGAATCATTGTTTACGATATGAACAGGTGGAAAACTATAGATGTATCATATAACGTAAATATATAATTAATATGATACGGAGTTAAATATTATTAAAAAAGAATTAAAATAATTATTTTTCATTACTGTGATTTAAAAAGATAATATAAAAAAGTAATGACTGTTGGAATTGATAGATTATAATAAAATAAAATATACGAAACTAAGGCTAATTGAGAGATTACTTATTAAATATATATGGATACGAAATGTTAAGAGATTATATATTTAAAAATATAACAAAAACAAAATAAATTAAAAACATTTAATAATTAAATACATTTAAAATACAAAAATTAAATAACAATTATCTAAAAATTATAATAAGAAATACAAAAATAAGTTGCTTACATAATTCAGTATTGACTGATAAAATGAAGGATGGAGAGGTGAGTTTCGCTGGTTGTATTAGCAAAGTACGAAATTGTGTGTACTTTTATAAATGTATTAGTTATATTTTGTGTTTGAAGATGGAATATCTTTTAACGAAATAATGTTTAAGTTTATCTAATTGGTTATGAAACGATTGTAACACTGAAGAAATACATCATATTATAAACATGCTGCAATATATTTTATATATTATAGATTGCACCAGTCCTCAACTTCATCCTTGTCAAAGACTATTCGACCAAGGTGGACATCAAGACATTGTTCTTTGTGACTTTTGGTTATTCTCTCATTTCAAGGAAATCCTTAAAGGTTGTTGTTATAAGGCAATTGAGGAATATTTGACATGCTTGCTTATTGCGAAATTATATATATATATATATATATATATATATATATATATATATATATATATATATATATATATTGTTTATTTTGGAAATATCGTTAATTTCAATGTATACCGTTTTCGTGTAACGTGTCTAGATTGTTATGTTAAAAACCGTTAATTTCGAGTTAATGATTAATACCATGAAAGTAACCTCCCCTTTAATAAAAAAAGTAATAAATAAAATGATAAATACAAGTTCGAACACCAAACAAAAAGAATATTAGAATAAACACGCATAAATGTAGAAATAAAATTATATGAAAATTGGAAAAAAACAAATAAGGAATAAAGGCTAAATTAAAACAAAAATAAGAAATAAAAAATACGAAATTATGGTTTAAAACAGAAAAGTATCTTAGCATTTCACCCAAGATGGCGGACATGTGGAAGCATAGCTTTGGAATTTCTTTTCCCCAAATACCATGTTTATCGTGTAAAAAATATAGTTTTTGTTGTCAAAATCAAATGAAAAAATCATCTGAAGGAGTTGGTGAAGAGAGGATATTTTTACGGGCACATAAATCGTAAAATTGCCTTCCCACTAACGAAACAGCTGTAATGAAACAAATCCCGGAGAAAATAAACATAAGATATAAAAAAGAAAAAGTAAGTCTTTGAATTTCAGCAATTTTGCACTATATATATATATGTATGTATGTATGTATATATATATGTCTGTGTGTATGTATATATATATATATATATATATATGCTGATAGTCGTTAAGTGTCATTTACTATTAGATAAATTATTAAAAAATACCTTAATTATTTTTAATTATCTTAAATTTCTCCCTTCACATTTATTCTATTATTTTTAAAAAAATTAATAATTTTTAAAAAAATTTAATAATTCTTTTAAATTTTTCTTTATTTTATATTTATTTACATTTTATCTTTACCTTTTCATTTTAATTTTAATTTAATTTTATTCTAAATTAAATTTTATTTTATTCTAAATTAAATTTATATTCATATAGTCATGCTTTATTTCATTATATAATTATTGCCGTTTATTGTCGTACCTTTTATTATATGGGGTTAGGTGTTCGTTTAAGCAGGACATTTACCTTTCAGAGAGATTTTTCCATAACACCACCACCCGCTAAACATATATATATACACACGCATGGGCGCACACACATATACATACACACACACGCACATACTCCCTGTCTCTGTCCCTCTTTCTCTCTCTCTCTCTCTCTCTCACACACACACACACAGGCACTCATACACTTACACACACACGCGCTTTCTTCCTTCATTAATAATAATCTATTGGCGTCGATTATTAAGTTATGTTTTTAAAATTTGAAACTTTGAGTCTTAAACGCTCGTTTAACGTTTTTTTTCTCTGTTTGTTCACTTTGCATTGTTTCAGTTTTTTTTATGCCGCGGATGAATTTGCGTTGACTCTTTCCAACCTCTTATGGTTGATTCGGCGTAATGAAACCAATGGTACCACCTTGAAATATGTATGTATAGTGTCGTAATAAATATTGTATCTTCAGCTCTCACATCCACTATCAAGCACGTTATTGGATTTTTTCATTACCTCCTGACACCCTGACACGCTATATATATATATATATATATATATATATATATATATATATATATATATATATATATATAAACTCGACACTCGGACATTTTACAAGTTTACATTGTGATTTCACTTATATAAAGCAAGTGTAAGGCAGTAACATAGACGACGAATTCCCGAGTATCAGCTCAACATTTTAGTCTTGAGCCCGGCTTAAGACACTCCCTTTTCTGTTTCTGCATATATATATATATATATATATATATATATATATATATATATATATATAGAGAGAGAGAGAGAGAGAGATAGATAGATAGATAAAATATATATATATAAAATATATATGAATATATATACATATATATATGAATATATATAAATTATTATTAGTATCAGTAGCAGTAGTAGTAGTAGTATGTCTAAAACACTAGGATATCATGCTTTCGAAATCATCAGTGCAAGAAATGACGATTGCCGCCTGTCCAAGTTTCAAACGCCGCCACGGAGCCATCTTTGATTTGATTAGCAGAGAACGTTACCCCTGAGCCACCGTCAAGCGTCACAGGAAATAAAGTAAATTTAACATTTATAACGCTTAATACAGACATAACGTTATTAAGAGGATAGCTTTCTTATTTCTCAGACAGTGCTCAACTTTTAACAGAGTACTTCTTAAGAAAGCGAAATAATTATAGATTATTAATTATATATATATATATATATATATATATATATATATATATATTATCAATAAAAAATGAAGTGGAAACCATCATAATTAGTGAAATAATAAAATCTGATAAACGCTTTTTCAGCAGAGAATCGTTAGTATAATATCAATAAAAACTAAGAGAATGTTTGTTTAGGCTGAGAGTGGAAATTTGTTTATTAGATATATGAGTACAGGTGTGAAATAACACTGAAGGCAAATGTGATGATGCAGAATATCCAACTTTATTTCAACTCTTTTTCTCTAAAGAGGTTAGGTCGAGAGGTCTTAATGATAATCGCTTCAAGAATATTGGAAAAGTTCGACTTCGCAATATGTAAACTGGAGAAACACTCGTCGAAGTACTTGTGCGAACAAGTATTTACACGAACCAAATAATTACATATAGCATATCGAGGCGAACGTACTTGACCTAGTTTGTGTGGATAACAAAAAACAGTTAAAGCAATAAGTTGAAGATTTTGCACGATTAAAATCCATGTACGAGGTGTCTTCAAAAAATTTTCAGACTTTTGTACATGCATGTAAAATTGCCATAGACTCTTAACAATTAATTATACTATTGCTATACATCTTATGAGATGACTGAACAATTTTTATGATTCCAGGTTCAAATATACAGTTAGAGCAGGAATTCGAATGCACCCTACTAAATCCTTATTGTCACAGCTGGTGAATATCACAAATGCAATCTGGACGTGGGGACAATTTAGTAGAACGATATGCAAAAAAGAATCTGTTTAAAACTTGTAAAATGCCACAGAAACGTATGGAATGCTTCAGCCTGCTTTTTGACCATCTTGCATAAATCGGGCATCTGTTTTTTTAGTGACAGAATAGATTCAAAGAAGTAGGAGGTCTTTCAGCGTAAAGAAATCAGAACATCAGAATTGATTGGCCAAATAAAGAATTTCCTGAATAAGGACCGTCGTGTGTATATCTAGAAAATATGGGCTCAGTTTTTATATCAGTGTGGGAACTGTATACACAATTATTCGTGAGGAATTGAAGATGCGGGAGATTTATGCGATTGCACCAGTCCTCAACTCCATCCTTGTCACATAATATTTGACCAAGATGGACATCAAGACAGTTGCTCACCTTACCTATAATCCAGACTTTGCTCCCTGTGACTTTTGGTTATTCTCTAAATTTAAGAAAATCATTAGAGGCTGTTGTCATAAGACAATTGAGAAGTCTTTGACGCGCTTACATAAGAGAACTTCAATGGGGCCTTCCAGAAGTTGTTAGAACGACAGAACAAGTGCATTGCATCTGATAGAGATTACTTCGAAGTGGACTAGTATTTCATGTGTACTATTAATAAAGGTTCCCATATGAAAAAAGTCTGGAAACTTATTGAAGGCAACTCGTAATTGCTGAACTCGTATTTTCCCATGTTTTCGCATTAATATCAATGTCTTCAATACAAAACTTTATTGAAGCTATCTGAATTAATCGGATTAACTCTCACATCTTGAGAGTTATTTGCACAACATTTCCGTCGATGTAACATCCGACCATCTGCAGGTGTACTTTCTGAAACTTAACCCTTTATTATTTCTATTTATTGCAGACTATTATCGTCATCTTTACTTTAAAATTCCAATTAAATAACACAAAACTCTTTACTCAATGTACAACACGTCAACCATGACCGGGTAGAAGTCCCAAGCAATTCACAACTGTATCTTAATTATCGCTCTCACAATATTTCAACAAATAAGTAATAATTATGATCAAGGATTTTCTGTTCACAATGGATGCAAAACCTTCTCGCCAATTTATAGGTTTCAAAGTTCCTATTAAAGACAAGATCGTTTTTTTAATCAGGAAACTACATACGAAGATGCATTGATACATTTGACTGTTTGCACGACAGATTCACTAAGAAGAAATTTGACTACGGTCTAATTGGCGTCTTAGAAATATCGCTAGTCAGTAAAACGAAGCCAACAAACTTATTTTGGGTATCAAGATATTCTCGTTAAGATTTCGATAAACAGAGAAATGTATCGTTCAGGAGACATACTCAGTGAATTACGATTCCCAACCTCTTTTCCTCAAGCAGAAAACAAATTCAGGTCTTAACTCAAGGGAAACATAATTTCAAAAAGGTGGTTTTTCGCTTTGGAAAGCGTGCCGTCAGTCCCATGGAGCATGCATTCACGCTTAATTTAATTAAATATATATTAATATATATATATATATATATATATATATATATATATATATATATATATATACATGGATGGAGGAAGTAGGGAGGCATGGCTTTGGAAAACTTTTTACCAAAATACGATGTCCAGCATGTTAAAAATATACCATTTTTTGTAAAAATCTAAAGGATAAACATCTGAAGAAGTTGATGGGGACAGGATATTTTTATGGAAACATAAATCGTAAAATTGCCGACTCATCAATGAAACAGTTGTAATGGAAAAAAACAGGAAATAAATGAAGGTTATAAAAAAGAAAACGTGAGTCTTTGAATTTTCAAAAAAAATTTCCACTATATATATATGTACTCATATATATATATATATATATATATATATATATATATATATATATATATGTACTCATTTTATTTAGTCAGGAGATCGTCAGTGTTCATATCTCTGAAGAAAAACGCATGGTAATCTCTATGGGGGAACCATCTTTTACACTCCGCGTTTCAATTTTAAAATTCGTACTCGTAAATATTATATAGTAAATGAAGTTATGGACATTATTTCAATGATTCGGACTACTGTTCCTTGTGTGTTATATGCACAATGTTTTGTTCGATGTAACCTTCGCCATTCTTCAGATTATCTGATCGAACTGTCGAGCTCCATTATCCGCACAAAATTTTCTAAAGGAAACATGTATTTAATCGACGAGGGTAGCTACCTTGTTCCATCAGCCATGTATACTAAATATCGTTCGCACTGAAGCTGGAACTTTCAACCTCCAGGGGAACTATTTTTTCTAAATACTTAATACTTGTGGAAAATTGTACTATAAATTTAAGGAGTCGTAAGCCTACGTAACAGTTTCAATAACAAATACAAGACGTCTTTATATATACGTGCGGGCTGTTTACACGTGCTGACCTTTTATGTGTTTTCCGCTTCTTTCATCGTCACGATTTCGTCTAGTGGTTGCTATCGAAATAAGCGTATTCACGTGAAAAACAGAGGACACAAGGAAAAGTTTGCTGAGTAATCGTCAGGGTTTCATTTGGAGAGAATTGACTCAGGACAGAGAGACTAATGTTATTTTAATTATTATTTACTTCTTTAGTTATCTTTCTAACTTATTGAAATAAGTGACACAAACGGAGAGAGACTTGAGGTAACATTCTGGCTATATTATTCTACATTGTTGGCTGTGTCGCGTTCGCACGGATACTCTCAGCTTCAAAAACGTGACGTCATTCATAATATCCTTGTATCTGTTTTACCTGCATCAACTTTATATTACATATTTCAGGAAACGATCCTGTTGTATAACTCTGGGTAACCATCATGCACTTAGTGTGACCCTTGTTTAAATTAACACTAATTGACTTACTCAATATTGATGTGGGGCTCCTTATATTCATACTTACCGAGAATTGTGTGACTAATACCAACAGTCCACTTGAAAACGCAGACTATATAGTGGTACCAGTGGGTATCACACTAAAATCACAACCCCAAGATAAGGAGTAATTGCTCAAAACAAGGGCTGAATGGGAAGCCATTAAAGAACACATCACTACGAATATCTTGTCTCTCTCTGCTGAACAGAGTGCCAATGAGACAACTTGAGAAGTGTAAAGCGGGCGTTGAAGTACACGTTCCCACACGGAACTGTTATAGCAAGCCTCATTCACCCCCCTGATTTATTACAGATTGTGAAGCTACAATTGCACAAAGACAGCATGCATTCTGCTGCTTCGTACGTCATAAGTCAAATAAAAACAGGCAAAAATTTTAACATGCTAGAAATCATTGTAAGAGAGAAATATCGAGAGCCAAAAGTCAGCAAGCTGAACTAACCAGGGAAAGCATGGAATCGCAAAAGATAGGAACTCATGATTTCTGGAAAATTTATTATAGTGTAAAGAATAAAGGTCAATCGGTGATTTCCCCTATCCAACAATCATAAGGTTGTATGCACGGCAGATAAAAAGGTGGAACCCCATTGCACCTTAGAGCCAACAAACAACTTCCGCGCAAATGTCCCTATATGGACTGAAGCCACACTTGATAATGTTAAAATCACTCCTTCTGATGTCCGCGATACCATAAAACCTTAGACACCTCCAAGAAGTGTGAGACTGATCTCATCCCTGCTATACTAATTAAGAAATGCTCAGCTGAGCTAGCCCCTGTACTTTCCAAACGCTACAATTAATGCCTTGTTGAATCTTGTTTCCCTAGTAGCTAGAAGATGGCCTCTGTAGTATCAGTGTTAAAAAATGTGGTGAAATGACTGGCTCTCTAAATTATCCCTCTATCAGTTTCCTCCCGTTCTTCATTAAAATCATTGAGACCTTAAGTAATCAAGCACTAATCCACCACTTCGCAAAAGCTAATATTTTTTAAGACAAATAATATGGGTTTAGGCAATGCCATTTACTGCAAATATTTTAACAGGAACTGAATGCATATACTGTGCATTGGATAAAATGGCCAAAGCCAGGGCTGTAACCCTTGATGTATCCAACGCCTTTGAAAAATCTGGGACGAAGGGATGCTAATGAAAATTAAATCGTACGCTACAACTGGATGTATACTAAATATAATTAGATCCTTATTAGACAATATGACTATCCTGGTTGTCATTTATGGACGTACATCCAAGCAGCTGGAGTGCCTCAAGGGTCGATATTTGAACCACTATTATTTTTTATGTTCATAAACGGCCATCCCTGATAATATTGTGTCCGAGATGGGTATATTTGATGATTATGCAACGCTCTATAACATGCATGAGAGAAGAAAGAATGTACATAAATCTATCTAAGACAATGGCAGAATCGTTAGAAAATTACCTCCAGTAGTAGGATGGGGTTAGAAATGGATGGTTAACATTTAATGCTAGTAAGACTAAGCTGCTCTCCTTTAACAATTCAAGACGCCTCTTCAAGCATTGATATCCATGACAAATAACATCCTACCTGAGAACTCTTCCTTCAGACTCCTCTGCCCAACATTCACGGCCAATATGAACTGGAACAAATAGACTGAGAACATTGCGAAGGCTGCTGCAAAGAAAGTGGGTTCCCTCTATCGAGCTATAAGATTACTCACACTTGAGAGTATCCTATATATCTACAATGCCGCCATTCGTCCATGCATGGAGTATAGTTGCCACATCTGCGCTGATACATCTACTATTTGCTTCTCCCTTTTGAATAGGGTCCAAAAAAGAATTTCCAATCTAATAGGCCCCACTTTGTCAATAAAACTCCAACCCCTGTCCCATCGCCGCAATTTTGCATTTCGGTTCCTGTTTTAGAGATATTTCAGTGGGATGTGCACTGATGAACTCATTGTACTTGTGTCCCCTCGATGTACAAATCCCCTGCAAATCTGCTTAACAACAAAACCTCACTCTTTCACTGTCGAGGTCACTAAATGCCAGAGATCAACTCTAATAGTTTATTTCCTCGAACATTAAGACTTTGGAATTCCCTTCTTGCTAACTGCTTTCCTGACTGTAATGATATGCGGAAGTTTAAATGTAACGTAAACCAACATCTTGTTAATCTTGCGTAGGCATGGTCCAAATAGTACTCCCTTACGTCCAAGTGGTGATATGCCATGTTGGGGGTGAACGTAAGTTTTAAAAAATAACCATTACTTATCACTAGATATCACTATATTACTAAAGATTACTGCCACTCCCCTATCTCCCCTTCTTATATATATATATATATATATATATATATATATATATATATATACTAGCAAGACGACTCGACTTTGCCCATGATTAAATGATGATCAACGAATGTTTCACACTCCCGCATTTTTACAATCGGTGAAATCGACCATTCTCCAATCAAATCGGTTGATTGTCCGATCTACTTAGAAAATCACTGCGCTAAACAAGGATGTAGCTTCAAATGCCTACCCGCGGTGATTTAGTTCCTAATATATTATAGTCCAAATTGCACTGTAGAAACCCGACTGTTGATTTTATAAAATGAGTTTCATATATCATAGCTTGAATTTAAGTTTAAAATGAAAAAACAGTAAAGTGCCATGCTTCAATTGTGCTCTAAATAGAAACATTCATTTCGAACGCGCTGCTGTCTTATCAAAGAACCTACTGATGACTTTGGTCAACATCATACTGTAATTTTTCAGCAGATTTTTTTCGTATAACGATACCTATCGAAAATATTCCGATACAAATCCATTTAGGAACACTGCCAGATACTTAAAGAACATTTGTATTAAATTTCATTACAATCGACTAAGCCGTTGTGTAGTTTATAGAAAACGAACTTATGCAATATATATATATATATATATATATAGTTAGTTATAAAATATATATGGCGATTAAGCTACACTGAATATTCCGCGTTTCATCCACTCTAGGATTTTTCAGGCTTATGCGCATAAGCCTGAAGAATCCTAGAGTGGATAAAACGCGGAGTATTCAGTGTAGCTTAATCGCCATATATATTTTATAACTAACTAAATAGCTCTACCTACGTATTGAACACTTTTGAAGTAAATACTTAAAGTTTACGCATAAATTTATACTCTCGTATAATAATTTTATGTGAGTAAATGAAGTATATATATATATATATATATATATATATATATATATATATATATATATATATATATTGTAACTTTATATATTACCTGCTTGCCGCCTGGCGTTACCCGGTCGCACAATACGCTAAAACATGATATTTTTACTTATGCAGATTGCGTATGTATTATTATAGAATCAATCCGTTATTGGTTATTATATATTACGAGAAATAATTTGCCCAGTAGAATAATTCTCCAAAAATAAAGAAATAAAAAAATAATAATGATAATTTCGTTCATCAAATTCCGTCTGTGTCTGTTTACAATATCTCGTTAGCTGATATTTTGGCTTGGCGATGTATGCGCTAGAAAAGTCACTTCCGGTTAATGTTTAGTTTTAAAATATGCAATATGAAGAAATGATTTGCAGCAATTTTCAATGGGACTCTTCTTTGTGTGTTCTGTAAATTGAGCTATATCTTCAAGTGACAATAAATCCGTTTTTATTAAAAAGAAATGATGTACTGAGATTTTATTATATATGCTTGAAGAGGCGTCTTGAATTGTTAAAGGTGAGCAGCTTAATCTTACTATTATTATCATTATTTCCCTTGGCCGGTATAACGTAAAATATTCCCTTGTAGAATCCTTCTTTCTTTTTGTAAGAGAGAACGGTGAGTTTAAGATCGGCTTTCTCCGATTGTCGATACTTATCGGATGAATTTTCTGTACAAAATATATCTGAGAAAACTGACAGACATATAAATGACCTTTCTGTTAAATTTGTAAAAGATAGTCTCAGTCGTTTCGGAACTTATGGGAACTACAAAATATGGGAACAACAAAAAATAATTAAGTTAATTGGTTACACAATTGTCAGCAAAACATGCAACAATAAAATTTGTTTTCTTATTTCTTATTGCTTTCTTATTTATACACGTAGTGGTCTTTCTCTTTCTACATCGACTTACATTATTATGCTTTTCACTTCAGATGCTTAGTTTGTGTGTGAGAATGGAAAAATGGCTGCCTCTCACTGGAACACTCTATCTGAGCAAGAAGAAAAGTACGAACAATACAGCGGCTAAGATTGTTGGAGAATTAATACGTTCGTCACTTTTATTGAGAGCAAAATGTCGAAATTGATGGGATCTAAGCTGACAACTTCTTATTTTGATGACCTGCGACCGGTGTACTCATATAAAACCAATCGACGTCCACGTGTGTAGGCTTTTAAAGATGGCTTGGCGTCAGGAAGCACTTTACCGTCTATTTTAAAGGGTACAAACAAAATGGCTACTTTTCTCCGCCCACTGAAGCGTCAGGAAGCACTAACAAATTTTAAACCGATGAGACGTTCTCGCTTATTTCATCGGAGAATTCGGAATAATTCCAACTCGCTTGAGGCACTACCAAAATTCTATATCTCGAAGAAACTCTATAAAAGAACTTGATTCGCAACCAAATTAAACATGGTATAAGTAATACATTATTTATACTCTTTAATGTAGATAGATATAGTTATACTATTAGGAGCACATGAAAAATCTACGGTGATGTTTACACCAATCTGTTGATAATTGTATGTTCGTGTGGAAAATAATACATAGATATTAGGTTCGTGTAAAAACAATATCGTTTTCTAACATATGTTACTTTATATATGATTCCTGAATTAATTCATTGATATATATATATATAATTTTGAAAGGAGTTTTTCGCTCTATCGAATCGTGTTATTCGTAAAGTACTCAATCTCTTCATTCGTTTTTTTTTGGGGGGGGGGTTGTTTTTGTTTTTGATTTTTTTGCAGGTTTTTCAAAAGCATGTGAAAAATTCAAATCCGCACGATTTTTTTTTCAGTTCAAATTAGGCCGAAAAGCTGCCGAAACAGCTCATGGTATCAATGATGCGTTTGGCCCAGGAACGTGGAACAACGGTGGTTCAAGAAATTTCGCAATGGTGACGAGAGACTCGAAGATGAAGACGATCACGGCCGGCCGACTGCGGTTGATAACGAACATTTGAAAGCCTTAATTGAAGCCGATTCTCGCAAAACCACACGAAGAGTTTCTGTTGAACTCGAGGTCGACCACTCAACAGTCGTTTGGCATTTAAAGCCAATAGGGAGGTCAATAAAAGTTGGATAAATGGGTGCCGCATGAATTGAGCTTTAAAAAAAATCGTCGTTTTGAGATGCCTTCTACACTCCTTCTGCGTAACGAAAACGACCCATTACTCGAGCTGATTGTGATGTGTGATAAGAAGTCGATCATCCTAGACAACTGGCGACGTTCGGCACAGTGGTTGGATTCCGGAAAAGATCCACAACATTTTCCGAAGCCAAAATTACACCAAAAAAAGGTTATGGTGGCTGTTTGGTGGTTTGCGGCCGGTCTCATCCATCAAAGCTTCTTGAATCCGGGTGAAACGATTATGGACGACAAATTGATGAAAAGCTCCAACGTATGTGCCCGAGATTGATCAACATAAAGGGACCAATTCTCCTCCATGACAACGCTCGACCGCATGTTCACCGGATCTCTCGCCTACCGATTATCACTTTTTCAATGACTTTATCGCTTCCAGAACGCCGGATTTCTCTGCTAATAGGATAAATAAACTTGTTTTTCGTTGGAAAAAATGTGTCGATTCTAATGTTTCTTATGTCGATTAATAAAGTTTATTATTAAAGGAGTTATGATATTTTGAAGTTGAACGTTAAAAAAACGATATTATTTATGCATGAACTTAATATAAAATATAGAATTGTAAGGCTGCCGTTATGCTCGAACCGTATTCGTTACACTTCAAACCTGTCTTTGATCCTCACAACGTCTGGTACCGTCGCAAAGGAACAAACAAGCAAAACAAATAAATCCGACTCGGCTTTTTTTTTATTTTAGCAAAAGGCATTTATTACCGTTAATTTTAAAACAATGCCTGCTTCTTATTTTTTTTGTTTTTGTTTTTGTTTTTTTACAGTACATTCCGTCTGTCATGAGATTAACAAACTACATCGTATCAACACCTGCTTAAAAGTTTCTCGCCGCCACCATGGAGATATACGCCCATCTCACCCGGTGGCGCACTTTGTTTCTTTCCGACCATGTACTGTTTTTTTTTTCTTTTTCTTGTGACGCAAGCCAGCACACACCTACTAATTTGCATACGTGCTTTAACGACTGCTGCTATTGATTTTAACACGCACTCATACGCGCTCTATTACAAAAAATGTTTCTTCTGTAAGGTACAATCATAAAAATCCGTGTCTGGTAGCAACAACTCGTGAGTTGATAAGTAAACCGCAAGGGATGCCTTTTTCTCTTCCCTGCAACCTCTTTCTCAAAGAAGAGACGTTGCGAGCCTGTCTCTTCTTTATCGTTAGTTTTATGACAAGTGCTCATCTGAGCTCCAGTCTATGGACACCCCCCTCGTCTAGCTGAAAACACTACCAATAATTACATCGCCCTTTATCTGTGCCTAAACTTAAATGTAGATTCAATGAACAAAGCTTCTTTCTTAGAACTGCACATCTGTGGAATTGTCTTCCGTTTTCTTGCTTTCCAGCTGTCTACAATATGGTTGCCTTCAAGTCCAACGTAAACAAGTTCTTGATGAGCCGTGCCCCTTATATAATCCAATTTACCAAATTTACACTACTAAGAACTGCACGCCTGTGGAACTCTGTTCCGTCTGCCTGCTTCCCACCGGACTACAACTTGGATGTCTTCAAGTCCAATGTTAACAAATTCCTAATAAACCGCCCCCTTAAGTAAACACTTCATCAAATCTCCACACTAACGTAATGTACTTGCAATAACCCTTATCCCTGAGTGGCTTCCGAGCCTTGATAAGTGATGATCACTGTGTAAAAAAAAACAAAAAAAACACTACTAACAATTGCCATGATATTGTCCCATTGACTACTATACACTCTGTAAGTATTATCCTCAAATGGCCTCTGGGCCTTGATAAGTTGTGACTCCTACGTAAAAAAAAAATCCACAAACAAATTCGCAACTTCAACTAACTCCAACCAGTTTCGTACACGTTAAACATGTGAACCGAAGTCACACGTTCGAAACACGTCACAACAATAATAATATCCTTTCTAAAAATAAATGTCTTTCATGGTAAATAATATCAACAGGAAAATGACGCTGTCTCCTTTTGTCAAATAAGTATCATTGATATGTTTAGCAAAATATTCTTTAAATAACAATAAAAATATAGTGTTTCTTTGTAGCTATTAAATCTTTCTTTGGCTTAATACCAGAAAAAAAAGTTGTCAGCTAAATATTCTTTAAATAAATTAAACGAATGACACTTTTTTTAAAATGTATTTACAATCCTACTGGTTTTAGTTGACGGGCCGACATAATTTGGTATTCGAAACAATTCATTTTAAAATGGCTAAGTCAGAAATGTTTACTTTTGCGACATCAGATTAAAACGCAATTACCTTTATCTCAGATGATCTCCTTTTATAAAATATAGGTAAAAGGTGATAACGTACGGATAAGCATTAACTTGTTTAGCGTATTATTAAAAGGACTAGCACAAAAAGCACGGCGATGCTCAGGATTAAATAAGAGATTATATTACATACTTTATCGCTAAATACGACAGTAGTTATATACCTTATATTGATTAGTTTCGAGATTCTGATACATCATTGACTATATATACGAGGTGCCTTAAATAAGTTTCCATATTTTTTCTATGGACACTTTTATTGATAGTACACGCATAAAACGCTAGTCTCCTTTGAAGTAATCTTCTCCAGCTGCAATGCACTCGTTGTACCGTTCTTACAACTTTTGGAAGGCCCCATGGAAGTCCTCATGTGTGGCTGTGTCAATGACCCTTGTCACAGCTCCTTTCATCTCCGCTATTGTCTCATAATGACAGCTTCTAAAGTTTTCCTTGAGCTTAGGGAATAACCAGCCACATAGACGTTGGGGGTGAGGAACTGTATTGATGCTCATCTTGGTCAAATAGTCTGTGACAAGGATGGAGTTGTAGACTGATACATTGTCCTGATCGAAATGCCACTCGAGATGTGAAGAATACTGACCTCTTCAGATGAAATCTCTTCCTGAACTCTCTTAAAACCTCGACATAGTATCCCTTGTTGAATGTCTGTCCAGTAGAAATCCAGTGCATGTAGAGGATGTCCGTACTGTCAAAAAAGGAATTGTCATAAGTTTCTGTATGGATTTGCTCTGTCTAGCCTTTTGAGTCTGGGAGAGCCAACACGCTTCAACTTGGTTTCTGGGTCATAGCAATAGATTCAGCTTTCATCGCAAGTCATCGGAGCATCAAAAACTGCGGGTTCTGAATTGATCAGCTCGGCCATCTTTCCGCTGTCATGACAACATATTTATTTTTGATCTTCTCTGAGCAACCTTTGGACAAACTTCGCGCAAATCTTCCGCGTCTTCAGTTCTTCGTGAATAATTGAGTATACAGATTCAACGCTGACATCAACATGTGCACTTATTGTCTTATAGCCATACTCCGGTCCTTATCTATGAAATTCTTTATTTGGCCAATCAACTGTGGTGTTCTGTCTTTTTTACTCCTCCCACAACTCTCATCAACTCTCACAGACTCCCCGCCTCCCTTGAATCTCTTTTGCCACTCAAAAACTGATGGTCGATTCATACAAGGTGCTCCAAAAGCAGTATGAAGCATTTCATGCGTTTCTGTGGCATTTTTACCAAAGCAGCATTTTATTGCATATCTTTTTTCTAAAGTGTCCTCACATTCAGTTTACATTTTTGAAATTCCTCAACTGTGACAATCGGGCTTTAGTAGGGTGTATCCAAGTTCCTACTGAAGCTGTTCATTTGAATTTGGAATCATAAAAATTGGTCAGTCATATCATGACATGTACAGCAATAATATATTACTTTTCAAGAGTCTACAACAATTTTAAATGCTGGTACAAAATAGTATGGAAACTTATTTAAGGTATTTCACATAGGTGTCCGCGTGCGTGTAACTATAATATGTTTCAATATGTATTAATAATTTTATATTGACAGACTAGTGTTGCACGTATATATTGACAGACTAGTGGCATATGCACGTGAAAAAAGAAAGTAATAGATATTGGATTCGAAAAATGGAAAAAAAATTACTAAAGAATTACCAGTATAACAGATGAAAAGAATTAAATCGTTGGGCTTTAGTGGTTTACGACTGACACCGGTTCAATCTGGTTCGCTCCACATATAAAACCAACATTTAATGCAGTCAATGATAGTTACTGCTGGTCAGGAAAATCAAACACAGTCAAGAAATCTCACCTTGAATTTGCGGACTAGTGTTTTTACTCGGCTATCGGAAATTGACTTTCTTTATTTTTACATAGGTATCAAGGCCAAACGGTTACTCGAGGTATAGGGTTAAAGAGTGAACAGTAGAAATTGGACAATATAGTAAGCGTTAGTAATGGAAAATCGATAACTTTGTTAACTTATATGGAATGGCTCATCAGGAACTTGTTTACGTTAAACTTGAAGACAACCATATTGTAGTCAGCTGGAAAGCAGGAAAACGGAAGACAATTCCACAGGCGTGCAGTTCTAAAAAAAAAATTGTTCATGGAATCTACGTTTAGGTTTAGGCACAGATAACGAGTGGGGGAGATTATTGATAGTGTTTTCAGCTAGACGAGTGTTTCTTGTGAAAGTTTGGCGAGGGGAGACCATAGACTGAGGCTCAGTCGAACACTTTCCATGAAAATAACGATACAGTAGAGACAAACTCGTAACATCTCTTCTGTGAGATAGAGGTTGTAGGGAAGAGAAAAGAATATCTCCTACGAGACTACGAAGTCTATTTTGAACTCTATCAAAACAGGACAAGTCCTTTCTAGCAGCCCCTGTTCAGATGTGGCAACAGTATTCCATCCTTGGACGTACCTGGCTCTTATATAGATAGAGACTTTTAGATGAAAGTGAATTTAGATACTTAGGAAGATGTATACATGTGCCTGGGTGCATGGCATTTATAATGTTACGTTTTAGAGCTTCTTTGAGACACTCGAGAATAGAATTGGTTGGCATCACAGTTAAATATTGATTTGCGTGGTAATGCAGGAACTGAAAGAATAGCAGGATTGCATCACATGTTTTGTGTTTTCTATAACTTGACCGTGTATTAAATTAGTGAGGGTGAGAAATTGTTTAGGGAGCAGAATTAAGATGAGAAAATGAGAGATCTTAAAATCTTACAAGCGACATCAGCTTAGTGTTAAAGAAAAATAAAAACTACCGAACTATCAGAAACTGAAGGGGAGATTGTTAGGTTGTAGAATAAGAAAACTTCCATCGTGCCAATCATCATAGATGCGCTTTGCTGAATTCCAGATAATATTGAGAATAAGTTGACCTCTTTGGGAATCAAGTACAACATCACCAGTACAACAGAAGTCGGTTCTGCTTACCACAGCAAATAGCCTATGCTACGTACTTTCTATCTAATCGACATTTTGAATATGTTCATTATCTTTGGTCTAAAAAGTTGCTCTTGAGTGAAGACTTAATCCGTGTAAAATATTACATCACTAGGAAGTTAACGAATACAACAACAACAACAAAAACAATAATAATAATAACAATAATAATAATAATAATAATACGCATACACGTTATAGGTTAGTGGCAACTTTCCTTTACACACGCACTTACACTCATCACTTATAAAATATAGCAAACAAATGATAATACGCGCTTTGAAATAAAAGTATATTGTTTTAAAAATAAATATACAATAAATATAATTATTTTGAGTAAATGTATATATCATACCGTTTCCTGTAGATGTACTGAATTACATTTTTTCTTATTTCTCTGTCTGCCTGTTGCGTAAAATTACACCAATTTCCTTCTCCGTCCTGCCTCATCTGTAGCTCTGATATTATTTTTGTACCTATCATTTATTCGCTTTGTCATATTTTCCATCAATTGGACGGTTGCAATCTCAGCTCGTCCAGACTTTATTCCGATGTCTGTACAAGTAGTATAATTGGATTTTTAAGAAAAAGTAAATAAAGATATATAGAAAAGAGATTTTTAAGAAAGTAAAAAAAGAAAGAAAGAAAGCAGAAAGCGAGAACAAAAGAAAGAACAACAGAAAGATGGAGGACGACTAGATTAAAATAGAAATTGAAAGGAATAGCAACTAAACAGATTAGAGAAAAGGGGAGCAAATGGAAATGATTATTGATAAAAGTGATCAGTTTTTACTTACCTCCTCATCAATGTTTTACTTACTTCCTCATCAGTGTTGGTTTGTAGTGTAGAGAAAATATGACTCGTGAAAAGAGGACACTCTAGATGCGTATAAAATTACATATTTGGTTCCGTCGAGTCATCTTCGGGTAAAACATAAAACTAAAAGAAATCAAAGAACGAATAAAAATAGAAATAGAACGCAAGAAAATGAATTACAAATTAAAAGCAAAATGAGGAAATAAAGGGAAAAAAAACAGTCAAACAAGTAAAGACGATCATTTGTGCTATTTGGATTGTTCGGGCTACTTTTCTAATCTTAAATGTATTTTAACAATGTTTTGGCCGATGTAATTCCGACTTTATTTAGATTTACCTTAACAGATTCGGGAATCATTTTGTCGAACTCAGGAATATTCAGGTAATTGTAAATAAACCCTTTTATTTAATCCACGAGGTAGATTGTTCTCATTCCATAACCAGGATTGGGTTAGTACCCCTTTTGACGACAATATTCCCAACAACCCCAACAAGCGGCAAAATCCCACCCTATACTGTAAAAATCCCTAGATGCTGTAAAGCCTTTTACTCGAATAGCTTTTTCCCGTTCAACTGCTGCACTGTGCAGTTCCTTCCCGGGCCTCTGTTTTCCTGACTATACTGACATGCAGAAATTCAAATGTAATGTGAACAGACATCTACCTGCTCAATTCCATAAATAGTATCACTGCGAATCTGGTCAAAGAGTAAGATCTCATGAATAAGTGGCTCAATGCTTTGTTTGGGGTGGAAAGTCAATAAAAAAAAGCTTAAACAATTCTCAATTATGTTCTTTGTATCGTTTGAACTGATAGTGTTACTGTCCACCTCCATTTTATTCAAGTGTGGACAATTTTAATAAAATGGTTGAGGGTGAGAGAAATACATACGCAGCTAAGAGAAAAGGGCGAGTAACGCAATTAATTGCAAATTACGAGTAAAAACAACAATTAAACTATTCTCAAACATAATCCAATCCCAGAACTATAGTATATATTAACTTATATTTTTATTAAAATGTATAGAATCAGTCTTATTAATTCAGAGTTAGTATAATAATAGAAGATATTGCACGTAAATAAAGAAGGTAATAGATATTGGATTCAAGAAATGGAGAAAAATTATTAAAGAATTACCAGTAAAACAAACAGATGAAAAGAATAAAACTATTGGGCTTTAGTGGTAAACGGCTGAAACCGCAAAGTTTCAATCTAGTTCGCTTCACGTATTAAACCAACACTTAACCCTATGCCTCCTCCTTGAAAAGATAAAATAAAAGCGAAAAAAATGGAGCTTTAGACAATAAGACAGAAAGAATGAAACATCTCCAAAATAATAAGATGAAATAAAATTGATACAAATATGATAAAAACGAGGGAAATTAATAAAGAAGTGATACATATGAGAGAAACAAGAAAAAGGTTTTAATAAATAACATTTGGCGTCTTCTAAATAAAAGTTTGAAAAATGATACAGAATGTAATAAAATTAAAAAAAAAGGAATGAAAGAAAAAGTAAGTAAAAAAAGCAAATCTAATATATAAAAAAGTTATATATCTGTCTGTCTGTCTCCATATTTTCAAACTCTATCTCCTCCGAAACCTAAGTCGCAGAGCGGCGCTAGTGGCCTAAAATGATTGGATGTTTTACGGACCATTCTTTTATGGGTCTTTAGCCGGATAAAATTGTTTTTAAGGGGTCAAAAAATGGGTAAAAATTGCAAAAATCGTTAAACGTTTTGTGCATTAATCTTAATTTATTTTTAATTTTTAATCAGTTTGAATGCTACAGATTTTTTTTTGTTGTTTTTACTTTTTAAATTACAATTCTGTAATAATATATACAACATCTGGACAAATTAAAAATCATATTTAAGCATATTTTACGCCCAGGCAAAGACGGGTGCCACCTCTCCAGTCCACCCACGCCCCGATAATAAAAGAGAAAGTAAAAACAGAAGAAAATGAAATAAATACAAAAAATAATGACACAAAGCGAAAGAAAATAAAAAAAAACATGAAAACACGAGGAAAAGATTAAATAATGTGAGAAATAGAAACTACAGTGACAGAATAAGAAAGACTAAAAGAATGAAATAAAAAGTAAAGAAACAAGAAAAAGAAAGAAAATAATCTTTTTTTTCATTTATCATTCTCTTTTTTTTAAGACGTCGGTGATGGAAATGAATCTGTTCTTGATTCAACACTATTTCTTCTGATCTGTCAGCGAATATTATTCAATAAATTAACGTCCATGCGTACCATTCTCTGTTCCCATGTTGTTTATTTCAACTGATCTGGGTCCTGGATATGACCTTAAACTATATCCAGTGGTGAGGCCCCAGCTGGCGGGCTTTGGGAAGTGTGGAGCTACCCTTTAAATACCATTGCTCCCAGGTCCACTCTGACCCGGAGTGGTAGTACCTGTTAGGGTTCCAACTATGGGTTAAATAGAAACCGACTTGAAAACAACAAATATATTCTATTAACATTTTTTCTTCAAGATCTTTGGATTTGGCATTAAATAACCCGAAAAGGGTTGATATGCCGTAAAACAAAAACAACCAACCAACCAATCAACTGATCTGAAGAATATCTCCAGCGAATCAGTCGAAATATACAACACCAGTAAAGAGAGTGAAAATATGCAACACTAAAATAGAACGCTGGAATATTCAGCTATTCTAGAAGTTTACGTTGGTTCAGTTATGGGTTGTGGTGCCAAATAGCTTGTTTCGTTTAATCGTGTTAAAACTCAGCTCGGGTCTTTAAATCGTAGGTTTTATCCTTATTCTTTCTGAGACTCTCATGGATAACTCTTCTCTTGAGGAGAAATCGGCTTTAATGCATTCTTTTGTCTTTATTTCTCATCATACTTTTTTGGAGTTCATATATAAAATCTTTCTGCTTCTCGTAAACTCGACTTTCTCAATTGCTCTGAAAACTTTCTCATCCTTGATGGTATTCTATTTCTACAAATCTACAACTAACCCATGTGTCGAGTACTGTCGTCATATTTTGGCTGCTGAATCTTTGTCTCGTTTTAGGGTTCTTAATAAGGTGCAGAAAAGTATCTATAATTGGATGACTCGTCCATTTTTCTTCTCTTTAACCTATCTGTCACATGCGTTATGTTGCTTGTTTCAGTCTTTTTATTAATATATAATATGAGGCGCGTTTGTTTTCATTTCCCTGCATCCTTTGTTCCAGCTCATTTAACTCGTTGATCTAGTGTTTTCTATTAATTCTCTGTGTTATTACCTCAGTTTAATACAGCTTCTCATTAATTTCTTTCCAAGGACTGTAATCTTTTAGAATTCTCATTGTTTCTGACTCTTTTATCTTATTAATAGCATTGATCTTTTCAAAACTAAAGTCAATATGTATTTCCTGTCTTTGCATAAATCATCTTTCGTTCTTGTTAGCTCTTTACATCAAATGGCGTCACGCTTTGTCTGGGGCGATTTCCAGAAAAATTACATCAGATAAACCTGGACCTTTAATACAGAGCAACCCTGAAAATCATGAACCAAGTTTCAAGATACATAGGTGTTTATGGGGTAAACATTAAGACTGGTAGGTGGCTATTGCTTTCCAGACTCTCTTAGAACAAACACTCACCCTTCTTGCATTGGTAATACTCAACGTCGCGTGACTTTGATGTCAACGTGGTTGTATGAGAAAATGGAGAATAAAATGGAAATAATAATTAAGAATTTATGAATAAAAGTAAACGATATCTTTGATAAGGGAGACGTAAGAATAAAAAAACAGAAAGGAATATGGAGATAAAAAAATGGAAAAAATAAGGTTAGATAAAGAAAAAAGTAAGGAACATAATATATAGCAGAATTCAAAAATATAATAACAATAATTCAAGGAAAAAATTCCAATAAAATGCAATTGAAAATGACGAAAGGGTAAACGAATAAAAGAAAAAGAAATAAACAATAAACAATAAAATGAAAGAAAACATATTTAATAAAAAGAAAGAAAGGGAAAAAAGAAGAACGAATAAAACAGAGTGGGAACAACAAAAAAGAAAAGGAAATAAAGAAAGAAGAATTTTTAAAG
>NC_136498.1:30870227-31192727 GCF_053919585.1 Euprymna scolopes | reverse complement strand
ATTGTCTTTTTTGTATTGATGTATTTTTTGTATCGATATATATCTTGTCGGCATTTTCAGATAGTAGATTAAGATACAACTTCCACCTCTTTATAATTTGTATTTTTCAAAATTTTATTTAATCTCATCCCCACCCTACCATAGTTTAATTTTCTTAATAAAATTAACTTTGAAACGTTACCCCTTGTGTCGGTGTTTTCTTTCTTTCTCGCATTCGTTTGTGTTTCAACCCTTGTGACTCCTCTCTTATTTCTACCCTTGTCACATGTGCGATAAATATTTGTTTTTCGTAATTATTTTATATCCCTTCGTTTGCTTTTTATTTGATTCCCCTCTTTTTTATCGCATGTGTAACAAATGGTGCTCCATGCAATTTGTTTGTAAGCGGGACACGCCGGACAGGCGAACGCAAGCGAAAACTTACGAAGTTTGTAGGGTCAGGATGTAGAAAAATGTCCAAAGTAGGAGAGTTTTTAAAGTCGCTCACGTGCGAATGCCTTCCAAAATTACCTAAGGATGACATTATAATAGGTGGGCATTATGGACTATATGTTTGACCCGCTCTTCGTAGTGCACATTTAATTCCTATAGTAGACGAGTACCTTAGAAGTCAAAATAAAAACGCTAGGACAGGGGTAAATAGTTTTATAGAATCTCCCACATTTGAGGGACTGCGTAGTTGGATGAAATATGACATTTTCGTTGTAGGGAAACGTTATAGGTTAAATGTCGCACCCAGCATGCGGGAGACGCAATTAGAATGTGAAATATTCAGATATTTTCGAAACGTCAAAATACACTTGTGGAGGATGTTCTATTGATTTTAGCTTTACTTGTATTTTATAACCAATGAATTTTTACTAATTTATCAATATAGCCAGTTATGGACGATTTTACTTGAAACAAAACCAGATATAAAAAGACAATTAAAAGAATCGATTTTCCATAGGAAAATAGGTACGAACATTTCCGACACCGATTCCGATACACCCAAATGTTCCGATTTTTACGCTTCCTTATTCCGATTCCGATAATCGTCCCAACACTAATATATATATATATATATATATATATATATATATATATATATATATATATATATATATATATATAGTTATGCTAATGTAGCTTTTACCCTGTGTATTTATACAAAGGCGGTCTTTGCGTTATAAGTAATCTCAATAATGCCCGGCGAAATTGCGAAATGGAAGAAACTTTATCATATACTAATATATTTATATATTACCTTATCTATCTGTATGTGTGTCTGTGTGTGTCTGTGTGTGACCTATAAATGTTATCTGTGAAGTCACAAATGAATAAATTATTTTAGTACTAAGTGTTTAAATTAAAACATGTTTATGAACACATGTAGGCGCCATCTTCTTTTTATTATTAATCATAACAAACGGTAAACCTTTGTCAGTTGTTAATATTAAAGGAAATATTGCGTCAAATAGATGTAATCGATCAAATCGTCTGGAATTAAAAAAAAAAAAGGTTTACTAATAGTCAAAGACTGAAAGTTTTCGTATTTCACTGGCTTGGCAAACTCTTTTTGTGATGTGCATATTAATTTAAATCTCTCTCACACACACACATACACACACACATACACACACACACACACACACATATATATATATATATATATATATATATATATATATATATATATAAACTTCTATTAATGTTATCTTTGAAGTCGCACATGGAGAAATTACTTTTAGTGTTCAGTTTTTAAATTAAAACATGTTTATAAAAATAAGTTGATTAAAGCGAGACAAATATAGACGCCATATTAATGTATGTTTTGATTTATTATTGTTCATAAAAACAGTAATTCTTGTCAGTTTTTTTTATATTGAATGAAATATTGCTTCAAATAGAAGATGTAATCGATAAAATCGTTTGGAATTTTTTTAAACTGTATAGACTTAAAATGTTCATATACCACTGGCTAGGCAGAATCAAAAATCGTTTTGTGATGTGCATATTAATTTAAATCTTCGTTTGATAAGTCACGGATTGGATGAAAATGTAATAGTGTAATAAACGTTTTAATACAAAAACAATGAATGCAAAACTTGTAAATAAAATAATGTTCATATGAAAGTTGTTTTCATTTAGACATCGCATACATCGGAATCTTTTTTATTATTAAACTCTCTCACCACTGGCTGCAAAGTATGTAAAACACAACTAAGTGTTATGTATTATTATTTTTAATTAATTTTTTGGAATCCTTTTAAATTAAACTTCAGAATTTTTGTATTCATTCTTTTTGCGGTCTGTTATTTTCATCGTCATAGTTGTTGTTTCACCACGTGTTGGCAAACTCATTCTCTGACATTCTTCATGTGATTAACCGCGACTAAATAGGAATGCTGAGTCTTGTAATTGTATCCCCCAATAATTACTGCCTTCCATAGTTATTGTTCTCTCACCACGCTTTGGCCAACTAATTCTTTGGTCTGCTTTGGGTAACATTAAAACCGCTATCTTCAGAAAATGCTCACCTGGAACCGTAGAGACTCACTGCGCCACATGATGCATACATAACTGATGGCTCTGTAAATATTGGGCAGCGATGCTTGCTTGTTTCGTGTTCATTCATTCCAAAACGTTGTCTATTCATGTTTACTTTTGTCTACTTTTCAACTATTATGTTTTCAACGTATATTTTACATAACCACACACTTCAACGCTTAATATGGTCAAATAATCTCAAGAGTTTATATTTGACGACAGACAATATATATATATATATATATATATATATATATATATATATATATATGCTAGTGGGTTTTTGTAACTTTGCCATACTGATATAATTAGAAAGTTTTTAGAATGATGCATGACGTGTCTGCCATAGTTTTAGAGTAACTTTTATATATCCATTCGCCAAAACTACTTTTCTAAAAATCAATTCATCTATATACATATAAAGCTGTTTTTTACTCCTTCTGACATTGATATTAAAATCCTACTGTTTCTATTTTAAACTTATTAAAATACACTTTTTAATATACCCAGTCATGGATATGCGAGCAACTACATGAACGTAAATTAATCAGCGTATTCTTTTGAAAACGAGAACTAATTAGTTAATTATGCATGTTTAAGTTATCTTAATAGATGATTTGTTCTGTTTCACTATATTAGGCATAATTTCTACACTCTGCATAATTAAATTGGAACTCTATAATAATTACAAAGAATTTAAATTGAAACTCTTCTAGAAGACAAATATATATATATATATATATCTTCTAGATATATATATATATGTCTTCTAGATATATATATATATATATATATGTCTTCTAGATATATATATATATATATATATATATGTCTTCTAGATATATATATATATATCTTCTAGATAGATATATATATATATATATATATGTCTTCTAGAAGAGTTTCGATTTAAATTCTTTGTAATTATTATAGAGTTCCAATTTAATTATTATTGTTATTATTGTAATTATTATAGAGTTTCAATTTAAATTCTTTGTAATTATATATATATATATATATATATATATATATATATATATATATATATATATATATAGTAATTGTCTGTATTTTTGAGATGAGGTGTTTTCATTGATTGAGATTGTCGGACTGACTTCCTCAGCTTGGCTGTTATAGTCACAACGTTTCGGCCGTTTTGCCCTCTGGCCTTCATTAGGTGTTTTGTATCGAACTGGGGAACCGTTTGTTAGGAGTCTCGAACTCAATCCTTTTTTATTAAGGTTCGGACTCCAGCTAGGCTCTTGGACATAGCTGATTCTCCGTTTTGAATGTTACTTTTCACTGCCTTCGTTCAGGATTGAACTCAGCACCTTTGGGTAACTGTAAACATTGATACAACGTCTAGGACCACTCAGCCATATGTCACTAGAACAATTCTAAGTTGGCTTTTGTTAATGTTAAACCTATGTTGTTATTCAAGGTTTTCTCTCTCTATCAGAGGTGTCCAAATTGCATTCAGCTCTATGCTTAGTTTGTTCAGTAGGTTGTTATGTCCGAGCATGTGAGCTGTTTCTTTAAGTTTTCTCACTTTCCAGTGGGTCTATCTGTTTATTATTTTTACTTTATCCCATAGGGGGCGATGGTCCCCCCTCTCCATCCAGACATGGTTGGCTATACCCAATTTTTCCGTCTCCCCTTTAGTTACCGCTTTTCGGTGTTCTTCCACCCTTACTTTAAGGGGGCGGCATGTTTCACTCTTGTAAACCTTTCTGCAACTGCATGGGATGGAGTATATGCAGTTCTTGGTCATGTTCTCCTCTATGCAGGGCTTCACTCGTACCAGGTGTCGTCTGAGTGTTGACTCGCTCTTGAATACCGTCCTGATGTTGTAGGGGGCACATATTCTCTGAATCTTTTCGGAGATGCCTCGTATGTATGGTAGGCAGACCGTTGGAGGTTTTTGGGTTTCATTCTCCTCTCTTATACTATTAACATGTCTGGTGGATAGTATGCTATCGGGGTAGTTGTTACGACGGAGGGTATTCTTCAACCTGACCATTTCTTGGTGGTATGTAATGGTGTCGCTACTTATTGTCTCTGCTCGATGTTGTAAGCAGCGTGCAATTCCATGTTTGATACTGTATGGGTGATGGGAGTTGAAGTTAAGGTATTGTCCGGTGAAGGTAAGCTTGCGATATACGGATGTCTTAAACCCATGCTCTGTACGTGATATGAGTATATCAAGGAAGGCCAGTTGGTTATCTTTTTCTTTCTCCATACAATTCCTTATATAAATATAATGCAATCACGTTGACACACTGGTTCTCGCCAAATCACCGAAGTTAAGAAATGTTCAGCCTAGTCAGTACCAGATGGGTGACCATTTGGGAAGGCTGAGCGCTGTATGTATCGCGCTGAATCGTAGAAATTTTCAAGTCATCTGTATCGACAAACGTTAGCAGTAATACAACAAGTGCGATTGGTTCTTCACAAAGCTTGCGCCAGTATAAACAAATCATCTGTGTGGATTTCTGAGCAACTTAGTTGTTGTGTCGGAAGCTCATACCTCGAAATCCAGAGAAGAATCCATCATAGTTATATACATATATATAAAGTGCTAGCGTTCGTGTGTATGTATGTGTGCCTCTGTGTACAACTCTTCTACAGCCCAAACCATTGGACGTATCATGACCAAACCATGACATGATGACGGTCCCCAGCCTAAGATGTTGCACACCATTTTTCAAGGTTATGGTTAAAGCTCAAGGTCATAGTATATGTACATATACTTTCCTACAGCCCACACCACTGGAAGAATCAGGACCAAATTTTACCTGATGATGGTCTCCGACCTAGAAATAGTGCACACTATTTTTCAAGTTCAAGGTCAAATGTAAAGGTCATATTTGGTGCGGAATTTCATAAACTCCCCCACGTAGGTATGGTTCACCCCATTTGACGTTCGCCATCTTAAACACCTCAAGCAGTCGTTGCTTTTACAACATCCACTTACTGCAATAGTGTGTTGAATGGAACCGGACCAGAACTCCGACCACTTCTAGAGTTCATCACCAACAAGGAAGTGGAGGCATCATGTTTTGGACGGAAATCATTGAGGTTGGTTGGAATATTCCGCGTGCCAGCAATGCATAAATGGCCTTTTGGATAATCATTTGTCGCCAGGGCTACCTACCATTTTCACGTTGCTTTCAGATGATTTTTATGCATGACAATGCACCATTCCATTCTGCTAAGGCGATTATAGCTTTTATTGAATCTATGGGCTTCGTTGGATATACCCTCATGACCTGACCACCGTTTTGTCCAGACCTGAACCCCATTGAACATTTCTGGTCAATATTGAAAAGGGGGATTTATGAGGGAGGAGTACAATTTACTTCAAAGCATGCCCTGTGGAGGAAAATAGTTGATGTCGCCAGAGCTGTACCTCCTTTGAAGATAAAACAATTGACTTTCTCGATGGATAAAAGGATGGTTTGCTTTTGTTTATTATTCTTTGACATAAAATATAATTGAAAAAAGTTTTCATGATTGGACATTGTCTTTTTACCCTAAAATTACATTTTAAGAAACCTGTAACAAAACGATGAACAGTATAAATTTCTTGCTAAAGAATAAAATATCATAAATTCGTGAATATCGCATGAATTTGAATAATATTTTGGGAAATAACTAACCTTAAAGCAGCCTTTTGATGATATAATATTAAAGTTTTCATGGCATATATTTAGTGAAATATTGATATTTTATTAACCTGCAATAAAGCGATTGACACAATTTAGATTTAATAGTTAAAAAACGCAATAATTTTTTATCAACCTGATATTTCAGACTAATGCACTATATTTCACTTCTAAAATCGAGAGAGAATGTTGTGTAGCATATGTTCTGTGGCCATGATATTATTCTCCCAGGCATTACTACTTCCTATTTGGAGTTGGCAGTATAACTTCGGTTGTCATAAAACTATCCTCCAAGCTATTACCTCGTCCTTTGGTTTTTTTTTTACATGGGGTTCACCACTTATCAAGGCCCGAAGGCCACTCAGGGATAAGGGTTATTGCGTGTACAGTAATCAATGAGATAGTCGCCCCATTAACTACTCCCTTGTTTGAATAGGTGGTGTAATATATGTCTGTTCATTATGATACCACCATCACAGGCATTATCTACTTCTTTGAGATTGTAGTGTAGTATCTGTCTTTTTCTCATGAGACCATCCTCCGAGGATTTGTAGTGCAATGAAACTTACTATTCATTATTGACATGGTCTGACTAAGAACGTTTCAGTCCACTTTGTGCATAGTAAACGCATACAGACTTACACTCGTTGCATGCGAGGAAATGCTGACTATTAGCGACGTGAATGAACTGTAATTGATGTAATTTTATTGGTCTGATTTTTTTTACAACACTTTTAGTATTCAGTTTTATCCTTTTTTTTATTTTAAACTATGTCGCCCATTTTTATTAGGAAGCGGCAGCGTCTACAGATTTCTCCACAAATTTTGTATAACCGTCTCTTTTTTCAATTTAAAAGTCTGCTCTGATCTGTCATTTTGTGTACCGTCTGAATAGGTGATAATTCTGACGAATAGCTTATCAACTATTCGACCTTTACTTCTAGTCTGCTTCGATTTGAAGTCGTTATTTGCATTCTTGTTCAACCTACCCGACGCAAAATTTGGCGATAAGTAATAAGTTAGACGCACCTATATTTCTATTCCCTTACTATCCGTTCGATGCGAGGAAAGTGGCCGACATGACAAAATGGTATAGGTATTAAAATATGCCTTCATGAAATCGAAAAAGCAAAAACAAAAAATAACTAAGTTAGTTGCTTGGTATAAGAAAGAAAAGTCTTTAGAAACTCATGAGCTGTATATATCTATTTTTGTGTAGCGCATTCTGTTAATCTATAACTGTATACTTTTGACTCCATCCTTCTTTTTTGTCACCGTACACACTGAATCATGTCACAAATGGCGTAAATACATAGCAATAAAAAATATAACAGCACTGTTGCTGCTCAGTTGCTTGATAAGTTGACGGCGAATTTTTCTAACATAACTAGTAAAAACTGATTTCTTGTGTTTTTGTCCCTCCTTGGTTTGATGTTTGGATTTCCAACGAATGAAGACAATGTTCTTGGATCTCTTCCAAACTCCTTGGTTATATCTACAATAGATAACCCTTTTGCAAGACCTGCAACAACGCGTTACTTTTCACTAGCTGTCAATCGACCATTTCTAGGCATTTTGGGAGACCTACAATAAAATGATACACACTTAAAATTACAAAAAAAAAAAGAAAAATTAGCATAACTTTTAAAATATTTGTTCACATTCCACAAAAATCAAGGAAGGAAGACACCTTATTATGCTCTTCCACTTTTCTCCGTTTCAAAATTAAAACAATAAAGCAATACACAGAGTTTAGCGGAAGGAGACGAATGACGCTAATAGTTAAAAGAAAGGATGATTAGAAAATGAAGTAGAAGATGGAGAAAAGAAGGGAAATAAGAGATGGACGAAAGTGCAAAGTAAGAAGCAAAGAGCGAAATTAAAAAAAAAAACAATGTTTATTAATAAGGAATAATATATTACTTATATTGATCGGATTATACAGTCTATATGGCATCATATTAATATTCCAGAGTCATTCGATTCTCAAGCACATGATCGAAAGTCTCATGACAAAAAACTGTATATGAGATTTATTTTAATTACATTTTCACCCCAAACAAGGCGCATTACTGGGGTATTATATAGGGATGCATCGGGAGTGGGGGAAACGGCGTTCATTGCCCTTGTCAAGGTCTACCACTGATATTTTCTGCCGAATCCCTGTGATAGTACCTCTGCGCTTGGCTAATAGGCAAAGAAGGAGTATGGAAGCCGGCGATAGACATAGCCTATCTACTCCTTATGCGGAAAATCATACAAAGGTGAGACCGGTTGCCCCCTAAAAGTAAGACTATAGGAACACTATAAAGCTGTGTCACGGGGAGAGGATATAAAAAGGAACACACTTCCCTGTGTGGAACGAGATAAAAAAAATAATTGGCGCTTTCTCGCACTCGTATTTATAGGCCCGTCAACGTGGTTATCATCGACCACATGATGTGTTTTTCTGTCTTTTTCTTCTGACGCAAACTCGCGCACATCGCTAATTTGCATACGTTCTTTAACGAATATTTTCGCTAGGTAGCCATCTTTGAGCTGCTGCTGATATTTTCACAAGCGCCTATACGCGCTCTGTTACAAGTAGATCGGAAGAAGTAGGCCATTGTTTTGGCCTCCGTCTTCACCTATTCTGACTATCATATTTTTATGGAGTCATATGAACAAAATTGTGTATGCAACCAAACTTTATTCATTAGAAGATTTGAAAGCTAAAAGAATGTGATTTCAGACATTACTCTAAATCAGCTGGACAATGTTTTCCATTAACAAATATAAAATCGTAATTAGCTTTTATTGATAATAATGGAGGACATGCGGCAACTTTAATAACGTTTCAATAAAATTATATAAAAATTTAATTTACTTCTTTTGTTAAACACTTTTTACATAATATTTCTATCACAAATACAAATAAAGTTATAATTTTTAAAGTGTACACGCACTTTACAGACAACACTGTTCATAGGAAGAACAATTATCCAACTTGTCACGAATGATCTACTAGAATAATAATAATAATAATAATAATAATAATAATAATAATAATAATAATAATAATAATAATCAGTTGATTTTCAGTTATTATAAAAATGAATAACATTTGAAAGTTTGTAAAGGTAATTTTTCTTCTCTTTTGCGTTTACATCCTTACCATAGTCACGAAGATAAATGACGAGACAAGTTACGTTTTTGTGTACCTTGACAAAGTCAAATGAATACTGGTGGCTCTTTAATGTGCGCACGTAAGGCGATAAACGCTTATAAAAGTCTCATGCTGATTTCGTCTCATTTAGTTTCTTTACTGTCTTGTTTGGGGTGCTTTTGTAGATGTTAATCTCTAACTGTGTGTGTGTGTGTGTGTGTGTGTGTGTGTGTGTGTGTGTGTGTGTGTGTGTGTGTGTGTGTGCGAGTTCCTTCCCTATGGAGTCAAAAACGGCTGCATCGATTTTTATAAAGTTACACACGAAATTACGTTATGTATCTGAAAGTGTTCTTAGATAGGTTTTGTATCGGAATGTCTTCGATAGATATCGATAATCTATTATCGAAAAGATCTGATAAAATAAGAAACAGCCGATTTTGAAAAAAAGTTAACACCTTATACAGCTTAACATTACAAGTGTATTTGAAAAGTTTTATTACCAAAGCCGAAAGACCCGAAATATAAAACCGACAATAGGTTCTTTGATATGACATGAACGCGTTCGAAATGAATGTTTGTTTAAAGCACACTATGATATTTGACTTTTATTTTCAAACTTACATTAAAGCTATTATCACCACACAAGCAGTTGGGCCAGGCATATAAAATCAAGAGTAGTTTTTATATGACATGGGCGTGTTCGATGTGAAGGTTCTTGTTTAGAGCACAATTGAAGCATGATACTTGATTTATCCTTTAAACTTTAATTCAAGCCATCATATAAAAAATAATTTTCTAAAATCAATAGTAGATTTTCTACAGCGCAATGTAAATCACAATGTATTATGGACTGAGTCACCGCGAAAAGGTATGTGAAGCTTCCTTCCTGTACACCGCGATGGATCCCGAACTAGTGCAGGCAATCAGTCGATTTGCTTGAAATATAGGCGATTTCGCCGATTTCGATGACGTCTGATCTCTCTGCTAGTCATTTATATATCTGGAGATATTTTTCATCAAACGATGTGAATTTTCTAAGGTTCAATCTATGGAGGAAATGCGATATTATAGTGAAAGTGTAGTGAATGAACAAGTTTACCCTTCGGTTCCGAAAATGAAAATGCTTCGATTCGTTTTTGGTTCAAATCATGCACTCGGCTGAAACAATGTGATGCGTTTTTCTGAATTTATCAAATTTGCTGTTATCATCCATGTTCAATGCATCAAAATTCATATTTTTCCTTTAATAATGAGTTTAAGATAAAGATAACGATAGACTTATCCTCTGCTTTGCGTCAACTTCCCTTGCTCTTCTATCGAGTGTTGAGAAAGCGATTCTAATCCCCACACAACCACATACGCAGTCATAAACATACGCACTATAAGACTAAGGCACAAACGTACACACAACTCTTTAACTCTTTCTCATTATCGTCTGCTCATCAAAAACAAATGTAGGAACTTATTCAGTTAAATACTCTTAACAGCGCTCACTGAATGTTCAGCAAAAAATGAATAAATATTGACTCGAATTAATAACTGTTAATCAAATATAGTTTTTGTAATCCAGTGGAAACATTTTGATTTTTCATAACATTTTTCGGATTCGTTAATAATTATCGACTCAGATGTGCTCGATATCTCAGCTAAGGAATATCCTACTTTTTTAGAAAGATTTTCGAAAAATATTCAATGTGTTTTTATCTATGTAAATCACCCTTTTCTTACATATATTTCTCTTTTGTGAAATTATGCATTTAAACTTATTATTTTGTTTGCGTTTATCGTATAACATTTTTTATCTCTTACATTTAAATATTACCTAAAAAAACGTTCCCTTTAAAAATATTTTTTTCTAAAATTGGCTCCCCTAAAAAATAAAAAACTTGCCTCCACACTAAAACCAAAAATTTCATAGCTACGAAAATCAACCTCATAACAGTGCATTCATTTGTTTTTATTATTTTAATAATAATTCTGTCCGAGTGATGACTTTAATTAATTATGTGTATACACAAACATTTGATGGAAGTTTATATTTGATAGGTAAGAGGATATTATTGGAGCTCCACGTTCTTTGCTAATTCGCATAGAAAATTAAAAATGAGATTCTACCTTTATATATGATTTAATGTAAACGATGATTCAAAAATAAAAGAAATAAATTTACACTTTTTCTTATGTTGAATAAGATTTTCATATAAGTTTTACACTTCCATCATACGTATACGTTTCAAAATCTAAAGTAAGTGTTATTAAACCTGGTCTGGGATTACTTGTTATAAGTTATGCTATTAATGAGCGTCATTTCCACATACTAAATTATATAGTATTAAAATATTAAAAGATGTATGTATTAGATCGTGCAACGTTTTTAACTAATCTCTATCTACATAGACATGAATTTATACATATATATATATATATATATATATATATATATATATATAAACTTTGTCTGTTTGTCTATGTGTCTGTAAGTTCGTTCCTTATGGATTCGAAAATGGCTTACGCCAAGTTTTATTAAATTTCACACGAAGGTACATCATTTGTCAAGCAATGTTTTTCGATAGGTTTTATATAGGAATGTCTTCGATAAGTATCGATAGCCGATAATCGAAATAATCCGACGAAAGAAGTAAAAGACGATTTGGGCCGAAGTTCAATCGTTACAAAGCCTAACGTCATGAGTGCATTTGAGAAGTAATATTATAAAGATCAACAGTGGGTTCTTTGATATGACAGAGGCGGGTCCGAAATAAATCTTTCTCTCTAGAGCACAACTTTTTTCATTTTAATCTTTAATTCAAGTCATTATATATATATATATATATATATATATATATATATATATATATATATATATATATATATAAGGGAGGTATTTTCTCCCGAAATGAATCAAAGTTCCATACCACCAACGGACTTTATATACACCGGATATACCAACAACTTGGCTGCAAATTAATTATGTTACGAGGTGAGGAATGATAGGTAAATAAACAGTTAGACATTTCTCTACTCGAACTTACTCGTCTATTTGTTTGTTTTTCTTTTCTTTACTCTAGTGATTCCAGTCCTTTCCGCATTGCTTTTGGCTGTTAAAACTTCCATATATATAAAAATAATTTTATAAAATAAATATTAGGTTCTCTACAGTGCAATATAGACTACAATATGTTGTGAAATAATTCATAGTGCGACAGATGTGAAGCTTCCTCCTGGTTCACCACGATGGGTCCCCAACTAGAGCAAGCAATCAATCGATATGATTGAAAAATGGGCGATTTCACCGATTTCGATTACAATAAAAAAAACATTCGTAGATCATCATTCAACCCCTAACAACATCAGGTAACCATGTCCGTATATATATATATATATATATATACATATATATATATATATATATATATAATTATTTTTCTTACTATAATAATTAAATACCTACAGACACTAGTGTTTCATCCTTTCGGGATTCTTCAGTGCAGGGTGTTACGATTAACACCAGCCGAACGATTCGAACCCCGCAACACGAGACATCTCTGGCTCGATTAGCGGAAACCGTATCCATTCGGCTACCATTAACCGCGTGAAATAACGTTGAATTTTAAACATTTTAATTTTAAATGTTCATTACGTCAGTTAGAAAGTGATCTAATCGTTATACGATGATCTATGCATAAGAGCTAAATTGACCGATTTTAATTCAACTGAAAGTGCTCAACAGTAAAAAATTAATTTCTTAAAGGGGCTGTCATAATTATTTTTTTACTATAATAATTAAATATTATATATTATATATATATTAAATTGTAATTCAATGAATTTCAAAAAACTCTCATTGAAATGAAATGAAGTGGTTGAGTTTCATATCAAAGAATTTTTATTATTCTAAGCAAAACAAAGAATGCTTTAGAAAATTAATATCCTTAACCTATAGGGTTTCGATGTCTACCATCTCATCAGAGGAGGATTTGTACAAATCCTCCCCTCCTGCTACAGGACTTCTGATAAATGCATTATTTTCACTTTGACTTTCCATGTCACACTGACTTTGGCAAATAGGGTGCATACCTTTATAACTATTTGCTAATATTTTCTCTCCTCTGATGAGATGGTAGACATCGAAACCCTATAGGTTAAGGAGATTAATTTTCTAAAGCATTCTTTGTCTTGCTTAGAATAATAAAAATTCTTTGATATGAAACTCAACCATTTCATTTCAATGAGAGTTTTTTGAAATTCATTGAATTACAATGTAATTTATTTGCTCTATCTTGCATATCGAGCAATTCTTGTTTAGATGGGATAACTTATAGAATATTACTGCCAGTAATATTTTGTAAACCTACAATCTCACGTTTCCATAACAACTGATTGTTAAATAAAAAAACTATTCTGAAGTTATATATATATATATATATATATATATATATATATATATATATATATATATATATATATATATATAGCGATGGTCAGAATTATGGTGCACTAATGAAATGATTCAAATTACAATTTCAAGGTTAAGAATATGGAGTAAACATTAATAAATGTATTTTTAACAACAATCAATGCCATGTCCTCTATTTGCCTTTATAACAGCTTTTATTCGTTTTTGCATATTATTGACTTCAATGGTTCTCAACCTTTTTTTAAACATGACTTTAGCTTATTTTACTTTTCAGTAATGTAAAGAAAACCAAAGAATATATATCAACAGTTTATCTTGAAGGAAGACTGAACCGATATTGACGTTACATGTAACATGGGGGTCCACATGGACCCCGGTTGGGAACCATTTGCCTAAATTGTTGCAGATGATAGGATTTATTTCCTGCCCTATTTCATGAATTTTGTCTTCTAGTTCTTTTTTGTGTGCACTATCGTTCTCATTTTTTTCTATGCATTCCCACTCTTTTACCTTAGATGAGACCACGAAGTTTCAATGAGTTTTAGGTTTGGAGATTGAGAAAACCACTTCATCACGGTAATCTCTTTTTTTCTCAAACCAATCCATTGAAACTTTTGACGTATAGCATGGGGCATTGCATCACTTGGAATGTTATTATTGAATATTTTAGTCAAAGAGGTTTTGTAAACTTGGTCCAGCATGTTAGTATAAATTGTGGCGTTCATTCTGCCATCACATGTGTAGAACAGTCCAGTGCATGAAGAATCCATGCAACCCAAACAATTATACTTTCTCCTCTAAATTTGACAGTTTGAACCATACAATCAGGATGAGATGCCTTTCCTCCCTCTGAAAATAAACCGCTCCAGGGGTACCAAAACTCCGATGAAAAAATGAGAATATGATACAAGTTTTAGATAGATGTCATGGATGTGGATTCATATGAAAAATTCCTAGTGTTCCTTTCAAAGTTTAGCAAATAGAAGCTGTTAACTTGCCACAGAGTTACTTCGTCAGACCAAACAATCAGGTGTCTGATTTTCATGTTGTTGTTTTTTGTTCTGTTTTATATATATATATATATATATATATATATATATATATATATATATATATATATATATCAGTCCACTTGTTGCTCTGAGACAAGTATGATTTCTTCCTTGCTTTTCATCTTTTAAATCTCACTTCAAATAATCTTCTTTTCGCTGTTCTAGCTTTTATGGTTTTTTTGTTTGCATCCTCCCTAAGTTCAGCAGCAAGTTCTGAAAAACTTTTCTTCCTGTCTGCAAGGGACGCTCTTTTCAAAGATCTGTCTTCCCTTTGTCCTTTGCTATTTTTGAAACTTGTACCTTTTAACCGTTGTTGTAACTCCCTCTCTCGAACATTCTATTTTACTGGCGATTCCTACCCGATAATATCCTTCACCAGATAAAGCAATAATTTGTGGTTCCTTTTGATCTCTGAAAGTTGCTTCTTTGGATGCATTTTCAATTAAATCTACTATTATAGCACTGGAAGGAGTCAAATATTACCTGAAAAATAAGAAACCATTTTTAGTATGACAATGAATCATTTTGAATATTGGAATCAATTTAGTGTGAAACTCGAATAAAACTCTTGATTGAGGTTTTAAAGCAAATAAATATTACAATTTACTGTTCACTTTATAATTTTTTAACTTTTATCTAAGTTTTTATAGGTACTCCATAATTTTGACCATGGCTGTATATTATATAAAAGGCGCTTTGTGTGTGTGTTATTAAGTTCATTCCATATAAACTCCAAAATTGCTGGGATGATTATTTTGAAATTTAACGCAAATATACTTTATGCATCTGGCAGTATTCGTAGTTTTCTATCTGCATGTCATCAATAAGTATCCATAATCGATAATCGAAAAAATCCAATGAACACCGCCTCAGGAAAAGAGGGGAGGGGGCCAGGGCCTCTATAAAGAAAATCAGCACATATGTCAATGACCTCGTCAAGAGGGGCATTGGTAAACAAATTGCTAATGTCAAAGGAGGCCAAATAACAGTTGCTAGTGGTAAGAGGAAGCTCCTTGATAGTCGATGCGAAATGAAAAAAATCGGGTGTGTAATGTGTTGAATAAAAAGAACAGACTGGTTCAAGAATTGAAACCAACCATTTAGCCAGATTGTGTTGGGCCGAACCTACCATCGACAAGATTGGTCTCAATGGAGTATCAATTTTGTGTACCTTAGGCAGTCCGTAAATCCTGGGGCGTTGACAGCCCACCGGTCGGATATTATTATAAACTTCCTTAGATAAATATTTAAGTTTAGGCCATCGGAGTAGTTTATTTTGAAGCTTGGTTTCGATTGAAGGAGTGTCATCGGAGTCCAGGGAACCTAAACAGCTAAATTTGCTATCTTTTCTTGGGGCGGTGTTCGTTGAACTCATGGAACTTGCTACCAAGTCTGTTTCCTTTAGTTTAAACGATGTGATGTATCGCCAGTTCGACGGTATATCTATGGGATCTCCCCGTGGCCCGACTTTGGCCAATATTTTTGTGGGCTTTTTAGACCAGCATTTTACATGCGTTATGTGTACGACACTTTTTCTTGTTTCGCAACGCATGATGAAGCTGTGTCCTTTTTCCACTTATTAAATAATTTACACCCTTCTCTCAAATTTACTATGGAGGTGGAAAAAGATAACTCCCTTCCTTTCCTTGATGTGTTAGTTTCTAAACGTGGGCTTTCCTCTATGACATCTATTTATAGAAAACCTACTTTCGCTGGTCTTTATCTCAGTTGCGATTCCTTTGCAGCCACAATCAGGAAACTTAATCTTATTAGAAACCTAACCCATCGGGCACTTGTTATTTGTTCCCCACCTTTTACTGATTTGGAAATTTAGAACATTAAAATGATTTTTATTATGAATGGATATCCACCTCCATTAGTTAACATATTAGTAAGAAAATTCAATCGTTTTCTGAGCTACCAAAATATGGTCCATTTAGACTGCCGGTATGCCTTAAGTTACCCTGGATTGGACCTGAAGGCCAACTTATTTGTGGTAAGATTTCCTCTCTGGTGTCTTCTAAATTTGGTGCTCTATCCCTCCGTATTGCTTTTTCCACAAAAACCGCCTTTCCCTCATTTCGTAAGGATGTTTTGCCTATCTCTCAAACAAGTAATATTATTTATAAATTTCAATGTCGGTGTGGTGCCGTCTATATAGGCAAGACGACCCAGCGTCTTATGGTCAGAATCGCCGAACATGTTCCCCGCTTCATCCGAGACCATCAACCTACTACCAGAAAGTCTCAATTGATAGAATCGTCCATCGGCCAACATTTGGTTGATAAAAAAGGAGTGCGGTCTTGCATTCTCTCCGGAGTATTTTTCTGTTTTGTACCGAGGACGTACGAAGTTCCACCTGTCTGTCCTCGAAGCACTTACCATCATTTCCAGTCCCCCTACTTTGTGAAAGCAGAGAAACCTACGGCTTCAATTAGAATTATTTGGGTAGTCACAGTTTTTTTTTTTTTTAACCGCCTCTCCGCTCTTACTCCATTCCACTACCATATATTCTAAAAAAAAAAATAATAATAATAATTTTCAGACTTATACCCTTGAAAAGTTAGTCTGAACGAAAAGCGCTTCGGGTGTATTTTAACGATCTTGTTTTTAATCGACTTATTTTACTGAATTGTACATATGTTACATGTAACTTTCCCCATTTTTTTTTCTTTTCCTCGCCCCGTTTTCCATCTTATTTTAGTCGATTGAATTTCCGCTGTGGTTCACTTCTTTACAAATATATATATATATATATATATATATATATATATATATATATATATATATATGTGTGTGTGTGTGTGTGTGTGTGTGTATAAAATAAAAATCACAATTAAATTTACCAAAATGATCCAAGATGGTAAAATTAAAGTATATTATAAATATTAAAGAATTAATATTTATAAAATTATCTGATCCCGCATTTTGCTAATTCCTACCCTCTGATGAGAAGGAAAGTATTTCTACGAAACTCCGCGGATTAAGGACTATCTATTTATCTAGTGTTTCCTTTTCAGATTAAATATGTTTTAACTCATTTTAAAGTGTTTTTTAACATATTTTATTAACTGTTTGCTCATATATATATATATATATATATATATATATATATATATATATTATCGAAGTAAGTAAAAATTCGTTGATTTTCTTTAAATCCTTTTTAAAGAAAACCGATTTAAATATATATATATATATATATATATATATATATATATATATATATATATATATATATATACTAACAAAAGTACCCGTCGGTGACTGGGTTCAAAAACAGCCTACAGAAAATGGACTCTGATTTATGAAGTATGATAGGATACGAATTTGGGGGCATCCAAACCAAAGCAAAATATGATGAAAGTAAAAATAAAATAGATAAACCACATAATTTATTATACCATACCTGTTCACACTGAAACACTTATCACAATATTCTATGTATCTATATTAAAAAACCTTGTTGAACTGGAAAAGGTGTTGCAGGACGTGTCGATAGAAATAGAGTGGCCTATCGTGTGTTATTTCAAAGATCTCAATAAAGAACACTAACACAACTGAAAACTCGGCAACAAAATAGGCGAATAAACACCTAAAAATAACTCAATAAACCTGTACAAATATGACAATTAGTGAAAGAATATGAAAGTTGTGTCAGATTGTTATGTGATTTATTCTTATGAAAATAAGTTTGTTAACTTATAAAAAAAAACATTAGTTTCGTATTTTATTTCTGAGGGGGATACAGACAAGACTGGTAAATATATTTGTCTATAGAGTAAGGGCTTAAGTATTAGCTTTACCTGTTTAGATAAATCCTCATTTCTTACTACTATGGTATAATTGAATATCTCGCCAAACTACAAACATGGCAAAATGATTAGATACAAGTTGAAATTAAATTGTTCATTGTACGAGCAATGATAGCCTTTCAGTTATCCAGTTGGACGACCATCACAGTAATGGGAACTTGTCAATCAATAGTTTGGAAGGGATCTTATCACACTGCAGTCATCGTAGCCTTCGTTATTTCTTGAGAGAAAATGAATATCACCTGTAAGAGTAGCTGGCGTGTAATTGTAAAACAAGGGCTGCGCAATCTCGGAGGTGTGATTCTGTACGATTCCAGCGACAGGGAGAAGCCTAAGACGATCGGAAACAATGCCGAGTTAAACAGAGAATACGAGGGGCGTTCAATAAGTAATGCCCCTGACCCACTTCCAGTTGTCTGATCTAGCTGAAATTTGGCATATGCAATGATTTATATTTCTACGGGTTATGTGGAAAATTACAGCTCTGAACTACTTGTGATTTCTCTTATACAGGTGTTTAAACTGAGTCAGATGTAGAATCGAGCCTGTTGAATGTCGAGCAGTTATCCGGTTTTTGTATTGGAAAGGACGCACACCACAGGAGACTTTTGATGAAATGAAAGAAACGTATGGTGATAATGCCCCATCATATAACCTTGTAAAACGCTGGCATCATGAATTCAAACATGGCCGGAAGTCTGTGGAAACAGCTCCCAGACCTGGTCGCACCTCTTCTGCCATTGATGAGGCATGTGTCCATCAAGATAAAACTGCCATTTTGGAAGATCAGCGCATCACTATTCGCCAAATAGCCCAAGATGTCAAGATTAGTACAAGGTCTGTGGAAACTATCATTCATGGCCATTTGCATATGCATAAGGTGTCTGCCAGATGGATTCCCAGGTTGCTCACACCATTCCAGAAGCGAGAACACGTCGAGTGCTCGAGGATGAATTTGGAGATGTGCCAAGAAGATGAGTCAAGGTTTTTCAAAAGACTGATTGCACAGGATGAAACATGGGTCCATCACTATGATTCAGAGACCTAAGCCCTATCAATGCAGTGGAAGCACTTGGACTCACCACCTCCGAAGAAGGCTAGGGCGCAGCCCTTCGCTGGCAAGGTCATGCTCACAGTCTTCTGGGACCAGGACGCAGTAATTATGACAGATTTTCTGACAAAGAGTATCACAATTACAGGAGCCTATTATGCTTCACTTTTAGGGAAATTAAGGAAAGCTATCAAAATCAAGAAGCGGGGCAAGATCAGCAAAGGTTCTCTCCTCCTGCAGGACAACGCTCCGGTCCACAACTCGCATGTTGCCAGATCAGAAGCACGGGCGTGTGGTTTTGAAATCCTACCCCATCTCTCCTGACCTTGCATCCTCTGACTTTCACCTCTTCTCAGCCATGAAGTTGTTTTTGAAAGGAAAGCGTTTCCCAGATGATGCAGCCTTGATTTCTGAAGTCATGACGTAGTTGGAGGACCAGCCTGGGTTTTTTTCCAAAAACGGTCTCCACAGCTGCATCAAACGATGAGATAAATGCATAACTCTGAGTGGTTTCTATGTAGAGAAAGACTAATAACTGTGCCAAGTTTCGTTACTCTACTACTATGGAAAGTGGGTCAGGGGCATTACGTATTGCACGCCCCTCGTATATACAGCATCTGGTATTCAACTAAGGTTACCCATTTTAGTAATAACTTGGTTCAATGACTCTTAACTTCGGCGATCTAATTGGAACCGGTGTGTCAATATGATCATGTCTTACAACTCTAGGTCATATGAGGTCATTGTGGCATTTTCTTGTAAATGTCGTTCTTTTCTATACTTATTTGTTAGTTAATATTCAAACGTGTTAACTTATAACTAGGGTTATGGCAACAGCATATTCTTTTCATTGTTTTGACTCTCGAGTATATATCCGACACAGGTAATCAACCGAGAACCAAATCACTCTATGTTAAACATAAAAGACATCAACGGATACACATTTGAGAGTAAAAAAAATGAAAAAAAATATCCTGTTCTCATAGCCCTGCTTATAATATCGTGTATTGTTAGGGAAACAGTATTGAAACGTTATTTTAAAGAATTCGCACAAGAAGAGTTTATTAAAACATTACAAATTAAAGTTCAGAATTTGGCGAGGTTATTTGGTTTTGTCTAGACATGATAAGACGTTTCAATATAATTTCTTGCATTCTGGTAATTCCCGCGTGGACTAATCTAGAATAAATTACTATTCCAGTCGCAATTATTTTTCAAATCAACCATGTGAAGTAAAATACAGAATATTTGGTATGACTGTCCATATGCTTTAAGATCATGCATATAGTTTTTTGTTTATATTTTCCAGAAATATTTTTTATATTTTTTGTAACAAATTTCCGAAACAGTTTCAAAATTCAACTACTATAGACAATGTTAATAATGAATTAGATAGATTTGTGTCTGTGTAATCTCTTGTCTTACCAGAGAGAACCATGCAAACAGCTTTATTCTTCATCTATTGCATATGGATGTAGTGCATTCTATGGACGTTCAGCACGAGAGCAGACTCTGTGACATTATTGTATTACCTTTGTTCAAATTGAAACATATTTAATTACTCTTGGAAATGTAGTTTCAGAATAGATCAAGATTAGGATGGGTTTCCAAAAAATTTGTTAGAGTTTGTGATATATTTACATTCTACGGGTGGCCGATGTGAATGCAGGCCTCGGGGTATCATTGTACTTCCTTTGTTCAAACCGAAACAAACCCATCTAAGTACTCTGGTTATTTTAACTTCAGAATATATGATTACAAAAATATATCTCCAAAACACTCATAGGAGTTTGTGACATATTTCTATTCTAAGACCGCCAGGAGCGAACGCAAACCCTATGATATCAAATTTCCATCTTTGAACAGAATAGATATTACAAAACCGAGAAAATTATTTTAATTTGAGTTTCACGTTTTACACAACTGATGACAAGTTGAACTTTTTAAATTACTTTTGTGCATTGCGTATTAGGCGATCAGGTGAACCAATCTTTTTTTAAGCGTGGTGGCTGATAATGTACAAATAAAAAATTGCGTATTTGCATTTTATTATTTTCAACTTTTTACTCATAATCAGGCCAAACAATAAAAATTGCATCATAAGGTTCTACTTTAAATTATGGATCATGCTTACACGAACACTCTAAGAATGGAGTTGGGCAGCGAGATGTCTGTTCACATTATAATTAAACGTCTGCATGTTAGTGTAGTCGGAAAAAAAAAACAGAAAAAATATTCCAAAGTCTAGCAGGTCGAAGAAAAAAACCTTCCATAATCGAAGGCTCTTCAGAATCAGGAACGTTTACAATGAATGCATGACATTTTGCTCTTTGTCGGGTTGGTCGATGGGGAGGCGTTGCGACTAAATACGGCACAATCACCCATCGATCCCTGCCAGATCACCGAAGTTAAGCTACGTTGAGCCTGGCAAGTACCAGATGGGCGACCATTTGGGAAGGCGAGGCGCTGTATGTACCTCAAGGTAAAATACCAGTTTCGGAAACTGGCGCAGGTTATTCTTCTCTCGAGGGTAGATGGGCCTCTCTTAAGGCAAATTATCTAGTGATGGCGTCATGATAAAAAAATATCCTTGATAGCCCTATGCGAAGCATCAAGTATTCAGCTACAAACTAGATTTGAATTACTTTACAAAACTCGTGTAATTAGTTCAATCTCGGCTGCGGTCCACAAAAGAATATTACGTCAGTTTTTTTTTTTAAATCAGTTTTAATCGAGCAAAAAAATTTTGGTAAAAAAAATATTCATCAACACGTCCTTTCAATATTTTAAGATTTTAAGATTCGAATTTCACAACGTTGTTCGTTTCATATGACATCCGCCTTGATGACCTATTATTTTTATATTACTTTTGTTTGCCCCCAAACAATACATGTTTCCAGTGACACATACGAAAATACTATGATCAGGACCAGATTTATAAGGGCAGCCTAAAGTTGGAATATTTTGTAGTAATCTGTTTGTTAACATTATATTTAAATTTTTGCATGTCAGTAGAATCGAAAAAACAGGAAGCATAGAAAGAATTCCAAGAACAAATGGTCTGAAAAAAGAAGATAACAGAAGAGCTTGATCCTTGGTTTCTATGCGCCCCATTAAAGGGGAACGGGGTATTTGATTGTGTTATTTAAACGATTTCGTAGCTGTATATTTGTAACCAAAATAAACATTATGAGATGTTGAATTGACAATACGCGTGTAGACCAGTCATGTTAATCATGTGGCCCATGAGAGGTTTATTTGCAACCTTCATAGGCAGCAACTTTAGAAAAAGTGGGGTCAAAAATAGTTCAAAATACGAAGAGTGTTGAAAAAGTAGTGATAATTCTTCATCTATCCCGATTTTAAGAAAAGTTTTACGTTGAATCCACTAATCGAAACTTGAGCACGTCACGGACATCGCGTTTTTTTTGTTTTTTTTTTCGAATCACCACATGCTTTATTATCAAAGGATTGCTATTTTGAAAACCTTTTTTATTACATTTTCACTCCAAACAAGACACATTGCCAATTTTGTACAGAGGGCTACTATCAGAGAAATAAGCTACTAGGGTACTATATATAGTAGAGTCGAACCGCAAGATGTCGGTTCACGTTACACTTGAACTTCTGCATGTCAGTACAGTTGGGGAAACAGGGACTCAGAATGAAATTCCAGAGTCTAGTGTTTCTGGGGAAGAAACTACTGGAATAGAAAGCTCTCTTACATCTAGGGTTCTTTACTGTGTATGGGTGGGATTTAGCTGCTTGTTGGGTTTGTCGAGGGTATTTACGTCGTTGGAGCACAAGTGCTTGCAGTTCGTCAGAGCATTCACCATTAAAATACTTGTAGAACAGGCAGAAGGATGCAACATTTCGTCGGTAGGACAGAGGTTGAAGCTTAGATGACAGTTCAGAACCTATCAGGTTGGAGACTCTCTTTCGAACCTTGTCTAGGAGCAAGAGACTAGTAGCGGATGCACCGGCCCAAATATGACAATAATACTCCATACATGGACGAATGGTGGACATAGAGGTACAGGTTACTTTCAGGGATCAGTATCTTTCTAGCACGGTAGAGAGAACCTCTTTTTCGCAGCGGTCCTGGCAATGCTCTCAATGTAATTGTTCCAACTCATGTTTCCTGTAAAGTTTATCTGAGGGGTTTAAAAGAAGTACTTTCAGATAATGAATCTCTGGCCATTCCTATTGATGGCACAGAAGGTTTCTTGTAATTATTGAACGAAACAAGTTTAGTATTGGCAGCATTGAATGTGACCATCCATTTTTGTCACCATTCCACTACAGATTGGAGATCATCCTCTAGTGTTTCTGCCATTTCCCTAGATATGTGTTCATTTGTTTTCCTGTCGTGCCTGTTATAGAGCGTGGTGTCATTAGCATATAGAGCTCATTTATGAATATTAGGAATAATAAAGGTCCAAGAATAGACCCCTGAGGATCTCCCGCATTTATATCATATTGTTTAGATGTACGGCCGTCGAGGACAACCTGGATTTTTCTCTTATTTAAGAAAGATTTAATTTTGTTAAGTATTCTGCCAGTGATATCGTATGATCTAATTTTACTGAGAAGACCTTCATGCCATACGCTGTCAAAAGCCTTAGATATTTCTACAGCTACCGCTCTACCCTCCCCTGCTTTTTCCAGTGAATGGTATATACGTTCAGAGATTACAGTTAGGATATCTGCTGTGAGACGTGCTTGCTTAAATCCATATTGTTGTTCGGTCAGGAGTTTAGCATATGTAAGGTTATGGACTAGAGCTTGGTTAATTATAGACTCAAATATTTTGGTGAAAAGTGGGAGGAGGCTAATGGAGAGATAATTTAATGGATCTGTTCTTTCGCCAGAATTCTGGAAAACTAGTACCACAGAAGCAGTTTTCCAGCAGTCCAGAAAGCAAGATTAATTAAGGCATTTGTTGTAAAGTTCGATGAGAACTGGAGCTATTTCGGCGGAGCATTTTTTAATAGCACAACTGAGGTGAGATCAGGTCCACATGCTTTTGAGGTGTCAAGGTTTTTATGATAGCATGCACCTGAGAAGGGGTGACTTTCAAATCGTCTAGCGTTGCATCTGTCCGCAAAGGAAAGTCAGGGAGAGAGTAGTTAGTAAGGGCCAATGTGGAGTTGGGGGCAAACCAACTGGCAAGCATGTTAGCCTTCTGATTGCTGAGCAAACAACCTAATGATTGTTAGTTAGTGGGAAATTGTTGATTGCCTATTATTTACTACACTGTTGTAGATTTTCCAAAAATCACGGGTTCCTAATTTTTGTGATTCGATGCATTTTGTTTGTTGTTTAAGTAAATTCTCTCTTAGCTATCGCTATTTCTTTCTTACAGTTACTTCTGGCTTCTATATACTTCTGTCTGTTTGAACTGGACTTATGTCGGGGAGAGCGGGACTTGTTATAAAATTTCCGCGTGGGAACATGTGTTTCAATTGTCGTTTTGAACCATTCAGTGGTCTCATTTGCGCACTGTTCAGCAGGAAGAGAAAAGATATTTCCCCATGAGGCATCTCTGATGAGATCCCTGAGTACTTTCCCGTCAGCCTTTTTATAATATATCGTTGTTTTGAGCAATGGCTCTTCCGTTTTGGCTCTAGAGTTTAGGGCTATTTCGATCATTATCACTGCATGATCAGCGTTCTCAAGTGGACTGTGGGCATTCGTTACACAATCATCGGGAACTGTGATCAGAAACAGATCTAGAAGTGATGTGTGCTGTTTTTGCTGGTCTGGGAAACGAGTTGGAAACGTAATCATATGTGATAGAGAGTGAGATATAGATAAGTTATATGTTGTGCTACCGGCTGCGTTTGTGTAAGTAGAGAATCCAAGCCAGTTTCTTCGGTGGACATCGAAGTCACCAAATATATGTATTTGTGCACTAGTGTCGAGGGAGAGTGCTGTATCTATGCTGTCAGATACTTTGTTTATTAGAGTGGGTGGAGAGAGAGCGGTAGAGAAAATACAAGTAGCTAATGTTATGTTGCATGTTAAGTCTAAAGCACATAAAGGCTTGATCGTCCGATTATAGGTTTGTTTCTCTAGTCAAGGGGAGAGTATTAAGAATATAGACTCCAAGTCCGTGCATATGTCTGTCAGAGTCCTTACTAAGATATCTGGTGTGTTTGTTAGCAGAAATGTTTCAACACTATCTGAATTAGTTCTAAGCCTACGGATGTTCGTAAATGCAAGCCTCAAGGGAGGAGGCAATTTGATTTTGTTTGAACCTAAGCCTGGTTGAAGCGTAATTTTTTATTGTACTGTCATTTTTTAAGAGTGTCAGTTTAGGTAGGGGGTGTCGAACAACTGGTTATGCAGGATACCATAGATGCAACACAAGTAGACCACCAGCTGACCTTTCATTAACTAAGATTGTGGCTTCAGGAAAATCCACCGGGGATGAGTGCAGGGTTCCTTTCCATGCGCAACATGGCAACACAAATATCCCGATATTATATCTACTGTTGATGGAGCAGCCGCTCTAAGCGCTGCTTAAGAGTTAGGGCTCCTGTACTACCAGTCGGAAACAGCAGCCAGGAACTGTCAATCCGATACCCTCAACCCATCAGACGAAAGTCAACTAAATCTAATTGCACTGGCATATGTGGCACGCAATTACTCCCAAGTATCTAGTTTAGAGAGGTGGCATGTGTCAGAAGTGGGGAAAACGGCGTTCATTGCCCTAGTCAGGAAACAAGATCTATAACTGAGTGTTTCTGTCGAATCCCTGTGATAGTACCTCTGCGCCTGGCTAATAGGCAAAAACTTAAAAGTGATTTATAATTATTCATGTCAAGTCTTTTCGGTTGACTGATCATCACTTGTAATTTCTGATAAAACTGGAGACTGCACAAAAATTTCAGGATGACATAACAAAGATGGTCGACAAGAGGTGTCAAGCCTCAAAACAAAACATGAAATGTGTTTGAATATTTGATAATGAATATTTATTTTGAACTATTGTATTTTTTAACCATTAATTTTGTAAGATTTAAACTATTAATTTTGTAAGATTTTGAACCATTAATTTGGTAAGATTTGAACAATTAATTTGGTAAGATTTGAACGATTAATTTTGATTTTCGTAATTTTGAAATAAAACACACATTATTTTAGTGTTATTTACTCCTAACACTTTGAGGTATCAACTAATATTTGGGATCACAACTACATAGACACTATGGAGGGAGTTGGACAGCAAAGTGCCTGTTCACATTACACTTGACCTTCTGCGTGTCAGTACAGTCAGGGAAGCAGGAAACCAGGAGTAAATTCCAAAATCTAGCAGTCCGAGAGATTAAACTATTTGCGTATAAAGGTTTCCGACATCCAGGAATCTCTACAGTGTAAGGGTGTGAGTTTGCTGCTTGCTGAGTAAGTCAGGATTATTTCCGTCGATGGGATACAAATGCGTCGAGTTCGTCAGAACACATTCCATTAAAATACTTGTAAAACAAGCACAGGGATGAAATATTTCGGCGATGTGACAGGGGTTGGTGTTTTGTTGATAGTGCGTTAGAAACACTTTTTACGCCTTGTCTAAGCAGGAGTGAATAGTGGTAGAATGATCAGCCCATATGTTGCAACAATACTCCATGCATGGGTAAACAGTTGCTTTGTAGAGATATTAGATACTCTCAGGGGTAAGTAATCTTCTATCATAATAGAGAGAGAATCTATTTTCTTCACAGTAACCATAGTAATGTCCTCAACTCATCTGTTTCAATTCATGTGAATGTTTAGTCGAGGAGTTTGAACTAAGAGCTTTCAGGTAGCATATTATTAGTCATGGTAACGAGGAGGGTTCTTCTAGTTTTTAAAGGGTAAAAGCTTAGTCTTGAGTGCCGAATGTTTCTATGAACAAAGCTAATTTCTTAGAAGTGCATGCCTGTGGAACTCTTTTCCGTTTGCCTGTTACCCACCTGACTACAACTTGCATGTCTTCAAGTCAAACATAAACAAATTTCTGATAAACCGCCCCCTTAAGTAAGACACTTTATCAAATCTCCATTACTAACGATTACTACGATATTATCCCATTGTTTACTGTACACGCAATAACCCTTATCCCCACGTGACTTCCAGACCTTGATAAGTGATGACTACCATGTAAAAAAAAAGCATGTACGTCTTCATTACACTACATATTGTAGAGCTTCCTCTAATGTTCCAGCCTTGCCTTAGATATGTGTCCATCGGTTTTTCTCTCATGTCTGTTATAGAGCATTGTGTAAGCATCTCGAAGACAATAATATCAGGATGATCATTTATGAATATCATGGATAATAAATGTCCGAAGATCGACCCCCTCTGACACAACCGCATATATATCCTGTTGTTTTGACGTGCGGCCATTGAGGAGCACTTTGATTGTTTCTTCTCTAATAAGAAATTGATTACAGTAAACATTAATATTTTCTTCATTTCGTAAAACTTCATATAATTGCATCTGAAATGTCTTTTATTAAACAACTTCAGTCTTAATTTTAGGAGTGCCGCCTTCGTGATTAGACAAACTAACTCTTATAATCTCAATGCGTAATATGCCTGGTGTACGCAATTTGCGTAAATCTAGTGGTGAAATCGAACATTTTTACAATAAATTATTATTATTTTATGAAAGACATGCCAAACCAATAATGAAACCATTCGATAAAAGGAGCTAATTACTCCTACTAATAGAAATGGATGGAAACGTAGAAATCACTCAAAGCAACCTAACTCCACAACCAGCGTTCAATCATCGTGGCTTCAAACAGGCTTGCCAAAAACTACGCCCTTCAAAAGATTAATAGATACGATTTACGTATCCATTTGTTAAGATATATATGAAGTTTCTATTACTATAAAATCTACATTTTGGAAAAAACGGTATATTATTTAGCTTTAAATAACTTTTTTAAACTAAAAACTATACAACGCTTTAGGGAAAATATAGGAAAAACGTTAGGGGTATCTTTTACCGACAAACTCATCAAGAGTTAATAATTGATATATCAAGAGATGTAAAATAACAAATTTAATTGTCGCGCAAGAGCAAATATTTGGGGATATACTAGTAAAAAAACGAATGAGAGTTCGTATATGCAAGAACATAAAATATATGTACAATTTAGATGTAGGAGGGTATGGGAACCATTGCAATATATCTCCAAGCAAGCCCAATGATTTAACATTTTTTCTTGCGTTAAATAATCGAGAGTGACTCCAAAATCTTTAAATGATTTTGAGAGTCAACCCGGTGCAATACTCAAAAGCAATCCATTTTATATGCATTGGCACAAGCTGGATTTCTATCAGATGTTGGCCAATGCAGATTCAAAGCCAGAAGAATGGCAAAAACAACGTGACTTGCCCAGTCTAATTTCTGCCGGTATATAGTGGTTGATACGTATCTGCAAATTTTAGGAGGTTCAACTCACATAGCAGCGCACTAGATTTTGAATTCGTGAATAACATTTCTTTGTATGATGTAGAGTAAAATGTTCTTCGTAATGCAATATTCAATGGGTAGGGAATGAACTGCTTCTATAATAATCAGTAGCCACTGAGCTAGGGAGTCTAAGCGGAAGACCTTCTTTATGTATTTTAGGAAGGCCATAAAGTCGAGGCCCTAGTGAACCAGAAAGCCGTATTTTGTCACATATCTCTTTAGAAAAATATCCTTTCTTATAAAAGTATGAAAGTATAAAAGGCGCTTCTGGATTTTAATTTTTTTCTTATAAGTGTTGTCGCAGGTTTCAGTAGAGCTGATGCAAACAAACTTATCTACATGATTCAAAATAACTTATCTACATAAACAAACTTATCTACATCATTCAAAATAACATATCTACATCAAAAAAAATAATCTACATCAAACAAACTTATCTACATCATTCAAAATAACTTATCTACATCAAACAAACTTATCTACATCATTCAAAATAACTTATCTACATAAAACAAACTTATCTACATCAGACAAACTTATCTACATCATTCAAAATAACATATCTACATAATTCAAACAAACTTATCTACATTATTCAAAACAACTTATCAACATAAAACAAACTTATCTACATCATTCAAACAAACTTATCTACATCATTCAAAATAACTTATCTACATCAAACAAACTTATCTACATAATTAAAAAAAATTATCTATATCAAACAAACTTATCTACATCATTCAAAATTACTTATCTACATCAAACAAACTTATCTACATCATTCAAAATTACTTATCTACATCAAACAAACTTATCTACATCATTCAAACAAACTTATCTACATCAAACACACTTATCTACATCAAACAAACTTATCTACATCAAACAAACCTAACTACATCATTCAAACAAACTTATCTACATCAAACAAACTTATCTACATCATTCAAAATAACTTATCTACATCAAACAAACTTATCTACATCATTCAAAATAACTTATCTACATCAAACAAACTTATCTACATCATTCAAAATAACTCTTCTACATCAAACAAACTTATCTACATCAAACAAACTTATCTACATCAGTCAAAATAACTTATCTACATCAAACAAACTTATCTACATCATTCAAAATAACTTATCTACATCAAACAAACTTATCTACATCAAACAAACTTATCTACATCATTCAAAATAACTTTACATCAAACAAACTTATCTACATCATTCAAACAAACTTATCTACATCATTCAAAATAACTTATCTTCATCAAACTAACTTATCTACATCATTCAAAATTACTTATCTCCATCAAACAAACTTATCTACATCAAACAAACTTATCTACATCATTCAAAATAACTTATCTACATCAAACAAACTAATCTACATCATTCAAAATAACTTATCTACATCAAACAAACTTATCTACATCATTCAAAATAACTTATCTACATCAAACAAACTTATCTACATCATCCAAAATAATTTATCTACATCAAACAAACTTATCTACATCATTAAAAATAACTTATCTTCATCAAACAAACTTATCTATATCATTCAAAATAACTCATCTACATCAAACAAACTTATCTACATCATTCAAAACAACCTATCAACATCAAACAAACTTATCTACATCATTCAAACAAACTTATCTACATCATTAAAACAAACATATCTACATCATTCAAAATAACTTATTTACATCATTCAAACAAACTTATCTACATCATTCAAACAAACTTATCTACATCAAACAAACTTTTCTACATAAAACAAACTTATCTACATCAAACAAACTTATCTACATCATACAAAATTCCTTATCTACATCAAACAAACTTATCTACATCATTCAAAATAACTTATCTACATCAAACAAACTTATCTACATCATTCAAAATAACTTATCTACATCAAACAAACTTATCTACATCATTCAAAATAACTTATCTACATAAAACAAACTTATCTACATCATTCAAAATAACTTATCCACATCAGACAAACTTATCGACATCAAACAAACTTATCTACATCATTCAATATAACTTATCTACATCATTCAAACAAACTTATCTACATTATTCAAAATAACTTATCTACATCAAACAAACTTATCTACATACTTCAAACAAACTTATCTACATCAAACAAACTTATCTACATCAAACAAACTTATCTAAATCATTCAAAATAACTTATCTACATCAAACAAACTTATGTACATCATTCAAAATAACTTATCTACATCAAACAAACTTATCTACATCATTCAAAATAACTTATCTACATAAAACAAACTTATCTACATCATTCAAAATAACTTATCTACATCATTCAAACTTATCTACATCATTCAAAATAACTTATCTATATCAAACAAACTAATCTACTTCAAACAAACTTATCTACATCATTCAAAATAACTTATCTACATTAAACAAACTTATCTACATCATTCAAAATAACTTATCTACATCGAACAAACTTATCTATATCATTCAAAATAACTTATCTACATCAAACAAACTTATCTACATCATTCAAAACAACTTATCTACATCAAACAAACTTATCTACATCATTCAAACAAACTTATCTACATCATTCAAACAAACATATCTACATCATTAAAAATAACTTATCTACATCATTCAACATAACTTATCTACATCATTCAAAATAACTTATCTACATCAAACAAACTTATCTACATAAAACAAACTTATCTACATAAAACAAACTTATCTACATCATTCAAAATAACTTATGTACATCAAACAAACTTATCTACATCATTCAATATAACTTATCTACATAAAACAAACTTATCTACATCATTTAAAATAACTTATCTACATCAAACAAACTTATCTACATCATTCAAAATAACTTATCTACATAAAACAAACTTATCTACATCATTCTAAATTACTTATCTACATCAGACAAACTTATCTACATCAACTAAACTCATCTACATCATTCAATATAACCTATCTACATAATTCCAACAAACTTATCTACATTATTCAAAATAACTTATCTACATCAAACAAACTTATCTACATCATTCAAACAAAATTGTCTACATAAAACAAACTAATCTACATCACACAAACTTATCTACATCAAACAAACTTATCTAAATCATTCAAAATAACTTATCTACATCAAACAAACTTATCTACATCAGTCAAAATAACTTATCTACATCAAACAAACTTATCTACATAATTTTAAATAACTTATCTACATCAAACAAACTTATCTACATCATTCAAACAAACTTATCTACATCAAACAAACTTATCTACATCATTCAAAATAACTTATCTATATCAAACAAAAAAAATCTACTTCAAACAAACTTATCTACATCATTCAAAATAACTTATCTACATCAAACAAACTTATCTATATCATTCAAAATAACTTATCTACATCAAACGAACTTATCTACATCGAACAAACTTATCTACATCATTCAAAATAACTTATTTCCATACAAACAAACTTATCTACATCATTTCAAGTAACTTATCTACATCAAACAAACTTATCTACATCATTCAAAATAACTTATCTGCATAAAACAAACTTATCTACGTTAAACAAACTTATCTACATCATTCAAAATAACTTATCAACATCATTAAAACAAACTGATCTACATTATTCAAAATAACTTATCTACATAACATAAACTTATCAACATCATTCAAAATTACTTATCTACATCAAACGAACTTATGTACATCAAACAAACTAACCTACAACATTCAAAATAACTTATCTACATCATTCAAAATAACTTATCTACATCCAAAAAAGTTATCTACATAAAACAAACTCATCTACATCAAACAAACTTATCTACATCATTCAAAATAACTTATCTAAATCAAACAAACTTATCTACATCAAACAAACTTATCTACATCATTCAAAATAACTTATCTACATCAAACAAACTTATCAACATTATTCAAAATAACTTATCTACATCAAACAAACTTATCTATATCATTCAAAACAACTTATCTACATCAAACAAACTTATCTACATCATTCAAACAAACTTATCTACATCATTAAAACAAACATATCTACATCATTCAAAATAACTTATCTACATCATTCAAACAAACTTATCTACATGATTCAAACAAACTTATCTACATCAAACAAACTTATCTACATCAAACAAACTTATCTACATCAAACAAACTTATCTACATTCTTCAAAATAACTTATCTACATCAAACAAACTTATCTACATCATTCAAAATAACTTATCTACATCAAACAAACTTATCTACATCATTAAAAATAACTCATCTACATCAAACAAACTTCTCTACATCATTCAAAATAACTTATCTACATCACACAAACGTATCTACATCATTCAAAATAACTTATCCACATCAGACAAACTTATCTACATCAAACAAACTTATCTACATCATTCAGTATAACTTATCTACATCATTCAAACAAACTTATCTACATTATTCAAAATAACTTATCTACATCAAACAAACTTATCTACATCATTCAAAATAACTTATCTATATCAAACAAACTAATCTACTTCAAACAAACTTATCTACATAATTCAAAATAACTTATCTACATTAAACAAACTTATCTACATCATTCAAAATAACTTATCTACATCGAACAAACTTATCTATATCATTCAAAATAACTTATCTACATCAAACAAACTTATCTACATCATTCAAAACAACTTATCTACATGAAACAAACTTATCTACATCATTCAAACAAACTTATCTACATCATTCAAACAAACATATCTACATCATTAAAAATAACTTATCTACATCATTCAAACAAACTTATCTACATCATTCAAAATAACGTATCTACATCAAACAAACTTATCTACATAAAACAAACTTATCTACATCAAACCAACTTATCTACATCATTCAAAATAACTTATCTACATCAATCAAACTTATTTACATCATTAAAAATAACTTATCTACATCAAACAAACTTATCTACATCATTAAAAATAACTTATCTACATCAAACAAACTTATCTACATCATTCTAAATTACTTATCTACATCAGACAAACTTATCTACATCAACTAAACTTATCTACATAATTCAATAAAACCTATCTACATCATGCAAACAAACCTATCTACATTATTCAAAATAACTTATCTACATCAAACAAACTTATCTACATAATTCAAACAAAATTGTCTACATCAAACGAACTAATCTACATCAAACAAAATTATCTACATAAAACAAACTTATCTACATCATTCAAAATAACTTATCTACATCAAACAAACTTATCTACATCATTAAAAATAACTTATCTACATCAAACAAACTTATCTACATCATTCAAAATAACTTATCTACATAAAACAAACTTATCTACATCATTCAAAATAACTTATCCACATCAGACAAACTTATCTACATCAAACAAACTTATCTACATCATTCAGTATAACTTATCTACATCATTCAAACAAACTTATCTACATCATTCAAAATAACTTATCTACATCAAACAAACTTATCTACATAATCCAAACAAACTAATCTACATCAAACAAACTTATCTCCATCAAACAAACTTATCTACATCATTCAAAATAACTTATCTACATCAAACAAACTTATGTACATCATTCAAAATAACTTATCTACATCAAACAAACTTATCTACATCATTCAAAATAACTTATCTACATCAAACAAACTTATCTACATCAGACAAACAAACTTATCTACTTCAAACAAACTTATCTACATCATTCAAAATAACTTATCTATATCAAACAAACTAATCTACGTCAAACAAACTTATCTACATCATTCAAAATAACTTATCTACATCAAGCAAACTTATCTACATCATTCAAAATAACTTATCTACATCAAACAAACTTATCTATATCATTCAAAATAACTTATCTACATCAAACAAACTAATCTACATCATTCAAAACAACTTATCTACATCAAACAAACTTATCTACATCATTCAAAATAACTTATCTACATTATTCAAAATAACTTATCTACATCAAACACACTTATCTACATCATTACAAAATTACTTATCTACATCAAACAAACTTATCTACATCAAACAAACGTATCTACATCATTCAAACAAACATATCTACATCATTAAAAATAACTTATCTACATCATTCAAACAAACTTATCTACATCATTCAAAATAAACTTATCTACATCAAACAAACTTATCTACATAAAACAAACTTATCTACATCAAAGAAACTACTCTACATCATTCAAAATAACTTATCTACATCAAACAAACTTATCTACATCATTCAATATAACTTATCTACATCAAACAAACTTATCTACATCATTGAAAATAACTAATCTACATAAAACAAACTTATCTACATCATTCTAAATAACTTATCTACATCAGACAAACTTATCTACATCAACTAAACTTATCTACATCATTCAAACAAACTTATCTACATTATTCAAAATAACTTATCTACATCAAACAAACTTATCTACATCATTCAAAATAACTTATCTACATCAAACAAACTAATCTACATCAAACAAACTTATCTACATCAAACAAACTTATCTAAATCATTCAAAATAACTTATCTACATCAAACAAACTTATCTACATCAGTCAAAATAACTTATCTACATCAAACAAACTTATCTACATCATTCAAAATAACTTATCTACATCAAACTTATCTACATCATTCAAACAAACTTATCCACATCAAACAAACTTATCTACATCATTCAAAATAACTTATCTATATAAAACAAACTAATCTACTTCAAACAAACTTATCTACATCATTCAAAATAACTTATCAATATCAAACAAACTTATCTACATCATTCAAAAGGACTTATCTACATCAAACAAACTTATCTACATCAAACAAAATTATCTACATCATTCAAAATAACTTATTTACATCAAACAAACTTATCTATATCATTCCAAGTAACTTATCTACATCAAACAAACTTATCTACATCATTAAAAATAACTTATCTACATCAAACAAACTTATCTACATCATTCAAAATAACTTATCTACATAAAACAAACTTATCTACATCATTCTAAATTACTTATCTACATCAGACAAACTTATCTACATCAACTAAACTTATCTACATAATTCAATAAAACCTATCTACATCATGCAAACAAACCTATCTACATTATTCAAAATAACTTATCTACATCAAACAAACTTATCTACATAATTCAAACAAAATTGTCTACATCAAACAAACTAATCTACATCAAACAAAATTATCTACATAAAACAAACTTATCTAAATCATTCAAAATAACTTATCTACATCAAACAAACTTATCTACATCATTAAAAATAACTTATCTACATCAAACAAACTTATCTACATCATTCAAAATAACTTATCTACATAAAACAAACTTATCTACATCATTCAAAATAACTTATCCACATCAGACAAACTTATCTACATCAAACAAACTTATCTACATCATTCCGTATAACTTATCTACATCATTCAAACAAACTTATCTACATCATTCAAAATAACTTATCTACATCAAACAAACTTATCTACATCATTCAAACAAACTAATCTACATCAAACAAACTTATCTCCATAAAACAAACTTATCTAAATCATTAAAAATAACTTATCTACATCAAACAAACTTATGTACATCATTCAAAATAACTTATCTACATCAAACAAACTTATCTACATCATTCAAAATAACTTGTCTACATCAAACAAACTTATCTACATCAGACAAACAAACTTATCTACTTCAAACAAACTTATCTACATCATTCAAAATAACTTATCTATATCAAACAAACTAATCTACGTCAAACAAACTTATCTACATCATTCAAAATAACTTATCTACATCAAGCAAACTTATCTACATCATTCAAAATAACTTATCTACATCAAACAAACTTATCTATATCATTCAAAATAACTTATCTACATCAAACAAACTAATCTACATCATTCAAAACAACTTATCTACATCAAACAAACTTATCTACATCATTCAAAATAACTTATCTACATAATTCAAAATAACTTATCTACATCAAACACACTTATCTACATCATTACAAAATTACTTATCTACATCAAACAAACTTATCTACATCAAACAAACGTATCTACATCATTCAAACAAACATATCTACATCATTAAAAATAACTTATCTACATCATTCAAACAAACTTATCTACATCATTCAAAATAAACTTATCTACATCAAACAAACTTATCTACATAAAACAAACTTATCTACATCAAAGAAACTACTCTACATCATTCAAAATAACTTATCTACATCAAACAAACTTATCTACATCATTCAATATAACTTATCTACATCAAACAAACTTATCTACATCATTGAAAATAACTAATCTACATAAAACAAACTTATCTACATCATTCTAAATAACTTATCTACATCAGACAAACTTATCTACATCAACTAAACTTATCTACATCATTCAAACAAACTTATGTACATTATTCAAAATAACTTATCTACATCAAACAAACTTATCTACATCATTCAAAATAACTTATCTACATCAAACAAACTAATCTACATCAAACAAACTTATCTACATCAAACAAACTTATCTAAATCATTCAAAATAACTTATCTACATCAAACAAACTTATCTACATCAGTCAAAATAACTTATCTACATCAAACAAACTTATCTACATCATTCAAAATAACTTATCTACATCAAACTTATCTACATCATTCAAACAAACTTATCCACATCAAACAAACTTATCTACATCATTCAAAATAACTTATCTATATAAAACAAACTAATCTACTTCAAACAAACTTATCTACATCATTCAAAATAACTTATCAATATCAAACAAACTTATCTACATCATTCAAAAGGACTTATCTTCATCAAACAAACTTATCTACATCAAACAAAATTATCTACATCATTCAAAATAACTTATTTACATCAAACAAACTTATCTATATCATTCCAAGTAACTTATCTACATCAAACAAACTTATCTACATCATTCAAAATAACTTATCTGCATCAAACAAACTTATCTACATCAAACAAACTAACCTACATCATTCAAAATAACTTATCTACATCATTCAAACAAACTTATCTACATCATTCAAAATAATTTATCTACATCAAAAAAACTTATCTACATCAAACAAACTTATCTACATCAAACAAACTTATATACATCATTCAAAATAACTTATCTACATCAAACAAACTTATCTACATCAAACAAACTTATCTACATCATTCAAAATAACTTATCTACATCAAACAAACTTATCTACATTATTCAAAATAACTTATCTACATCAAACAAAATTATCTCCATCATTACAACAAACTAATCTACATCATTCAAAATAACTTATCTACATCAAACAAACTTATCTACATCATTCAAAATAACTTATCTACATCAAACAAACTTATCTACATCATTCAAACGTATCTACATCATTCAAAATAACTTATCTACATCATTCAAACAAACTTATCTACATTATTCAAAATAACTTATCTACATCAAACAAACTTATATACATAATTTAAACAAACTCATCTACATCAAACTAACTTATCTTCATCAAACAATGCTATCTACATCATTCAAAATAACTTATCTACATCAAACAAACTTATCTACATCATTCAAACAAACTTATCTACTTCAAACAAACTTATCTACATCATTCAAAATAACTTATCTATATCAAACAAACTAATCTACGTCAAACAAACTTATCTACATCATTCAAAATAACTTATCTACATCAAGCAAACTTATCTACATCATTCAAAATAACTTATCTACATCAAACAAACTTATCTATATCATTCAAAATAACTTATCTACATCAAACAAACTAATCTACATCATTCAAAACAACTTATCTACATCAAACAAACTTATCTACATCATTCAAAATAACTTATCTACATTATTCAAAATAACTTATCAACATCAAACACACTTATCTACATCATTACAAAATTACTTATCTACATCAAACAAACTTATCTACATCAAACAAACGTATCTACATCATTCAAACAAACATATCTACATCATTAAAAATAACTTATCTACATCATTCAAAATAACTTATCTACATCATTGAAAATAAACTTATCTACATCAAACAAACTTATCTACATAAAACAAACTTATCTACATCAAAGAAACTACTCTACATCATTCAAAATAACTTATCTACATCAAACAAACTTATCTACATAATTCAATATAACTTATCTACATCAAACAAACTTATCTACATCATTGAAAATAACTAATCTACATAAAACAAACTTATCTACATCATTCTAAATAACTTATCTACATCAGACAAACTTATCTACATCAACTAAACTTATCTACATCATTCAAACAAACTTATCTACATTATTCAAAATAACTTATCTACATCAAACAAACTTATCTACATCATTCAAAATAACTTATCTACATCAAACAAACTAATCTACATCAAACAAACTTATCTACATCAAACAAACTTATCTAAATCATTCAAAATAACTTATCTACATCAAACAAACTTATCTACATCAGTCAAAATAACTTATCTACATCAAACAAACTTATCTACATCATTCAAAATAACTTATCTACATCAAACTTATCTACATCATTCAAACAAACTTATCCACATCAAACAAACTTATCTACATCATTCAAAATAACTTATCTATATAAAACAAACTAATCTACTTCAAACAAACTTATCTACATCATTCAAAATAACTTATCAATATCAAACAAACTTATCTACATCATTAAAAAGAACTTATCTACATCAAACAAACTTATCTACATCAAACAAAATTATCTACATCATTCAAAATAACTTATTTACATCAAACAAACTTATCTATATCATTCCAAGTAACTTATCTACATCAAACAAACTTATCTACATCATTCAAAATAATTTATCTGCATCAAACAAACTTATCTACATCAAACAAACTAACCTACATCATTCAAAATAACTTATCTACATCATTCAAACAAACTTATCTACATCATTCAAAATAATTTATCTACATCAAAAAAACTTATCTACATCAAACAAACTTATCTACATCAAACAAACTTATATACATCATTCAAAATAACTTATGTACATCAAACAAACTTATCTACATCAAACAAACTTATCTACATCATTCAAAATAACTTATCTACATCAAACAAACTTATCTACATCATTCAAACGTATCTACATCATTCAAAATAACTTATCTACATCATTCAAACAAACTTATCTACATTATTCAAAATAACTTATCTACATCAAACAAACTTATATACATAATTTAAACAAACTCATCTACATCAAACTAACTTATCTTCATCAAACAATGCTATCTACATCATTCAAAATAACTTATCTACATCAAACAAACTTATCTACATCATTCAAAATAACTTATCTACATCAAACAAACAAAAATATCTACATCATTCAAAATAACTTATCTACATCATTCAAAATAACTTATCTACATCTTTCAAAATAACTTATCTACATCAAACAAACTTATCTACATCATTCAAAATAACTTATCTACATCAAAAAAACTTATCTACATCATTCAAAATAACCTATCTACATCATTCAAACAAACATATCTACATCTTTCAAAATAACTTATCTACATCATTCAAACAAACTTATCTACATCATTCAAAATAACTTATCTACATCAAACAAACTTATCTACATCATTAAAAATAACTTATCTACATCAAACAAACTTATCCACATCATTCAAAATAACTTATCTACATGAAACAAACTTATCTACATCATTCAAACAAACTTATCTACATCATTCAAACAAACATATCTACATCATTCAAAATAACTTATCTACATCATTCAAACAAACTTATCTACATCATTAAAAATAACTTATCTACATCAAACAAACATATCTACATAAAACAAACTTATCTACATCAAACCAACTTATCTACATCATTCAAAATAACTTATCTACATCAAACAACCTTATCTACATCATTCAAAATAACTTATCTTCATCAAACAAACTTATCTACATCATTCAAAATAACTTATCTACATCAAAGAAACTTATCTACATCATTCAAAATAACTTTTTTACATAAAACAAACTTATCTACATCATTCTAAATTACTTATCTACATCAGACAAACTTATCTACATCAAACAAACTTATCTACATCAGTAAATAAAACTTATCTACATCATTCAAACAAACTTATCTACATCATTCAAAATAACTTATCTACATCAAACAAACTTATCTACATCATTAAAAATAACTTATCTACATAAAACAAACTTATCCACATCATTCAAAATAACTTATCTACATCAAAAAAAATTATCTACATCATTCAAAATAACTTATCTAAATGAAACAAACTTATCTACATCAGTCAAACAAACTTATCTACATCATTCAAACAAAAATATCTACATCATTCAAAATAACTTATCTACATCATTCAAACAAACTTATCTACATCATTAAAAATAACTTATCTACATCAAACAAACTTATCTACATAAAACAAACTTATCTACATCAAACAAACTTATCTACATCATTCAAAATAACTTATCTACATCAAACAAACTTATCTACATCATTCAAAATAACTTATCTTCATCAAACAAACTTATCTACATCATTCAAAATAACTTATTTACATAAAACAAACTTATCTACATCATTCTAAATTACTTATCTACATCAGACAAACTTATCTACATCAAACAAACTTATCTACATCAGTAAATAAAACCTGTCTACATCATTCAAACAAACTTATCTACATTATTCAAAAAACTTATCTACATCAAACAAACTTATCTACATCATTCAAACAAACTTATCTACATCAAACAAACTTATCTACATCAAACAACCTTATCTAAATCATTCAAAATAACTTATCTACATCAAACAAACTTATCTACATCATTCAAAATAACTAATCTACATCAAATAAACTTATCTACATCATTCAAACAAACTTATCTACATCAAACAAACTAATCTACATCAAACAAACAAACTTATCTACATCAAACAAACTTATCTACATCATTCAAAATAACTTATCTACATAAAACAAACTAATCTTCTTCAAACAAACTTATCTACATCATTCAAAATAACTTATCTACATCAAACAAACTTATCTACATCATTAAAAATAACTTATCTACATCAAACAAACTTATCTACATCAAACAAACTTATCTACATCATTCAATATAACTTATCTACATCAAACAAACTTATCTACATCAAACAAACTTATCTACATCATTCAAAATAACGTATCTACATAAAACAAACTTATCTACATTAAACAAACTTATCTACATCATTCAAAATAACTTATCTACATCATTCAAACACACTGATCTACATTATTCAAAATAACTTTTTTACATCAAACAAACTTATCTACATCATTCAAAAGGACTTATCTACATCAAACAAACTTATCTACATCAAACAAACTTATCTACATCAAACAAACTTATCTACATCATTCAAAATAACTTATCTACATAATTCAAACAAACTTATCTACATCATTCAAAATAACTTATCTACATAAAACAAACTTATCTACATCAAACACACTTATCTACATCAAACAAACTTATCTAAATCATTCAAAATAACTTATCTACATCAAACAAACTTATCTACATCAAACAAACTTATCTACATCATTCAAAATAACTTACTTACATCAAGCAAACTTATCTACATCATTCAAAATAACTTATCTACATCAAACAAACTTATCTACACCATTACAACAAACTTATCTACATTATTCAAAATAACTTATCTACATCAAACAAACTTATCTACATCATTCAAACAAACTTATCGACATCAAACCAACTTATCTACATCATTCAAACGTATCTACATCATTCAAACAAACTTATCTACATCATTCAAAATAACTTATCTACATCAAACAAACTTATCTACATCATTCAAAATAACTAATATTTTCAGGATATAATTCACAATATTCATGATAACAACACCAACACTTTTATCCGGTTTGCATATATAAATATGTGTCTTTGATTTCAATGACTTAGCTCCTTGATATGACCTGAAACTATATCCAGTGGTGAGGCCCCAGCTTGCGGCCTTTTAAGAGTATGAAGTCACCCTTTAATTGGCATAGCTCCCAGGTCCACTCTGAACCAGATTGGTAATACCTGTTAGGGTCCCAACTATGGGTTAGATAGAAACCGACTTGAAAATAACAAATATATTCTATTAAAAAAATTTTCTTCAAAATCTTTGTATTAGGCATTAAATAACCTGAAAAGAGTTTATATGCCATAAAACAAAAACAACCAACCAACCAATCAATCAATAACTTAATGGTTTTAAAATGTCTAAAACAGATTGGTCAACCTAATCGGCCCCACTTTATCAACTAAGCTCCAATCCCTATCTCATCGCCGCAATGTTGCATCACTGTGCCTGTTTTACAAATATTATAATGGAATATGTTCTGATGAACTGTTCTCACTTGTACCCCTTAGACGTACATATCCCCGACAAAAACGCTTAGCAATAAGATCTCACCTTTTCACTGTTGTTCTTAAATACCAAAAAGCGTTCTATTCTAATAGTTTCTTACCTCGAACAGCTAGACTTTGACTTCCCTTCCCTGGCTGTACTGATATTTAAATGTAACATAAACAAATATCTTGTTAATCTTTCCTAGACGTGGTCTCAAATAGTAGCCCCTTACGTCCAAGTGGTGATATGCTTTGTAAGGGGTGAACATGAGTTAAAAAAATGTGTGCTGGAGCAAATAAAATCACCTGAATCTATAAACGAATTGGAATAACGACAGGCCAAGTCTTTTAGACTAGCTTTAACAGGTGTTACATCATCAATCGATTATGCTAAGAAAATATTAGTTATTTTAAATGGTGTAGGTAACTTTGTTCGTACGGAAACATGCGTAAAGAGACTAATATTTCACGTTACAATTGACATTTTTTTATCCGGCTTTCTCAAGATAAACCATGTTTCAAACACTGTAGATATCATTAGTAAGAGAGAGTATGACCTGTAATTGTGGGTCAAGCAGTGTTTGTGTATCTGTAATTCTTTCTCTTTTGTTTAAAATCTTGGAGATTTCGTATCTGTGTAACAATGTTTAGGTAATTCTAGCACATGCGAAGTATGCAAAATCACAAGGAGTTTAAACAAAAATTTCAGAGGTTTTGCATTGATTTCGTGTTTGATTTGAAACAATTTTTCTATTTAAATATGGATGTTGTTTGAAAATGAGAAAGTATTGCTTCGTGTCATTATATTATTCGAGACCAATATTTATATTACGATTCTAATTTTTTTAGATGAGGATTGGTTATTCGTATTATTTGAGTTTTTCAGACTACTCTTCTCATCTTGAGTGTCATTTGTACAACTGTTCGGTCGATGTAACCTCCTACCTTCTTAACGTAATTCACAATTGTATTGGTCGGCCCCTTGAGAATTGAACTTTCTACTTTCAGGAGAATATCACTTTTATAATTGATTTTCCAAGTATTTTAATCACTGCGCTATTAGTTCTTGCGGATAGTTCTAGTACGTTTAAGGCTACCAAATTAACGTTACAACTGTCCGCAAGAACTCCTGACACATTGGCTAGAGTACTCAGAAAAATCATTTGCAAAAGTGGTATCCTCAGTGTGGGCGTCCGAAAAATACAACTGTGAAATATTTAGGTTCTGTATCCAGTCATGGCTGTAGAAACGATACCACACTACTACTGTGAAGTAAATAAAGGGGTTCGTACTAATTCCTGAGTTCAATAGAAACATTGGTAAAATTCAACAAAGAATCAAACAGTAGTATTAATATGATATTTCACGAGTCTTGTAATCTATAAACTCCTGAACAAAACTAGGAATTCATATTATTTGGATTCTTCGGACTATTGTTCTCATCCTGAGTGTCTGAAAAATGCAAATAATAGAGAATATTAATAGTGTTTTTTAGGTTCTCTGTGTTAAAATTGTTTCTTTAATATTTATATTTTACGCCTTTGCCCTCATCTTGAGTTAAGCAAAATGATAAAGAAATGATATATAGATATCATAAAATTAAAAAATTAAAAAGATATCAAGTAGACAGTCATTTCTTAATGTTATGATAATCTGAGTTATCAGCCCCTTTCAGAGAAATATAACATCATGACCAAAACGTTTTTCATTTGATGCTACTTTATTTTTTTTTGCTTTTAAAATTTCCGATGTTTGACGGCACTAAGTAAAATTCGATAAAGACCCGGAGCAAAACGAACGGTTTATTTTATTCCGGCTTCAATTAAATCCGATTCCAATCGTCTGCCTCGACGCAGACGCATTAAAGTCGGGTCAAAATTTCACCTGAGTTGTCATTTGTGTGAATTTACTTATAAGCAGTAATCGGTAATTGTCAGTATAAAATAGCGAAATAATAAATATAACACCAATTTAAAGATGATTTTATTTTCCCTTCCACAAATAATACGATTCATAGGGCAGATCCCTTATAATTTAAGGTGAAGGAAAACTTATATAATATCGTTTTTACTGAAGATTAAATTGAAACCATTTGTTTTCATTGATTAAATCGGTTAATTCACCAGGAATTATCTAGGATTTACACGCTTTTTTTTGTTTTGTTTTTTAATATTACCTCTTCCTCAAAGAAGAGATGCTGCAAGTTTGTCTTTGCTGTATCGTTATTTTCACGGCAAGTGTTCGACTGAGCTTCAATCTATGATCTCCACACGCCAAACTTTCACAAGACACACTCGTCTAGCTGAAAACAATATCAATAATTCCCCCCACTCTTTATCTAAACCTCGACAAGATACACCTGAAGAAGGTCAGAGGTTATATCGACCGAAACGTTGTAAAAATGGCACTCAGCATGTGAACAGTAGTCTAAATAGTACGGATATTAATATTTTATCTGAATTTTCAGGTTCTTTGCGTTATAATTGAAATAGAAGATTGTTGTACAGAGCCCATAGACTTCCTTGATCTAGTTTGTTTTTTCCACGTTTCGTGGATTCTTTCCTTCACTTCGACTGAAGAACACCATCTGTGTCCTTCCTGTATGGTAACTCTCCAGAATATCAAAACGAGGCTAATAGATGCTATACATCACCCAAGAGGGGGGGGGTCGGGAAAAGTACAAGGCAAGGGTATTATGCATATGTGCTTATCTGAACACATACAGCGCCTCGGATTTCTAATTGATTACCTATTTGACCGGGAACTTCGTTGCTAAACTTCACTGACGTGATAATGTGTCAACATGATTATTATTAAACAAAGGTTAAGAATGAAATATTTTTCGGTGCAGAAGAATGATCCAACTATTTTTCAGCGACCTTGACAACGTATTTGATTTTTTCCATTTCAGATCTGAAGTGAAGGTCAGTCCTAAAAGCTTATAAAATCAGCTAGAGCCGTTTTTCAGTTGGGAAGAATTGTAGATTGGAACGGCCGTGGTGAAAGGAGGGTATCTTGATTTTTTTTACATATTTAATGTTGTAATGTTATAGCCTTTTAGGCTGTGATCATAGCGTAGTATCTGTTAACTGTGGCAAGCGGAAGCAATGGTCAAAACATTATTATTATTGTTATTGTATTCTTATTAATTGATTTGAGCGACGGATGCTCGCTGGATCAGTTATTATGATTAGAAGAATATACAATTAAATTGAGGAAGAAATGATTGACGTGTAAATCGCAAAAGGATTGCGAAAATAGAAAAGAGATGTAAACATTATTTTGGATTTGGATAAACAAATAACTAGATGGAAACATTAGGTTGGTCTGAGACACATAATTAGGTGACGTGGGAGAACACGTGATGTAGTTAGTTTTGGAGGGATTCGGAGAGTAAAGGATTGACCACCAGAGCGGACAGACGTCTAAACAAAGTGGACAGACAGCTAGGGGGCGAGCTGTATGCACAGAAATTTAGACTAACTGCAGATCCTGTGAAAACCATTTGAGGCAACTGTAATAAATTTATATTACAAAAATATAAAGAGTTGTTTTAATGGTTTCACAAATAAGAACAGTTGTCTCAATTATATGGTGCTGATCGCTTCATGGTTCGTCATGGAGCAACGGGAAGATACAGAAGAACTCTTCAAGAAAAAGATATGAAGCATATATTATTCTTCTTATATATGAACTGTAAAAATATCCCGTGTGATAAGTCTGATACAACATAACTCAGTTTACACGTCAATATCATGTCCTCCTGGGTAGACAACATACATACGATTTATACGTTTATTATCTGTCTGTTAAAAGAACAATATCTTACATCCACTAGATAACACATGACACGTTTTAATATATCATCTCCTCTAATATAAACCAATATACAACATATATTGATTTTGGTGTCCGTTGACCAGTTCGCATCGACGATGCAATATCGAACCTGGGATGTGAAAAATACAACATGGAAGCAGGTCCTGAAATTGGAATGGAGATTTCGTGTCAAGCAAAAAAAAACAAAATAAACACATAAAACACAATAAAATGTCTGGAAAAAAAAGAAAAAAAGAAAGAACAATAGAAAAAAAGCTATACACACGTACAATCTTTTCACGAAGAAAGAAAAGAAAGATACAGACACACAGATGTAAAACTTTATATATAGAAAATCGTTAAGAAAAAAATGTTTATCGTATTAGAAATAAGGTCGTTATGAACAGAAGAAAAATATCACTTAATGTAAAAATTAGAAGGGAAAAAAAGAATTACCTTATTCTGTTTAAAACAATGACCGATGAGAGAGAGAGAGAGAGCGAGAGAGAGAGAGAGAGAGTAAGAAAATGTAACGGGAGCACGCACAGATGAAATTGTTTTCAATTGTGTCAATCATGATTGAAATATTTCCACCGTTGCAGAAGTTTATAGATGAAATGGCCATCGGTTGTTTTTAACTTGTTAAAAAAAAGAAAAAAAGAAAAGAAAAAAGAATTGATGCTCTTTTTCAGATCAGAAGCAATGGACAGTTTCTGTAAATCGTGAATATTGTTTTTTCCAGTTTTAACGGCATTTTTTAACATTTTTTTAAGGACTGAAGAAGGCTGTTTTATGTAATTACTTAGAAGTTAATGTTCATTGTTAGAAAAAATGTGTATTGATGATTTGATATTGTATTATATAATGTATAATTGTTGTTTTCCAGGAGTGTGCAAAATATAAATTAATAAAAAAAAGAATGAATCAGAAGATTAAATTAAGATAAAATGGTCGGTCTAGTCAAATTAGAATTTTAAAAAGGGGACAGGATTAAATTTACGTAGGCGGTTAACTATTTTTTTTGGGGGGGGAAGAGATTCACAGGACCCTGCAAGGGGGATATTTTTAATAGGTTTTTCGATTATGAAAAATGCTATTTTCGCCGTCTGTATGTAGCTTGATTAAGCTGACCGGTGTTACTGGTTGAAAGATCATATTCTTCGCATACAATAAAGATGGGAGTACTGCAGGCCTATGGGCTTAAAAGGCTTGTTGTAGCTGCAACGAGGGTGCGCGATAGAATGCACCCACATAGAGTAAGCTTGCAGATAGGGCTGCTTGTGAGCTTCTGCTGATTGAAAATGCCCAATCTTAGGAGTAACAGAACTTCCAACACAAGAGCGGACGTGTAGTGGTGACGTGGCCACTATGTAGTGAATCTGAAGTAGGAGAATGAATAATAAAAAAAAAAGATAGAATATATGCCGCTGGTACGTAAGAACTTTAGAAGTAAAATGTTCCCGCATTGTGAATTAAAGACTTAAAGAATAACGCCTGTATAAAAGAAGTCAAAAATCTGTCGGATGAGATGTCGGCAATTTTTTTTTTAGATAAGGCGGGAGGCGCCTTGATATTGGACTTGGCTGAATGACAGCTGTTAACGAACATGGGGTTACTTTACCCACATCCCTGAATGATGCCATATGGGTCGTGAAAAAGGGTCCGGCCGAATAAATTATTTAAGATGGGAGACATAGAAAACATACGTCTGCGCCTTATATTTATTGAAAAAAGGATGAACATATATTTAAAATGCATAGCGGAGCTATTATCTGACATTTTGCTGGCTCGCAGGTGTAAAGAATAAGGTGAAAATAGGGTGTATAGGAAAAATGTATGCCGTACATTTTTGAAAATAGGTGGGAAACGAGTGTAATGTTATGACCCTTTAGGCTGTGATCATAGCGTAGTATCTGTTAACTGTGGCAAGCGGAAGCAATGGTCAAAACATTATTATTATTGTCATTGTATTCTTATTAATTGATTTGAGCGACGGATGCTCGATGGATCAGTTATTATGATTAGAAGAATATACAATTAAATTGAGGAAGAAATGATTGACGTGTAAATCGCAAAAGGAATGCGAAAATAGAAAAGAGATGTGAACATTCTTTTGGATTTGGATAAACAAATAACTAGATGGAAACATTAGGTTGGTCTGAGACACATAATTAGGTGACGTGGGAGAACACGTGATGTAGTTAGTTTTGGAGGGATTCGGAGAGTAAAGGATTGACCACCAGAGCGGACAGACGTCTAGACAGGGGTGGACAGACAGCTAGGGGGCGAGCTGTATGCACAGAAATTTAGACTAACTGCAGATCCTGTGAAAACCATTTGAGGCAACTGTAATAAATTTATATTACAAAAATATAGAGTTGTTTTAATGGTTTCACAAATAAGAACAGATGTCTCAATTATATGGTGCTGATCGCTTCATGGTTCGTCACAGAGAAGCGGGAAGATACAGAAGAACTCTTCAAGTAAAAGATATGAAGCATATATTATTCTTCTTATATATGAACTGTAAAAATATCCCGTGTGATAAGCCTGATACAACATAACTCAGTTTACACGTCAATACCATGTCCTCCTGGGTAGACAACATAATACGATTTATATGTTTATTATCTGTTTGTTAAAAGAACAATATCTTACATCTACTAGATAACACAAGACACGTTTTAATATATCATCTCCTTTAATATAAACCAATATACAACAATGTAATCATACACTTTTCCCCATTGGCCCATGTGTTCCATGTTGAAATTGCGAGAGAAAAAAACAGAGACATCTTGATCATTAATGCTCTTCAAAATGTTGCCATTAATGGATACCTGGAGTATATGAGTTAATACTATGTGCTTTCGACTTTTCCCTATTAACAGCTAGTTTCATGAGTTTATCAGAGAGTAAGAATTTGATTGCTGAGAGGACATTTCCAGATATTCGATATCTGAAATATTGATAAGTTTATGATCAAATTAGTACAGAAATTCCCCTTGGGGAGGGGGGCTCAACCAACACTCTTACAATCACCTCCACTTTCTTTTCCGCCTTCGTGTTACGGGTTCGACCCTGCCTGCCTACCACAACTTTTTTCCTAACACACACCTCCAAGCACCCTGGCAACGCAGGACACCCAGGCTAGTCTATAATATAAATCTTTCCAGTCTGTTTAAATGTATGTATGTATGTATGTATGTATGTATGTATGCATGTAGGTATGTATGTCTGCTTAAAACTTTCGACAGAGGCGACGGATTTTCACAAAATCAGTGTCGTTTTGAAGCTCGATCCTTCGGACGACAAATATCGAAAACTTGGGCAAAAACATTAATTCTTCACCCTCAGCTGGTCATTTTTCTACAGGGAGGGGTCGCTTTTTTCGACGATATTTTCGAAAGTCATCCCCTCTTTTCGATTAACTAGCCTTAATTTAAACTACGTCACTTTCGGCTTGGCGATGGACACAACAGCAAAGACGTCACGTTTTTTTTCATGTTCTTTTCCTCCTTTGCGGTATGGGTTCGAGCCTTCCTGCCTAATACCAATTTTTTTTTTTTTTTTTGCTCAACACACACCTCCAAATACCCGGGCAACACCGGGCATCCAGGCTAGTAAATTAATAAACAAAAAATACTGTTTGCTAATTGTCAGCTGTCGAGATTTTATTGGTTAAGGGTTTCTGGCGGTTTATGTAACCTGTCCGGAATAATGCAGTCCCTATTCTGCATAAGTACCAAAAAGCGATTTTTGTTTAACATGAATATTATTACAAATGAATCTCCAATGCCCATATTTTGAAGCAATGGACAAAATCTATGAGATTATATTGAATTTGATAAATTCATATGTTAATTGTTCAACAGAACAATTCAATTTAATTTATTCAATCCATATTTCAATAGCAGTTTAATTGTTTGGAGTATGGTCTAATCAGTGAAATACGAAATCTTAATTCTTTAGTGGAAAAATACAAACCGAATGGGCGCCAGTTCTTTAGTAAACCGTGATCTTTCCAAATTTTAAAGTTATTTTGAAGCCTGTAAGCTATTAAATATACTAATTTCTGAATTGCAACAAGTTTTAATCTCCCCACTATCAAGGCCAGAGGTTTTGGAAGAATATATATATATATATATATATATATATATATATATATATATATATATATATATATATATATATATAAATGTAAATTTGGTTCGTTCCAAACGAATAAAAACATATTTCTACGTTACCAATTTATTTGAAATTTTCAGACAACCCATCTTTAGAGTCGGGTCATGTTTTTATGTTATTAAAATAAATTTACCTCGCGAATTATTAAAATATTAAATAAAATATATTTTTAACCGTGGTGCGAATCTGTTCCGTTGATAAAACTGAACTTCCAGTTCGATTCATTTCACAGCCACGAATTGACGAAAAATTTCATTTTCTGTTTAGTAAGTAAAAAAAAACAAAAAAGAAACATAATTCATTTTGTTTATCTTCCAAATTTTTTGATTTACACATTTTTTCTTTATTATATAAAGCCAAAAAAAAGTTTGATCGCTTGCTTTTTGGGGTTTTTTTTGTTTGTTTTTCGATATAAGATTGGTTGGAATAAAAAAAAACACGATTTAAAAATAGCGCGGATCACTCTCTGAATTAGCACCGAAAAATGTTACTAAACATTTATTAATAATTTCTCACTTTTACAAACATTTGATTTTAAATTTCTTTTTAAATGACGACTTTTATCGACTTTTTTTTTAAATATCCCCCAATGGTGTTTATTAGCCCCCCTCCTCCAAAAGTGATGGTTATTCCGGAAGCTGTTCTTAAGATTTGGAGGTTGGGGGGGGGGGGTGATTCCAAGGTGGACCCAATCTAAAAAAAAAGAAAAAAAAAAGTTTTTTATGCGCACATAAGCAACTATTTTTTTGTTAACTTTTTTTTTTTACTTTTTTATTTAAAAATTAGTAAATTTCAATGAATACAATAATAAATCATTTATCATCAATATGTGTTTTTGGTTTTGTGTTGAATGAAACTTTTTTTTTCATTACAACAATAATGAACCAATTTAAATCTTCCGGCATGCGTTTAAGGGTTACGAAATTATCAATAAATCGTTTAGTTACTAAGCCAACGTCAGTAAATAAAAAAATGTTACGTGCGCATGCATTAGCCTTGACTAGGGGGGGGCTAAGGGAGCGACCATTAAATAATTATGCTGGTCGCCATGGAACTCAACGCCCAAGGAGTACCTAGTGTGGCACTTATGCACTTATGTTATCGTGCTATTTTTAAAGTAGTATTTTCATGTTAAATTCAAATTTTACAATATGTTTTTCTTTTATTAATTTGTTAAGTGAAAGTACAGATAACCCGGTCGGTTTCTAATGTGATGAAAATCTAGCCCCCCACCCCAAAAAAGGGGTACTCTGGATAATAACAAAACATTAAAATTGCCTCAGTCTCGAAAGATTTCTTCTCTATTGAACGAGGAAACAAGCGGTGAAGTGTAGTTCACCTTCTGTTTCTCTCCCCCTCTCTCTTCCTCTCTTAATATCTCTCTCTATCCATCTCTCCCTTTCCCTCTCTCAATCTATCCTTCTCTCTATATCACCCTCTCCATCTCTCTTTGAGCCCCTTTCTCCCTCTAACTCCCTCTATCTCTCTCCTTTCCTCTGTCTCATCCCTCTCTGTTTCTAACTCTCCCCCTCTCTCTGTTTGTCTATCAATCCCTTTATCTCTCTATCTCCTTATCTTTCTCTATTTTCCTCTCACTTTCTCTTTTCTATCTATATATCTTCCTCTCTATCTGTCCATCTCTAATCCCTCATCCTATTTTAGTCTCATAAATTAATTACAGTGAATAAGGCATTGTCAAAACATGGATAAATCCTATTTTAGTCACCTAATTTACTGACTGTGAGAATAGAAGTTATTTGGAAATTACTGCTACCTTGAACAGCACTAGAAGTAATTGGTAAAACGTTTCTAATTAAATTGATTTTGGCAGCCATTTGGTAACAAAATGACATAGCCTTAGCCCTTGCTGCATGAGGAATACCTGCGACCTTGCTGCCAAGTAGAAGAATTATTTATTCTACTTTAAAACATTCAATTTTTCAAAAATCTCATGTTCGACATCTCCAAAACATCCAATATGGGGAAAAATATTGCAGAAATGCAAACTTATTGTTTAGGATGAATGCAAAATGGTACGCAAAAAATCACTTGAGGCTCTTGGTCGATCCTTGCAAGATTTGCTTGGCAATTTCAGACCATTTGGGTATGCAGTAATATTGCTTGCAAGAGATTTCAGACAAATGTTACCTGTTATTCTTTAATCAACACCAGCAGATGAAATAAATGATTGCCTCAAATACTCTACTTTTTTTCCATTTGAAGACATTAAACTTAACTCAAAATATGCATGTCCAGTTGCCGACTGTTCGATCCGCACAAAAACTTTTGCATCACTTGTGGGAAATTGGGTACGAAAAAGTGCCAGCTGATCAGAGTTAAGGGCAAAATACTTTGACTTTTAAATTCTGTAATTTCTGTAATTTTATTTCATCAAAAGAATAGTTAGTTTTAAATGTTTTTGCAGATATTCAAATTATAAGAATTCCATTTGACTGAGTGAATGAGCTATTCTTGCGGGTCAATACAAAGATGGCCATGAACTTAAGGCTATTATTCAATGTAAAATTCCAAGTGAGGTAGTCAAATACAAATCCATCGACACTGTTGTGAAAGCAGATAAAGTGGTTAATTATCCAACAGCTATATTTGCCAGGGATGCTACCGCATGTATTGCAACAGAAATTTGGTGTACTAATTATCATGTTGTGAAATATAAACCGCTCCAAGCTTTGTAATGGCACATAGCTTGCAGTAAAAAAAATTAACAAACAATATCATAGAAACAACAATCTGAACAGGACCTTTCACAGATGAATATATCTTCATTCCATGCATTCCTATGATTCCACCGGATACATCATTACACTTTAGGAAATTGAACTTTCCAATTTATTGTCATTTGCAATAACCATCAACAAAGCACAAGGAACAATCTTTACAATTGTGGGCCTTACAGTTACACACTGACTGTTTTTTCACATGGACAATTTATATTACGTATTCAAGAGTCACCAAACCGGAAAATCTCTATATCAGCTAAGAAAATGGGACAACAAAAACTGTGTACCCATGCAAAATGGAAAATTAAACCTATAAGAAACATACTTTTTCTCATTTTGGAACTTTTTCCATTGCGCCAATTTGAGCCACAGCAACGCGTGGCAGGGTACAGCTAGAATATATATATATATATATATATATATATATATACGTACATATAATTATATATATATATGTGTGTTACATAACTACTATGTTTTTTAATAATATTTTGTTAATTATATGGTGTTGAAGAAATTTATTATTTATATAATGGCTATATAATGAAACATTATTCATGTACGAATGTTTTATCGGTTTTTAGTTATATTAAAGTGCAGTGAATTATGTATCACTGAATCATTTCGATGTACAGTTAGGGATTAACACAGATTAGTTACCACAATATCACATTACTCTATAAATACGTCATATAAGTTAACGGCTATAACGTTTGCCCTTTTTTAACGGGTAAAAGGTAAACATCTAGATTTTCAATAAGTATTGCAAGTTACTTTAATGCGTTTAAACTGTTAATTACAGAATCTAATGAAATTGTTTAAAAAAGACTTTGAAATAGATTAAATCGTAATAAACTAAAGCAAATACGTAGAAAAGTAACTGCCATTGCGCTTGATTACAGTTACGATGAGAAATTCACTCTAAATAATGAAAGACACTGAAATCGGATTTACCGCTTAATAGTTTTAATATCCTCCATTTTTTAAAACAAACCGGCTAACGATGAGCTGTCAGTTTTATTTTCTTTGGTAGAAGTTATTTGTTTCACCAATTTTTTGTTGTGCTCCATTTATAAAACAAAAATAGTTAGGTATTATTATGTGTTGATAATTAAGTAGACTTTTTATTAATATAAGAAAAGAATACCTAAACCTTTATTTTAATTATTATGATGATTTATAATTACATCGGCAGAACGTTGTCAGCAACACCTGTTATTAACGTAATAAACATTTGTAATACTAACAAAAATGTCGAACGGACTAAAAGAATACTTAACAATTTCATCAGATTTGTCATTTAAATGAATAATAAACCTAAAAACAACAACAAAGATTATTTTCAGTTTCTGCGGAAACAATAGTTAGAATATGTATTACGCATTAGAAGAAGAAAAATTATTTTTAATCACGCACAACTACATATTGGATAAACAAAATATTTTTTAAGTTATGTAAATTGATCATGTAATTTATATGTTTTTTTTGTTTGTTTTTTTTTTTGGCATAAGAAAAATATATTTGTATTGCAGTTTACACTGTACTGTACAGAGCCAACTGTAGATTTTATCAACTTATTTTTATATAATGGCTTGAATTTAATTTTATAATAAAAACGTTAAGTAACATGCTTCGATTGTGCTCTAAACAAGAAACATTCATTTCGAACGCGCCCCTGTCTTATCAAAGAACCAATTGTTGATTTTATGAAATTATTTTAACTTAATAACTTTAAGTACAAAATTCAAGTTTCGTGGTTAACTTGTGCTTTAAAAAGAAACACTCATTTCGAACACGCCCCTGTCTTATAAAAGAATCCGCAATTGGTTGTATAGGCTGGCCCTATCTGCTTGTACGGTAATAAAAATTCATGCTTCTGCAACAGTTTATCCAGGACGGTGAGTTCGACATGATTCTACCAGTGTAATTGGTTTATCCTTAAGATAACCTCCATGATGGGAAAAGTTATATTCATTTAAATATAATTTATCTGACAACGACAATTATTTCTATCTCTCTACTATTATATTAAAGTCGTTTTTATATACGTGTGTGTAAGTCATTTCCGCATATGTTCCGAAACGGCTGAGCTTATCTTTTTACAATTTTTACACAAAGCTAATTTATATGTCTGGCAGTGATCTTAGATATGTTTTGCACAGAAATTCATCTGATAAGTATCGAAAATCGAAAAAATTCGATCTTAATATAGTATTTCCTCTCTTATAGATAAAAAAAATACAATGGAATATTTTACGTTAAATCGGGGTAACTTTGGCGGGTGTAACGTAAAATATTTCCCTATAAAAGTCTTCTTTTTACCTATAAGAGAAAAAACTTTTTAAGATTGTCAAGCCCAAATATCAGCTGACGTGGTATTGTAAACAAAAACAGACGGAATTTGTTGAACAACAATGTCATTATTATGTTTTAAAAACTTTTTGCGAACTACGGGCAAATTATTCCACGTAATATATAATATTTAATATATGATTTGTTTTATAATATTATATATGCAATCTGCATGAATCAAAATCTCATGTTTAAGCGTATTGTACTACGGGCAACGCTTGGCGGCCAGCAACTATGTAAATAAAGGAGAAAGAGTCATCTTTTTCTTACTAGTATAAGGTGCGGCAGAAATATCTCGCACATTTTAAACTTCCAACTACATGTTGCTAATTAACTTTTGCGAGTGCCAATGTTTTTTTTTACATCGTGCGTTCGCTGTAGAAATGTTTTCGAAAAATGTTGAATCTGTAATTGCAACACGGAGACGTTTCCAAGTCCATTACAAGTTAGGAAGGCATGACACTATTCTAGATAGAACATCAGTACAGCTCTGGGTTGCAAATTTCAGAGCTACAAGTTCGACACATAAAAGAAAGCCTCATGGAATGCTTTGAAGCGCTCGAACGCCGGACAGCATTCGAGTTGTGAAACTTTCTGTAACTCATTCTCCTACAATCTCAGCTCGCAAACATACTTTGTCCTTGGTGCCGTCTGATCGAAGAGTCAGAAGAATTCTGCACACTGATATGCAGTTCCATCCATGCAAATTAATGATTGCTCAAAAACTGCACGAGCGCGACTAGGAAGATCGCATGCTAAAATGTGGGAGATATTTCTGCCGCACCCTGTATTTATCCTGATATTTATTATTTCTAAATACATATTTTATTAACGCCAAACCATAGGGACTACTCTAGAAAGCACATTGGAATTTCCACAAGTCTTTGTTGGTAACATAATACTTCACAATAGACAATAAAGAATAATAAAATTCGATACCTTTACAATTGCACACGACGATTAGAAGCCATACTTATCAAAGCCCCTTTTTAACCGGATCTCATTTAACACCGGGACAAATATACTAACAGTATTTAATAACTAACAAGAAACTAAATGAATAAACTATAAAATAAGAAAATCGAAAATAAAAATAAAAATAATTCGCCCCTAACCATCCTGCACTCACCTTTAACCAATAAAAAAAAACTTTAAATACACTAAGCCTCAAAGGAAAAGAAAAAGAAAATGATAACAACAACCGCTCCTAATGATAATCGGACGCACTGATAGAAAGCGCTTGAGTAGAATGTCAGGGTTCGAGACGGCCAAAACGCGATGAGACCACAACAACTGAACAACTTTTGGGTGCCATTTTGTACAGCATGCCGATTGAAAAAAAAGACCGCTCGGCAAATCGAAAAGATATCCAGAAAAAATCGGAAAAAATCGTGTTTAATAAGCTGTGCTTGAATAATGACTTGCTGCCAAAATATACAAAAATAAAGAATAGTATGAGATTATTTATTTATTTGCGGACTGTTATTCTCATCTTCATAGTTGTTGTTGTTGTTGTTGCTGTTGCTGTTGTTGTTGTTGTTGTTGTTGTTGTTGTTGTTGTTTTACCCTGTTTGGGCCAACTTATCCTCTGGCCTTCTTCGGGTGATTAACTGCGACGGGATAAGAATGCTAAATCTCGTAACTATATCTCCAGTAATTACTGCCTCCCATTGTTGTTGTCTCACCACGTTTTGGCCAACTCATCTCCTGGCCTGCTTTGGGTAGGATCCAAACCGCTATCTTCAGACAATGCTTACCTAGAACCGTAGGAATTCAACGCCTCTATTCACTGTGCCACGAGCCCCGAAATAATGTCAGGGGTTGAGATGGCCAAAGCGCGATGAGACAACAACAACTATGGAAGGCAGTACTAAATGGGGATGGGGATATAGCTACGAGATTAAGCATTTTTATCTCCTCGCGGTTAATCACCTGAAGAAGGCCCGAGGATGAGTTGGCCGAAACGTGGTGAAACAACAACAACAACAACAACAATAAAGATGAGGATAACAGTCCGCAGATAGATAAATAAATAAATAAATAAATAAATAAATGCACAAAATACTGATCTCAAAGGATTTCAAAAAATAGATAATTTATAATATAAGATTAATTAGTAATTGAAATTAAATTTACAACAGAAAGAAGAAATGTGAAAGCAACTGATTTTAACTGGGTTCTTTAAAAACATTTTTCCTGATACTATCAAATCGGCTTGAAGCTAGAAGTTCATATTTGAAGATACTGATCTGTTTGCTAGAATCCTAAATCCTAAAAAAAAAATCATGTTTATGCCATAGGCTATTTTTTAAGATAAGGACATGTATTAAAAACTAAGCAGGATAATGTGATGAGTTGCGAGACTTGTGAGAATCACGTGTGACTGTGACGTCACACAAAAATTGGAAGATCCTATCTTTCTAAAACGCAGACGCCAAGAAGTGAAGAAGGGGAAAGACCGAAACTCACTGGTTGAATGACGAGATAAGAAACAGCCGAGATAGATGACTTTAGTGCACACCTGGTGTTTCTGAACCCACTTAGATGAATAGCTGTATATCAGGTTTCTTGTATTCGGTGTGTGGCGAACTTAGTGATACCATGCTGTGTAGTCGTCGTTATATAACAGCGGTTACTGAGCGAATGATCGGCGAATGGAAGTTTTGACTGCATTGGGCTTACTCATACACTTCAGACTGACAGAACAAAGAACTTATATCTATTTATATTTATATGAGGCATACATAAGGGAGCAGCAAGAGAACCATAAATCGTTCAGAGACGCGATCAGTTATTATATACTCAAACTTTAACTGTAAATCGTTTTTTAAAACTTATCACGTTCGTATTAACCAGCGATAATGTGAGACTGCATACCTCAGCCTGACAACGTATGGATGAGCCACAATTTTATTTCTCTATATTCTATATTGAAATTTGAAAAGATATTCACTGTATCAAGCCGAATTTTTTTAGATTTTTTGTATCAACGAGCATGATATGCATATATAAAATCGGACAAGAAAGTAAGCATTACCTTGGAACACAGTACATTAAATGAGTTTAATAAGTTATAATTTTATAATGGAGACAAAAAAATCGACGTTATATGAGAATGCATCAAAACAAATATGTGTTTCATCATAATATTGAGAGCGAGAAAATATTAAAAAGAAAATGATAGAAAAAAAATTATTGAACGGACTGTGTAAGAAGAAGTGAGCGTAAAACCAATGTCGTAAAATAGTAAATGAATCATCATCATCATCATCATCATCATCATCATCATCATCATCGCGTTTAACTCCATCAGAGCATGTCTCGCGTAGGAGACACTCTGTGAAGATGTGTGTGGTTGATATAGGAAATACCCACTAGTAAATAAATGACACCAATATAAACGATCTTTTTGTTGAAGAATGCATTTTATAGCTTATAAGTAAAATATAATGTTTATACTTACGTCTACCGGATATTTTTTGTTTAGTTGTTTCTCTCACCTCTCAGCAATATACTGAAACACATATTTGTTTTGGTGCATTCTCAATGAACGCTGAGTTTCTTGTCCCCTCCATTAACACTAATTTGTTTTAATATATTGCAAAAAAATTCGAGTATATTGTACCCCCGCTCGTCACTCAGCAATACAAGGAACGTATATTAATTAAAAGTCTTACAGGCAATGTCAAGTTTTCTATCTTTTTATCATCAGCACAACAATCAAAGAGAAATTCGTTTAAATGCATTTCAGACTATTCAAAGTTTCTTGTCCCTTCTTGACTCCTCTCCACTATCAGAAAACACGTATTTGTCATAACGTATTCTCAGATAACACCAAATTCCTTGTTTTTCAACGTCAACATTATAATGAAACACATATTTTTTAAATGTATTCTCGGGCAAAGATGCGTTGCTCTAAAAAAATAATATAAAACGCATATTTGTTTTAATATATTCCCAAATAATTCCTATTTTCATGTCTTTTACTTCTCCCTTCAAAACTTTACAACAAAATACTTTTCAATAACAATACCTTGATATTTTAATCAGAGTTTGAATATTCTGCATTACCATTACGTTCTCAGCTGAGCATAAAAATATAGTATATTATTTTGAAACAGTAAATAAACTGAATTAAAGATTAGAAAATAGTGCGATAGTGCAGTTATACAACTAATAAAATATGCATTCAGGTTCTACGCGATGCGTGCATTAAGTAAGGCCTCTGACACACTTCCCATAGAAGTAGAGCAACGAAACTTGGCATAGTTATTAGTCTTTCTCTACATAGGAACCACCCAGAGTTATGTATTTCTCCCATCGTTTGATGCAGTTCTGGAGACCGTTTTTGTAGAACACCCCAGGTTGGTCCTCCAACCACGACGTGACTTCAGAAATTAACGCTGCATCATCTGGGAAACGCTTTCCTTTCAAAACCAACTTCATGGCTGGGAAGAGGTGAATATCAGAGGGTGCAATGTCAGGAGAGTAGGGGGGATTGGGTAGTATTTCATAACCACACGTCCGTGCTTCTGATCTGGTGACGTGCGAGTTGTGGACCGGGACGTTGTCCTGCAAGAGGAGGGGACCTTAGCTGATTTTTCCCCGCCTCTTGATTTTGATAGCTTTCCTTAATTTCCTCAAAAGTGAAGCATTATAGGCTCCTGTAATTGTGGTACCCTTTGCCAGGAAATCTGTCATCACTATTCTGTCCTGGTCCCAGACGACTGTGAGCATGACCTTGTCAGCGGAAGGCTGCACCCTTGCCTTCTTTGGGGGTGGTGATTCCAAGTGCGTCCACTGCATTGACTGAGCTTTGGGCTCTGGATCATAGTGATGGACCCAGGTTTCATCCTGTGTAATCAGTCTTTTGAAAAACTTTGACTCATCTTCTTGGCACATCTCTAAATTCATCCTCGAGCACTCGACGCGTTCTCGCTTCTGGAATGGTGTAAGCAACCTGGGAATCCATCTGGCAGACACCTTATGCATATGCAAATGGTCATGAATGATAGTTTCCACAGACCCTGTACTAATCTTGACATCTTGGGCCATTTGGTGAATAGTAATGCGCCGATCTTCCAAAATGGCAGCTTCAACTTGACGGACAGATGCCTCATCAATGGCAGAAGGAGGGCGATCAGGTCTGGGAGCTGTTTCCACGGACTTCCGGCCATGTTTGAATTCACGATGCCAGCGTTTTACATGTCACGTGATGGGGCATTATTATCATAAGTTTCTTTCATTTCATCAAAAGTCTCCTGTGGTGTGCGTCCTTTCAAATACAACAATCGGATCACTGCTCGATATTCAATAGGCTCAATTTTACACCTGACTCAGTTCAAACACCTGTAAAAGAGAAACCACAATTAGTTCAGAGCTGTAATTTGCCACATAAACCGTAGAGATAAAAATCATTGCACATGCAAAATTTCAGCCAGATCAGACAACTGAAAGTAGGTCAGGGCCATTACTTATTTCACCCCCCTCGTAACAGATACGTAATCTCTATTAATAATAAGTGTCTCTCTTTCAATTGAGACATATAAAACTGAATGCCATCTAGAAAGCAGAGTCTAAACAATTTTTGCTAAACATAAGAGTAAAATGGAAGTAAGGATTCAAGCCACAAAGTTTAGTGTCATTACATCTTGATTTTAATTTTCGTAATGAGGCAAGTCATTCGATCAAAGCTGTTCTACTGGTGAAATTAATTTAACCCGTCATGAGACAGAGAATGTATACCATCCGTCTCATTCCGGGGAAAAATTAATTCAAAATTAATGTAATACTAGCGGGACCTTTGGAAGTTCCACAGCGGACTCTTTCATATGTAATATATTGATGTTGGCATTCTGTTGATGTTCGGCGTAAATAGAGACGCCTTGATATTATTGTAGCTCTTTTGTTCAAACTACAAAAGTATTTATCTAAGCTAGCAGGAACGCCCGATCGTTAAATATGCTTAAATATGTTTTAATTTGTGCAGATTTCGTATATAATTATACAGATTTATTTTTATATCGATTTTTATATATTAAAAAGCTGTGATTTCAAAAATAAAAAATATACCCATATGACTTGTGTGCATCAGCTTAAATCGAAGCCAAAACATAAAACTTTTGAAAAAAAATTATATATACATATATATATGTATATATATATATATATATATATATATATATATATATATATAAATGCAACTTTGTGTGTGAGTTCGATCGTTACAGACTCCGAACCGGCTGAACAGATTTTCTTTAAAATTTACAGAACTTTAGTGTATGAGTCTGGGAGTGATCTTAGTAAAGTTTTGCCTCAGAATACCCCCAATAATTACCGATAATCGATAACCGAAACCGTAATTTAATTTTCTATCAGCACTACCATGTTCCCATGTCGTCGCTTAGCAACAATGATAGAACAACGGGCCGTGAAAATTCTACTGTGGGTAAGTTGATTGTGTGTTTTTTGTTTGTTTGTTTTTCGTTTGTTTTTTGTTTTTTTGCATGATTTGATCTGTAGGTTCCAACTCCGCACGTAGATTTCTAAAATAAAATGTTCATTAACTGCAAAGAATTTTATAAGACTTGAAAAATTGCAAAATTAAATTATGTTTCCGTTTTTAACGGCAACATAAGATAATGTATTTTGCGACCCAATTGATTAATTGTAGAACTATACAGTGACAACCACATAATTGTAGAACTATACAGTGACAACCACATAAATTTTTACAACAAATAGATATTCGATAATGTATCCTGTTGTTTCTTTCGCATACAGTGTAAGAAATCATGGCCTCCAAAACCTCGCCAAAGTAGTTAGTTTGAACTGGAAGAATAGCTGCTAAAGGAACAAATCAGAGAAATTGGATTGATGCTGGCACGTTGCATCTATTGTGTGGTGGCTACGTTAATCAGTAAGGTGTCAATATAACTGGAATTTACTAAAATAATTTAAGGATTAGAAAAATTTTTTTGCAATTACCAAATATACAGATCAAAAGAAGCATAAAAAAGGCTACAAAGCAACCCCCGAGCAAAGCCGAGTAATACTGCTAGTGTGTGTGTGTGTATATATAAATATATATATATATATGTGTGTGTGTGTGTGTGTGTGTGTGTGTGTGTGTGTGTGTGTGTGTGTGTGTGTGTGTGTGTAAATATATATGTGGGGGGGTGAAAAGAGAAAAAAAACGAATTATGTATGCATAAACTTTTCTATTTTCTGTGATTTATATCCAGAGAAAGTCTCAAAATAAAGACGAAAAGTTGATGAAAACATAACTCGGTTTGTTTGGGTTTTTTTTCTTTTCCTCTTTCCTGTAACCAAAATTAATGAAGAATTCTTGGGAGAATGGGCTATTATTAAGAAATAGAAGGGCGTAACAACTGGCTTTTTTCGTAAAGACACTTTCCAATATCTATTAAACATAATTTGCCGCAGTTTAAAGACCTTTCAAAGGAAAATATTGTATTTCATCCAATAGATTACGCCCAGGGGAAATAAATCGAAACTAGTTTCCAAAAACAATCGATGTCGGTAATAATAATTCAAAATAAATTAAATTAAATACATTATCAATGTTAATCTACTTTAAATAATAATCTTAAATACAACACTTTAAGCAAGTCTCTCGCTATAAACAGTAACTAACATGCAGCTATTTAGTAAAATCGATTTATATTAATGTAATATGCAAATGAGGTTACATCGTCCGCGTATATTTTGAAAGAATCATACTATATAAAGAATTAAATGAAATAAAGTTGATGCAATTTATTAGGAAAGTATATATTAATCCAATTTTCATAAACATACATACAAACAAACAGGAATATGAATTTATATATATATATATATGTGTGTGTGTGTGTGTATGATTAAGCTGTATATAACCCTAGAAGAAGACCAGTCTGTAGTAGAATGAGATAAAAATGAATGGTAACGTTTAATACTGCCAAGACTAAGTCCGTTTCCTTTAATAATTACAAGAAAACTTTCTCAACCACCAATAGTCTAAACTTTATGGCTAAAGATACATTACCTGAAAGTACTTCGTTCAAACTCATCGGCTTAACGTTCACAGTGAACATAAGCTGGAACATATACATCGATGGCATTTCTACGGTTGCTGCGAGGAAGGTGGACTCTCTCTACCGTGCTAGAAAGTTACTTACGCCTGAAAGTATCCTGTACCTCTATAAGGCAACCATTCGCTCATAGCTGGAGTAGTGTTGTCATATTTGGGCTGGTAAATTTGCCACTAGTCTCTCACTCCTGGACGGGGTTCAAAAGAGAGTCCTCAACCTGAACTGTCATCTAAGTCCCATCGACGAAATGTTACATCCTTCTGCCTGTTTTACATGTAGTTTAATAGTAGATGCTCTGACGAACTACAATCCCTTATACCCCCCGACAGAACCCCCCCCCCCGACAAACCCGACAAGCAGACAAAATTCGACTCCTACACAGTAGAGATCCCTAGATGTAAGAAAGCCTTTTACTCTAATATTTTTTTCCTTCCAGAACTGCTAGACTTTGGAATTCCCTTCCAGGTTCCTGCTTCCCCTAACTTAACTCGGTTCTTGATATGACTTAAAACTATATCCGATGGTGAGGCCCCACCTTGCGGGCCTTAGGGAGTGTGGAGCTACCCTTTAATTGCCATTGCTCCCAGGTCCACTCTGACCCGGAGTCGTAGTACCTGTTAGAGTCCCAACTATGAGTTAAATAGAATCTGACTTAAAAAATATATATATACTCCATTAAAAATCGTTCTTCAAAATAACTAGATTCGGCATTAAATAACCTGAAAAAGGTTGATATGCCGTAAAACAAAAACAACGACTTTAAATAACATGACGAGGTTCAAATATAATGCGAACAAACATCTTGCTATTAAACTCCCTGCATACTATTCTTGCAACTTATGTCCCTGATAGTAGCCTCCTACATCAAAGTGCCTTATTCGGGGTGAAAATTCAATAATATATATATATATATATATATATTCAGGTATTTGCTAATTCGATTTTTGCCATATATATATATACGCATATATATATATATATATATATATATATATATATATATATATATATATATATATATATTGCCGACTATACCTAGTTATCCACAAGCATTGTTTCGCTAGGGACCGAACCTACAACAATCTATCAAATAGTCGCTCTAACCACTAGACTACGTCACGTCCGCTGTTGGCAAATGAGATCTCCAATAGTTTTATATAAACATTGACTGCTACCTCACGGTGCTCTATATGTTTGTTTACAAAGAGCTATGCAAGTATATATCTATAAATTTTCCGAGCAGCGTTTTAAATATTTACGTGTCTACTTCGACGTATATTTGGGCGTATTAAATTTCATCTTTTCTTCAGCGAAAATAGATAAAGAAATATTTCGGTCGACGAAATAAATAAATGAACATCGTTTTGACCTCTGCTTTCTTTCTAAATGTATTTTTGTCGTAATCGATACGAGTTGTTACCTTTGCCTCCGGAAACAGAGCCCGCTTAATCTGGAGAAAGTTATAACTTTAGGCAAAATGTCTCTGTACGTAAAGAAATATTTATATAATATTTAAATCTCGAAAGTAGATGTTATATGTTTCCAGACACCTTATATATTTATTTATATGTATATATATATACTATGCACACAATCATCCTTTCAGACAGCTTAACTGTATCGTGATCGTCTAAACTATATATATATATATATATATATATATATATATATATATATATATATATATACAAGTAAGAAAAAATTTCATCCAAGGCATGAAAATTGTTAAACAAAATGTTTTACTATAGTCTTTAAAAATAATGGTACAAGATTCAATTTGAAATTTATTTATCTTCAAAGGGCACTTTTATAAATTTTACAAAGTAAGGTATAAAAATGTAATTTAAATTGAATCAAAAAATACCTTGGATTTATTTTATGTAAAATACATTCTGTTGCACTTTTAAAAAAATCATTGAAAATTTTATATCCATATCATTAATTGCTAGATGAAAGATAATGTTTTTAAATAGCAAATACCGACACCACGGGAAGAGAACTCAGCATGTTTTCCAAAAATTACATAAATGCATTGGCATGGATAGTAATTAGGCAACCCTTGTTTCATCATAAATTTCAACATTACTGTAGCTCTTCCCTCCCTACCAGATACAGTATAATAGTAAGAGAAATTATGATATTTCCGGAATATGATTCTGCAGGTATTCTAATTTTTTGGAATATGACACACACACACATGAATGCTACTACTTTATACACATAAGATGCTCTTTCGTTACATCGAGCTTCATAAATTAAATGGTACAAATAAATAGTGAAATATAATTGATTAACCATATTTTTCCATAAACATACATATACATACATACATTTTACTGTCTGTTTTTGTTGGCTAGTTTGTTCACAATTACGTCATGGATGACGTCATATCATTGTGTATTTATAAATTCGTATATATATAAACATGCTATGATGTCATACATGACGTTAAGTATGGAGGGGGGGCAAAAATGAATCCCTGAGTAACACTTTGTAGCCCGCTAGTATATATATATATATATATATATATATATATATATATATATATTTATATATATATATATATATATATATATATATATATATATATATATATGCGAGTGAATAGAGAGATTAATATGTCTTACCATGATGGAAAGTAGAAGTGATGGAAAGGCAGGTTTTGTTGCGTTCGAAAGTTTATTTCGGTGACTGTGTTTCTAGAGAGACATTGAAATGATATTTAATACGTTCATTCTATTGCATTGCAAATCAACGTCGGAGGAGAGAAATCAATAATTTTGGCTGTAGATACGGTTAGTGTTAGAGAATCAATATTTAAGTAGAAATGCCGGGAAACATTAATCAGATGCAAAGAATGAAAAGACTGAATTTCAATTGCTTATCAATTCTTATTCGAAATATATGTCATATAGCTCAGCGATATGGTGAAGGCGACGCTCTGGTGTCTTGCTTGTGTGATGTTGACTACATCCGCCCAAACCTCTGATTGCTTTTCTATTCTAACTTTGGAATGTATTGTTTATTTCTACGTTTTACGCCGTTGGTGTTTTTAAACCTATCGGGGATACGTCTTCGACGATCAGTCTGATAGAGGATGGGAATTTGTAACATTTTCTGGCCATGCTCTCTTGTCTGAAGTGAAGGGCACTCCCAGCACGTCCACTCTTTCAGTTTTTACTCTCTCGCGCTTTTAGAAAAGGTTGCTTATTGCTAGTATCTTGGAGCTGGGGACTGTCTGCAATAGAGACGCTGACGCGTGTTAGCACCAGTAGCAGTATGACACATACGCAAATGACCAGCCCGGTATGCGATATGACGTCACAGCGAAGGAAGAGAAGGGAAAGGACAAGAGACAGAAAAATGCACCACGTTGCGAGGACCAGAAAAGGCGTGTGCCAGCGAAACAGACTTTTAAAACAAGAGGCAGTGTGTTATTTTGGAACAACTATGAAAAAATGCATTTTATTTCAACTGAAAAAGCTGAGTGGAATTTCTTTCCTTTTATGTTCCCATGCGACTGTCCCAGGTACGGCGTGTGTGTTCGAATGCTAGAATGTAACGACACCGTTGAAAAAGAATAACGGCTACGTTACATGCCAACGGAGCTGCCAAGGTATTTCTGTAGATAAGAATGCACTCTCCCTTTGGCGGTGGCTTTTCAATCTCTGCGTCATCACTTTGTGGCATAACTTACTGTCGGGGGAGGGTTATCAATAACTCAATTTGATGTGACTCGTATATGTTTACTATTATACCTGATCTATTACCCCATTCCCTCGTGAAAGGAAAAATCCTTAACATTTAGCGGCACCTTTATCCCAAGAAAATCATATCTACAGACATAAGCTTTCTTAAACATATTTGGACATTTTGACAAGCTGGTTCTTGCTAAATCCCTGAATATAAGCAACGTTGCGTCTAATCAATATCAGATGGGTTTTACCATTTGGGAATACCAGACCCTGTATGTATGTGGACTCATGTCGACGTCTTCCTGTAAAGTTTACAAAAGCTAATATAATTATTCTGCTCTTACTTCATAATGGATGGCCTCATATTGAATAGTGATTACATCAGCTTAATTTTGATAAGGATCGAACTAAATGCAAGTCGAAGTGATACAAACTTTGTGAAATAAACTGAACCCCACGAAAGATAGCGGGTAAGGATAACCTAATATTCAGAATGAGTAAATAAATAGAGTAAAGCAATGAAACAAAGTTTTTGGTCAGTCTGTTTTTGGAATTATTGGCTGAAGACATTGCCAATAATACTCTACCTGTAACAGACAGAGTGCATATGAGTGCGTGGGACTGGATCAGCAGCCGCCGGGGAATTGCTGGCTAGCAAATGTATTAGCAGCAGCATCCGTTAAAGCACGTGTGAAAATTAGCAAGTGTGTGCGAGCCTACGTTAGAATAAATGGAGAAAAAATACTCCACATGGAGTCGAGAGAGAAACAAAGTACGGCCGGTTCAGGTAAGCGTATGAAAGTCGAGGGAGAGAAAGAGCTGGCTAACGCCATCGTGGTGGGGGGGGGGCAAAAACGTATACGGAGCTGCCAAGGTATTAAAAATAATGAAATGTATTGTTTTGGAAGAACCACGAATAAGTCAATTTCATTTGCACTTTTAAAAAATGCCGAGTCGTATTTATTTATTTTTGTTTGTTTATTGTTTTGCGGCGTTATCAGACAGCAGTCTTGACTGTTAATTCTTCCATGCATAGTAATCATTGGTCCAGCGGATTTCCAAGAAATAGCGCCCCAAATCATCAGAGAACCCCCACCATGCTTTACGCTTGGGAGAAGGCAGTCGGGATAAAATGCTTCTTTCGGCTGACTCCAAATGTAGACTCGACCGATGGTCGGAAATAAAGAAAACGGTGTTTCGTCAGAGAAAATCTCATTTTTCCACTGCTCGAGGGACCAGTTTTGGAGATTGTAACACGATTCTAGTCGTTTTGAAACATTTATCTTTGAGAGTATAGGTTTTCTCATTTCAGCTCTTCGGTAAAATCCAGATTTGTGGAGCTCTCGACGAACAGTTACTGTTGAAACTATGTCCTGTAAATGTTTGTGAGCTCTGCATTGATGTTAGGAGTCGTGGTATTACGATCTTCTCTAACAAGCCGCTTAAAAGTCCGACGGGCTCTTTCGGACATTTTCATCTGTCGATCAGACTTGTGCTTTTCTAGGGACGTTTTTCCTTCTCCTTTAAAAGCAGTCATTACTTTTGAGACAGTGCTTCTTGAAACGCTAAGCATTCGCGCAGTTTCTGTTACACTAGCACCTGATATACGAGCTCCAACAATTTGAAGGTCGGAAGGTTTGCCTTTTTTATAGAAGTTTTTGATATTTTTAAATATATGTAAAAGAAATGTATTTTAATTTAGCATACTATATGATATAAATAATAAACAAAAAAGCATTAAAATATGTCAAGATTTGATTGTTTAAAACACGTTCAAAGTTTGATGCCAAAAATGTTAGGAGTTGATTTAGTATTAGTAAGTGTTGGTCGATTTAGTATTCCCTAAGAACTTCCTGTTTAAGAAGAATCCGGCTTAACCTGCTTAGAGTGAATGCCGCTTTGTTTCAGGATTTCGAAGAACAAGGAGAATAACAATACGAATAACATGAGTAGAAAACGCAAGACAATACTTCATGCGTTTAAACCGGAAATAGAAGTAGCATCATAAATTTTCGGATTTTATAAATCTATATTAAGGTAAGAAAGTAAAGGTGGGTTGCTTGTCAAATAAATACTATGATTTTGTTTTAACAAAACAGCTCTGAAACGAATTAACTCAAAAATACGATTCACTTTTTGTATTCATATCTTAACAACTTCACGTTTACTTAAGTTTCTTGGCTGATGTTGGTTGACGTGTCGTTAAAAGGAAATAATCAGAAAGTAATAGAACACGCAGTTAATAGCTTTAAAGAAGACGCTTTGGCGCGTCCGGAGTCAGGTAACGGATGGTGTCTGGATTGATATGATGCAAAACCCGCAATCGGCAATAAGGGTAGTGTATTATTAAAGGTCTCCTTTAAAGTATCTGAAAAATGTATTCCACGATCATGAACAACACCGAATTATTCTAAACTCTCTTAGTATATAAATTATATTATACGGGTATTATACATTTTCACTTTGAATGTCTGTATTTGTTCTTTTTTTAAATATAGTCCATTTTTTTCGTCTGCTTATAGTTATTTTTGGTGACTGTTTTCGCACAAACTGTAACACATATTTTTATCTGGAATTTTATTGGTAAAAATATCGAATCAGGGATATAGCCTAAGTTTCATTATCTATTTGTTTATAAAAGTAGAAACTATTTTATAAAAGTAGAAATGGCTGTGGTGTTTATAATTCTATTTTCATTGTTATCATTAAAACATTACCGTGTTTGAATATATGGTTAAGTGTTAGTTTTACTTATTTAGAACCTCTTTAAACGGCACAGTTGACGGTGAAAAATGAATGTTTTGGACCAATTTTTTTATATTTGTCGGCCGAGAGACTGAACTTTCAAACAATACTAATTTTGTTTATGTGGTTGAAGTTTTAGCGAGACATAGAAACCTAATAGACGTTTGAGATTTATATTATAGACTAGCCTGGGTGCCTGGCGTGGCCCGAGTGTTTTGCGGTGTGTGTTGAGCAAAAGAAAATTGTAGTAGGAAGGCTCGAAACCGTGACGCAAAGGCGGAAAAGAAATTGGAGGTGTGTGTAAGGGTGTTTGTTGAGCAAAAAAAAAAAGGAAAATTACGAGCGCAAAAAAAGTGTTAGTAGATAGGCCGGATGGAACCTGTAACGCGAAGGAGGAAAAGAAAGTGAAAAATAGGTGACGCCTCTGCTGTGGCGCCCATCGCCAAACTTGAAGTTATGTAGGTTTAAATTAGGGCTAGAAAATGGAAAAGGGCCGATGACTTTCGAAAATATCGGCGAAAAAAGTTACCCTGCCCTGTAGAAAGTGCCCAGTTGAAGGTGAAGGGATTAATGTTTTTAGCCAATTTCTCCATATTTGTCGCTTTAGGGTCAGGTTTCAAAATTATATCGATCTCCTGAAAAATCTGTCGCCTCTGTCGAAATTTTTTTCGAGACATACAAACATAAATACCTAAATACATTTCTACATACATTTTAACAGATAGGTGAGATTTATATCATAGATTTTAATTTTTTTAACTGTTTCTCAAGATTTGTTGAAATATAATTTACTTTCTGCTATCTATTTATTTCTGAATTGATTATTTAAAATTTAAACTGAGGATAGTTATTTTAATAATTATTCCAATAAAAAATATTTTTGGACTTAATTTTTTTTATATTGGACTGGTTTAATTAAGAAAATGGATTTTTCAACACTAGTTCTTTAGTTTGTTCCAAATATTTGTTTGAAAATTCCACTTTTTTTTACTATCTTTAATTTTTATTTTTAGAATCGTATTTGCTGCTTCTACTGTTTATTTTACATTAAGAATCATTATTTATTGACATTTATATAAACATGAATTGATCTTTATAGAAAACATAAACTTTATGGCTTTGAAAAATATTTAACAATAAATATTTGAAAACATATATTCTCTCGTAATATTATTAAAAATAAATTATTTCATGATAAAATGATTCAGTATTCATTATGTCTACCAATCAAATGAATAAAAAAGATAATTTTAAAACACAATAAATAAATATTATTACAAAACAAATCTTGGAAAAATCATGGATTACATAGAAAAATAAAAGGACTTGTTAAAACTGGAAAAGAAAAAGCTAACATATTCTAGTAAAAGATATTAAAAAATTTAATATTGCAGCATTAAGATATTTTAATTCAATTTAGCATTATATAACCAATTCTTAATGCTGCAATATTTTTAGTTATAAATTTATTATATTTTTCTTTTTCTTTTCCAGTTTTAACAAATAGTCTTTTTACTTTTCTAAGTAACCATATTTTTTAACCATATTACTTTTCATGCTCGCATTTTTCTATGTAATTATGTCTGTATGGCAAAATGAAGATTCTCCCTTTTTAGTGAGCTGAGGGCTTCTACATTAATTAATCTTGTGCATAACTAGTTATGTACTGTGGGGAAGCATGTGTGTGTCATGCAGGGGATGTGTGATTTTCAAAATGTGAGAATATACCAACCAGATTTGACAGAAACGTGTTATGAAACTCGGTTGTGTCAAAACGATCTAAGACTCCAGAATTCGAATAGTCAAACCAAAAAGAACTCGTCATAAAGTCGTACAAAAACTAAACAATGTTCAAGTGTGTGTGTATGTGTGTGTTTCTCTCTCTTTCTCTCTCTCTGTTTCTGTTTTTCCCTATCTTTCTACATTGAAAGAGAGGAGAATTGAATTATAATTGTATTTATTATATACTAGCCTGGGTTGATGAAAGAATTTGTTTTTTTAGCTAATTTTTCGATATTTCTCGTCCGCAGCGTTGAGCTTCAAAACGATATCGATCTCGTGAAAATCTGTCGTCTCTGTCGTAAGTTTTTGAGAAACATACATACATACATACATACATACATTTAAACAGACTGGTGAGACTTATATTATATATATTTATTTATAATTGAATAATTTTTTATATTTCAATGGTTTAATTTAGGAAATGGAATTTCCAACACTAGTTTTAACAGTCGAAGCTTGGATATTGTGCGCGACACACGCATAATAGTTTGGCTGCGAACGCCATTAGTGGCACGCATCAGGTCTCAATGGGTCTTAACTAAATATGCTTCTCCAATGTTGAATAAAAGAATTACATTTTTATATGAAAAAAAAACAGCTTTATTCGCTGTTTTGTACAAGTATTAATTTTCAGCAACAGAGAGGCGGTTCTGCCATTTAATCCCGACGATAGAAATGCTGCCCGTAACGACGCAAAGATGACGCAAGAAGAGATCCATGCCAGCCGATTATAGTCTATGCCATCGACCTATTGATGTTTCTACCGTCCAAATGCCTATCGTTTGATCGTGTCTAAAACCATGGGAGGGAGTTGGTTGCCGTTCCAGGAGGTTTCTCAACCAAGTAAGTTTCCCCGGCAACCAACATTGTCATATATATACTTCTTTTTTAAGAGTAGTTCTACAGTGGGCATACGGAAACCGTACTTCTGATCTATTTGAAGTCCTATTTGTGGGTCTCAGCTATTTGGTAAACTGCAGAATTGCAGGGTTTTGCGCCTGACATTGAGAGCAGTTAGGCTCTGCAGTTGTATACGAAGTCGACGAAGGTTTGATCGGCTGGGTAGCTCTGACACTATCACGTTTTCAGTGCTCCTACCGCGATGAGGAAGCGATAAACTTTAGTTATTGGTGTCCTTTATTACATCGGTATTTTCGTCGTCGCCCCTGTCTCCGTGGATTGTTAATAGGGCTCTGATCAAGATTTAGAAGGGCTTAATATTGGGATCCGTCGTCCTTTGGTTGTCTCTACCTCTGCGTGTAACAAACAAGAATATAGTAGGTGTATGGCCGCAAATCAGTAAGATGAACGTGGCAACGTTGATTCCGCCCCATTCCTGTGCGTGCTCTGGACCAAACCTTTCCTGACTTTGTATGCAACCGCTTAACCATGCTGCTTGCAGTTCTGAAAGGTAAACAAATAGGTGCGACAAATTAAGAGGATCTCATGCAGACACGACTGTCCTTAGGTAAAATACTCGTGAAGTTTATGAACAAATGCAACTAGTTTAACAACAAATTACCTTCAGCAGAATCATTATCAATTAAATAAAGGGCAGTTGTCTGTGTGCTTGTATGTTCGTATATTCACTTAAAGTTCCCAAACCAATAAACAAAGATTCATTAAGTTGGTATTGTCTTGATCGGCGTTGTCTCGGGTGTGTTATATATAAAATGTAGAGTACCATATTTATTATTCAAGGGTCAACTGGTCAAATTTTTATTAGGAAATTGTTTTTTACTGAATTGTTAGTGTAATTATGTAGTAGTTTTTTAAGAAAACATTGCTTTTATACAGAATGTTGGAAAAACTGCCGTAATGCCATCGATTTATTTCAAATAGTGGTTGAAGTGAAGGAGAACAAAAGCACGGTATAGTTGGATTTGGAAGTGCTCTTGGGGCCCCCTTAACAATCATCAAAATAGAAATGACTGTGGTAGTCATATTGCCGTTGTCATTATTATTATCTATGTGTTTTTGCTAAAGTTATTGATGTCTTGTGCTGCATTGGTATGTTTAATGATTCACTTTGCTGAATACAAAAAGCTTTCACGCGTATTGTACGAATATTTAATAGCCGGATGGAGGTTATTTGATCAAAGAATGCAATTAATTGGCATCTGCTTTGTATAAGGTTAGTCGTCAATTATTGTAAGTCGACAAGAACAGGTTGTTTGCAAGTATTATGCCTCCCCAACCTAACAATTGCAACGAAGGTAACAAGCCAGGTCCACTTCAGGATGCGATCGATGGAGACGTATAAACGGACTTTACGCCGATATTCTCCAATGACTGCGCCCATTAAAACTGATAAGCGATCGAAGTTAAATCAATATCTTCGCCAAGGTGTGACCGGATGAAGCCATCATTGTTATTTCAAGTGGACATGGGTTTTAATATAGCCTTTCCGAAAGCTGTAAAATTTATTTATGGTCATTTGCAGTAAACTGGCGAAAAGAAAGTTTTTATTATTATTATTATTATTATTATTATTATTATTATTATTATTATTATTATTATTGTTATTATTATTATAATTGTTATTATTATTATCATTGTTGTTGTCGTTGTTATTATTATTATTATTATTATTATTATTATTATTATTATTATTATTTCATGCACTACGAGTTCTCAAACAGGTCATCATCAGCGATTGCTCACTGACAAAACCCGATAGTGTTACCTGGGGTCTGGGTAACAGCACGTCTCTCCAGATTTCCAATAATGCTAACCTCTTTCGATAGCCTTTGCAAATAAATTTGTGCTATCGCAACAGTCGCTTATCGTTGATTTCTCGCTGAGAATGATCATTGGTCTTCACTGTAATTTGGGTGGCAACGTTTCAGTCTCCTCCGCACTAATACAGTTCCATCCTCCTTTATCCTTCGACTATATTTTTTTCTTTTTTCCTCTTTTTGAGAGGTGAGGGGAGGAAAGGAATATGGGTAGGGAAAAGGTAAGGTCTAAGGGGTTATATAAGAAAGAAGAGGGAAAAGGGAATGAGGAGGTAGTAATCAGTCTACAACTTTGCAGCTTCTGTTTTCTTGATTTGATTTTTATTTTACTTCATTTGCATTTACTATATGTCCGGTTAGCTATTGTCATTCTTGTAGATTATGTTCTGCATTCGAGGGTTTTCTTTAAGATTTCCGCTGTTTTCTGTATTATCAGCGTTGCATAGCCTATGCATTCCTTTTGTTGCATATTCCAAGCATTCCCTCTGATTTTGATTTCTTCTAATCTTTGAAACTGTTCATAATGCTCCTACAAATTGGTACTACGTTGATTTTCTCCAAGTTCTACATTCTTTTTAGTTTTCTGACAAACTCCGTATATTTGTTTCGTTCTTCTGTCCCTTTGCTATGCACTATGTGGCCTGCTGGGACGCCAAAACTTACAATTTGACAGGTTCTTTTTTTTCTTGTTGATTATTATGACGACGGTCTTTTGGCTTGGATAGTTTTATCTGTTTATATCTCCATATTCAAAAGTATTTTGTGGTTTTCACTTTCCAGTATAGTTTTCGGCTTGTGTTTGAACCATTTGCCTGTCTGTTCGAGATGCAGTCGTCTGCATAGCTTCCACTGACTTTCCCATGCGGTCGTGCGGTCGTGTCTGTCTTTGTATTTTTTTGGGCTAATTTACTGCATTCACTAATTATGTAGTTTCTCGTTGTGTCCACAAAGTCTACTTTATTATTTTCTGTGTTTTATCTATTTTAGCTTTGATGTGGTTACTTCTAATAGCGTTGTATTATTATTACTGTCGTTGTTTTTGTTGCTGTTGTTGTTGTTGTTGTTGTTGTTGTTATCTAATGAGTCACACAGGCCATCATCAAATATTTCTCTTTAAGAATAACCTGTGTTGTTCTCTGAAGTCTGAGAGGCAACAAGTTTCCTCATATTTCTAGTACTCTCCATCTCTATCTATAACATTTGCAAATTTATTTGCATTATCCCAACAGCCACTTACTATCGATTTCTCGTTGGCAGCGACCATTGGTCTTCACTGAAATTTTGGTGACATTAATCTCCCCAAGGTCCCATTCCTGTTCGCACACATTCAGCGGAGGTCTGCCAAAGTGAGTACAAATAATAATAATTATTATTATTATTATTATTATTATTATTGTTGTTGTTGTTGTTGTTGTTGTTGTTGTTATTGTTGTTGTTGTTATTATTGTTGTTATTATTATTAGCATTATTATTAGCATTGTTGTTGTTATTATTTTATTATTATTATTATTATTGTTATTATTATTATTTTGTCATTATTGTTATTATTATTATTATTATTATTGTTATTATTGTTATTATTGTTCTTACGCTTATTATTGTTATTATTGTTATTGTTATTATTATTATTATTATTATTATCATTATTATCATTATCATCATTATAAATATTATCATTATCATTATTATCATTATCATCATTATTATTATTATTATTATTATTATTATTATCATCATCATCATTATCATTATTATCATTATCATCATTATCATTATTATCATTATTATCATTATTATCATTATTATTATTATTATTATTATTATTATTGTTATTATTATTATTAATAATAATAATCGTCGTTCTCACAGGTTATGATCAGCGATCGCTTATTGACAAAAACTGTGATGTTCCCTGGAGTCCGAGTGACAAGTTTCCCCAGATTTCCAGTGCTTTCTAACACTATCATTAACTATTGCAAAAGATTTTTGTTTATTGCCCTTGATTTATCGCTGAAAACTGTCATTCGTATACCTTGGGGCTTGGATAGTGAAAAGACAGTCTGTTTAATAAGGAGGTGGATTGATATCAAAAAAGTCATATTACATAACGAGGTGGGGGATATTGTTCTTATAAGATCACCCGTTATAAACGTATAACGTGTATGTATGTTGTTTAACCAGAGGATATGATATCGACGTATAAACTGAGTCATGTTGTATCAGAGAGTTATCACACGGGTATATATTACAGTTCATATTTACATACTTTCTCAAGGTTATTTTGTTTATATTTAGCCTAGCTAATTTATGTAAACATTTTTGCTACACTTTATTCTATAAACAGCAAATAACTCCCAATATAAACTATTTTAAGAATATCATTGAATAGATATATAAATAGAGAGATAGACAGATAGATCGATAATAACCAATTAACTTTTAACAATGTTAATTATTCAACAACCCAATTGTCCTAGTTTTCTCCTTAACTCTTCCAATGAAAATCTGATTCATACACTTTCTCCTCTTGACTCCTCTTGATCATTTGTTGTGGTTTCAGCCGAGAGTGGCGGAACCAGGGGGGGCGGTATTATTATTATTGGTTTTATTATACATATTAGTAGTATCAGTAGTAATAGTAATAGTAGTAATGTAATTATAATTGGATTTTCATTTTTATTGTTACTCTTATTAGTATTATTATTGTTTTTAATATTATTATTACAATTATCACTTTTACGTTTCTTTATTATTTTACTATTATTATTGTTTTTGTTGTTATTGTTACAATTATTGTTATTACCATTAGTAATTTTGTTATTATTATATTTATTATTACTGCTGTTAATATTGTTTTTTATTATTGTGTTTTATTTTTGTTATTATTGTGATTATTTTTGCTATTATTATTGTTTTTAATATTCTTAGTAGTAGTAGTAGTAGTAGTAGTAGTAGTAGTAGTAGTAGTAGTAGTAAAACGGCATCATTGCTGACAGCTACATAAAACAGACAATCAAAAGAAACTACAGCGATGCTTACATAAACAAAATCATAAAGAAAACAACTATAAATTATATGAAAAAAGATGAATGGGTGAAACATGTATATTGAAATGCAATAATCTTAAAGAAAATATGAAAACATTCATACCTAGTTTGTATTGTTTGAATTAATTAGACTAATATTTTCAGCTTGATTGTTATTTTTACAACGTTCCAGTCGAAGTAACCTTGGACCTTCTTCAGGTGTATCTTGCCATGTTTAAAATTGGCAAATACTTATGAAGTTTTGTATTCATGTTACAGGAAAATGGGCTGTCCCCTTTTCCTGTAAGTAAAAAGAACTACAGATAAGTGGAAAATGAGATTAGGATAAGCCGAGCTTCGAACTTTGTAGGTAAGGTTCAGAAATAGATTCAGAAAATGGAACGTTAGAATTTGTCTATTGTTAAATTGCATATGAAATAGTTTAGATATTGTTTGTTTTGTAAAAAGAATTTAATTGTGCATTCTTTTATGGAAATTGAATTAAAACGGTCAGCTAAAAAATAATGATCAATACAATTTAAAAATATATTGAAAAATAGGTTAGGTTGAAAATAGGTTAGTGAGAATTCTTTGTTGCAGAAGTGTGTTTGGAGAACGGTTAGCCACGTGAGTCGATCACGTTTTGAACCACACATCTGACGTCATAGCAGAAAGGGAGATTCTCAATAATAGAAGCTAGGATTAGCAGATGAGTAAGCCGGAGAGCAGTCGGGCAGAGAGGTTCGAACAGTCAGCAAAAGCATTCAGAGGAGGGTCCCTTTAAAAGCGAGGGGAGAACATTTAACCATGTAGAATCTAATGTGAATTCCTGACGGCAATCATCATTTCGACCGGTCAAATGGAATAAAGAATATCATTGATTTTTGTAACTGTTTGTCTTCGTGTCGTCATTCAACAGTTGAAGGTAATGTGTTGATCATAACCTCCTTCCAAGTAATGTGTCTCTCCATCATAAGTAATGATTATATCCCTCTGTGTAAAAAGAACTGATCACCCTCTCTCCTCGCTATATGTGTTAAGAAGAAACATTCCAGAACTGTATAAATGTCATCTACTTCTCTCTCCCATCATCGTCTATCCTGTATTATATGTGCCCGTTACATGTCTCTGCCATCTCTCGATATATGATCCCCAATATGAACCATTCCAGCTATACAACATTTATAGTCTAGTTAAAGGTAAAATCAAAAACTAAAAATAATAAAAATTATCAAACAAAACACAACGAAATATTATTTGTGAATCATTTATTTCTAAATTTTTTGTTATAAATAATTTAGAAATGATATATCCTAGTATGTTTTTGATAATTTTCTATCGTTTTTGGTTCTAATTGTACTTTTAACTAAAATCTAAATACGAAATCTCAGAAGTACAAAGTAAACTTTTTGCCCAATATCAAACACGGCGACTTATACATCTGAAGAAGGTCCGAGTTTACATCGACCGAAACGTTGTGGAAATAACACACAAGATTAGAACATTCGTCCACTTAATCAAAATAATAGAAACAAACATTTCTCATCTCAGATGAATGGAATTTAGTGTGTCACGCATATTGGGCGGTTAGACCCGTCTTCTTCCGAGACAGAATGTCTCAAGGAAATATTAAATTCACAAGTAGTCCCTTATCACTTGTTTTGTGTGGTTTTTCTTTCAGTGAGGTGCAGTAGTTCTCTCACTCATCTTGTACTGACAAGGTTCAATATCGCTTAACGAACAAGGGGTGTGGTCATCCAACCAACGAGAACCCAAGCCGATATTTCACAAGTAGGAATTTCGTCTTAGCGAGTGTAAAGTTCCTACTTGTGAGTCATCGGCTAGAGTTCTCGTTGGTTATATGACCACACCCCTTGTTCGAGACGAATTAGATACATTCCATAATCGGACTTAGCCGCAATTTGCTTGATCTGTATTAGATAATAGATTTTTTGTGTGTGATACGATTGCTCAAGTAACCGAGTACTCTCCTCGCAAACAGGAGATTTGGGTTTCGAATCCTGAGTTCTGATATATTCAAGCAATTAGCCCAAATGAAGGCTTAACTCAAGTCTTGAACTTCCGGTCTGATGGCTGTTACGGCTCTTTTGAGCTGCGATGTTGTTTGACTGTGTAATTAATTATATCAGCTGTCATATTGTGCAACTTATATATAAAGTTAATTTACCATCAGAATTTCCGTCTGTCTAGCTTTCATCTTTTCTTTACAAAGTGAAAAGATATTTGTGAACGACGAGTATTTGCGTGATCAACTTTTGACACATAAATCATCCTTAATCTTACAAGACAATTCTCTTCCTTAGATAACATGCATATTAAAAAAAAAAGTTATGAGTTAAAGAAAATGCGCATTTTATTCTTTACCCTTGTATTAGTCGTTTTATAAAGTTCGTTTGAGATGCGCATTGAAACACGAATCGGCTTCTTTTTTAAGCCAGGATGTCGATGATAGATAATGGAATATATTTGAAAGGTGACGTCGAGTCATGGAAGGTTGGGTAAATTACTGAATAATGATGTTATGAATAAAAGATTTTTGTTCGACAAAAAAAAAAAACGGAGAAAATGGTAGGTACTTTTCCATAAGTTAACGTGAAGGTATATACACTTTATTCATAAGATGTTGTAAGGTCATGAAAAGACGCAGAATAATGGCGTCTTCGAATATTTGACCAGAAAAAATACAATTTATTTGAATTAGTGCATACACTAATAGTCAGGTGACTGGTCGAATGGAAACATTATGAATGCAATAACTGAAGTGCATGTCACAAATCGATTACAATAATAATAATAATAATAATAAGTCACCTTGGTACTATATAATAGGTTAAAGGGGCTTTAAAATACTTCTAAGCAATCAAGATAAAAATGAAGAGTGAAAGATATAGAACTTAGTGAACATATAACTACACTAACAGTGTATGATGAGAGAAATTTCCATTTTGTACACTTAGATCCTCATAAAAGTGTATTAAATTAAGTTACATTAAATACACACACACACACACACACACACACACACACCACACATATATATATATATATATATATATATCACACAAATGTACACACACACATTTGCTCTTATATATATATATATATATATATATATATATATATATATAGCTTTTGGGGGTACAGAATTCTATAATAGCTAAATAAAGACGAAATTTTAATATAATGACTTTTAAAAGATTTTAAATTTGAAAGAGCAAGCTAACCGGTTTTTTGGGTTTTTTTTTTTTGCACCTTGCTACACAGAGCTAAATCGAGGTAAAATTACGGCTTAAAAATACATATCATGAAATAATATATATATACTGTGGGCAGACAAATAAAAGCGGGGGGTAATTTTGAGGAGGCAATGGAATGCAGAGGTGTAATGGGTCGAGACAAACAGAAGCACCGTTACAATAAGCTACGCGATTTCACTTTTTATAAATAAAATATATATATATATATATATATATATATATATATATATATATATATATATATATATATATATAAGGGCGTGGGGATATTGTTTATATTTTCAATATTGCATTATGTCCTGACACGTTAATATGGTCTGATGAAAGTTCTGTTTCGCTTGATATTTCTGGAAATCTTCCTTCCTCAAATATGTGTTCGACTTTAGTTCAAACATGCGTACTTGGACTATTGTAAACGTGAAACTTTGAACCTGAAACTTTATTTTGTTTTATAATGTATTGTTATTCTTGAAAGCAGTACAAATGTTAACCTCTCCTATATAGATCAGATTTTTAAAAAAAACTCAACAGTTATTTAATTTCAATAAGATTGTTGATAGTGCTCCCTAAAAAAGGAGCAAGATATTATTTTATTCAATGTAGATAAACAAAATAACCCTATGTCACTAAAATAAATTGACTGTTTCAGTTTAATAACACATCGTCAGGCGATAAATGACTGGCCTCGATTAAGACCAGAAGTCTCTTCTTGCCTGATAATGTCTTTTAAGACTGAAATAGTAAATTTATTGCAGCGACTTATGGTTTTTTTTTTACCTAAATTGAATAAAATTATATATATATATATATATATATATATATATAATCGTATAATATGCATAAATATTATATAATTATTCATACAGAAACTGAGACATAGGCATACGAGTATTATGTTTTTCTGAGCCGTTTATATCTTGTAAGTAAAGAAAAGATACTCGAGTTCAGATTGAAACTAAAACCCTAATACAATAAGTCAAGTAATATAACCATTATACCAGCGCGATACTTTCTTTTTGAGGTTTTTTCAATCTACTTATTCTTTACATAAGTATTCTGTAATGTGAGCTGTTCACGCATGCGCATCCCTGAAAGAGTTAGCAAACAGATAAAATCTAGCCCGTTTTTTTTTTTTTTTTTTTTTTTGCTTGTTTTTTTTTTTCGCTAAAAGCCAATTAAAAAGGCTTCTACATATCTAAATATCTTATATACCAAATTTCAAGTCTGTAGACCAACAACCCGTTGATTATATAGGTTGAGAAGTCTCCTTACACACACACACACACACACACACATTCCCACTTTTATATATATACATATTTATATAACATGTATCAGAAAGAAACTGCTTCCTAGATATATCTCTTTTAATCAGCAAGCTAATAATAAAGATCATAAGTTATTTTTATGCTTACAAAATGTTTGCACTTTTGATATTAAAAGCATTCATTTCAATTCACAAACACACACACACAAACATACACACACACGCATATATATATATATATATATATATATATATATATATATATATATATATATATATATATATATATACTAGGGGACGATCGGCTTTGGACGGGCATAGAATATGCTTAAATATGATATTTTAATTTTTCCCGATTTCTTATATATTATTATAGAGTCGTGATTTCAAAAGTAAAAAGAAGTATTTAGGTGCTATAAGCTAGAATCGAAACTGTAGCATCAAAGTTGGTGACGTTACCACTGTACAAACAAGACACTCATATAAACCGATTCAAAATTAAGAATTAAAAATAAACTATGATGAATGTACAAATGTTTAACGATTTTGTTTTCAATTTTTACCCCTTTTGAGCCTCTAAAAACAATTTTAGTCGGCTAAAGACCTGTAAAAGAACAGCCCGAAAAAAATTCAATTATTTGAGGCCTCTAGCCCCGCTTTACGACTGTTATATAGCAGGGGGTTTCATATTGGGGATCATATATCAAGAAATGACAGGGAACATAAAACAGGTACATGTAATACAGGATTGACGATGATGAGAGGGACGATGAGAGATGGGGATTCATTATTGAAGGGTTTGTATGATACTGTTCTTTTACGTTAGAGGGGACAATCAATATTATGATGGAGGACGGGGAACATTACTTGGGGTTATACAAAATTAATATTAAGATGAGTAACATATTACCTTAAATTGTTGAATGACGACACGAAGACAACAATTACAAAAATCGATGGTGATTCTTTATTTCATTTGACCGGTCGAAATGATAATGACGTCAGGAATTCAAATTCGAGATCTACATAATTTAATGTTCTTTCCTTCGCTTCCAAGAACTCTGACTCCAACTCTCTCTCTCTCTCTCTCTCTCTCTCTCTCTCTCTCTCTCTCTCTCTCTCTCTGACTAGCAGACTTAACTGTTGTGCTTTCTCTGCTTGACTGCCCGACTGCCTTGATCTGGCTAAAACTAGCTCCTATATTGAGAATTCCCTTTTTGCTATGACGTCAGATGTGTGGTTCCAAAACGTGACCAACTCACGTGGCTGGTGCATACGTTTGTCCAAAACACACTTCTGCGAACAAAGAATTTTCAACTAACCTATTTTTTTAACCTAACCTATTTTTTTACAATATATTTTTTTATTTGTATTGTTCATTCTCTTTAGCTGACATTTTTAATTCAGTTTTCATAAAAGAACGAACAATCAAATCCTTTCTACAATGCAAAAAAAATCTAACATTCCAATTTCTATTTCTGAACCTTCTTTACAAGGTTCGAGTCTCAGCCTTTTTTTACATGAATATCACCACTTATCAAGGCCCGGAGGCCAGTCAGGGATAAGAGTTATTGCGTGTATAGTAATCAATGAGATAGTATTGTTGTAATCATTAGTATTGGAGATTTGATAAAGTATCTTACTTAAGAGGGCTGTTTGTCAGGAATTTGTTTATGTTGGACTTGAAGACATCCAAGTTGTAGTCAGGTGGGAAACAGGCAAACGGAAGAGAGCTCCACAGTTGTGTACTTCATGGAATCTACGTTTTGATTTAGGAACAGATAAGAAGTGGGGAAAATCATTGACAGTTGCTTCAGCCAGACGGGTGTTTCTCGTGAGACATTTGCGAGGGGGGACGAGATCTTGGAGCTCATACAAGCACTCGCTAGGGAAATAATGATAAAACAAAGACAGGCTCGCAACGTCCCTTCTGTGGGAGAGAGGCTGCAGGGAAGAGAAAAGGACACCCCCCACTAAGCTACGAAGTCTATTTTGTACTGTGTAAAGGCAAGATCTTGCCCAGATGTGGCAGCAGTACTCCATCCTTTTACGTACTTGGCTTTTATATAGATGGAGAATTGCATCAGTAGTGAGATATCTTCTGGAGCGGTAGAAGGATCCCACCATTTTCCCAGCGTCTTTGGCAACAAACCTGATGTACGTGTTCTATTCCAGATCAGGAGTAAAGGTCAAACCCAAAAGCTTGTCTAAACATAGAGCCTCCCCAAGACGAGAACCATCCATTTCAATTGATGCCAGATGTGGATCAGAGCGTTGATGATGTAAAGATAGAAGCTTGGTTTTTGATGCATTAAAAGTAACCAGCCACCTCTTTCCCCCACTGTACCACGCGCTCAAGATCAGAAGAGAGATAATTAGAGAGAATCTTATCATTTACAGCCTTTGATGTGTTGCCATAGATGGTCGTGTCATCAGCATTAATACTGTTGGCCTCTAATTTCTGCCCATCAACCACTACTCTTATGAACCTATCGGAGAGAAATGATTTAATGATTGAGAAAACATTACCAGTGATTCCGTAGCTGGAAATCTTGTGAAGTAGGCCCTTATGCCATACATTATCGAAGGCCTTCGATATGTCAAGAGCAATTGTCCTGGAAATGAAGCATTTTTAAAGATATTCACTAATCCTATGAGATATAACCGTTAGCACATCTGCTGTAGATCTTGCGGAGCGGAAACCATATTGCATGTCACTAAGAAGGTTATTTCTGCTGAGGTTGTTTTTTTTGTTTTGTCTTTTTTTTCAATTTTCAACCCAAACAAGGCACAGTGCAACTTTAAAGCAGGGGGCTACTATCAGGGACATAATTTGCAGGGACATTATGAAGGGGGATGAGTAGAAAGATGTTTGTTCACATTACACTTGAACTTCTGCATATCAGTACAGTTGGGAAAGCAGAATCCCGAAAGGGAGTTCCAAAGACCTGCAGTTCTGGAGAAGAAACTATTGGAGTAAACGGCGTTCTTGCACCTAAGAATCTCTACTGTAAAGGGTTGTCGGGGATAGTTACGTCGAGGAGGTACAAGTGTTTTCAGTTCGTCAGAGCATTCACCATTAAAGTATTTGTAGAAAAGACAGAGGGATGCAATATCTCGTCGATGGGACAGAGGCTGAAGCCTAGATACGTCTTTATTTAATATGGATTCCAACAACTTACTCATGACACACGGGAGACTTATTGGTCTGTACTGAGAGGGAGATGACTTTTCGCCTGAATTTTTAAATACAGGGCATACTGATGAGGTTTTCCATGGTGTTGGAAGGCACTTCTCCTTAAGGCAACGCTCTGTAAGTATGGGGGCAAGTTCTGGTTGGAGCTTTTTCAGCACTATACCCTCATTTTCTACTTATCTAATGTTCTTCTTACTTACAGGAAGAGGGGACAGCCCTTTTTCCTGTAAGACGACTTTTAATTTCGGAGAAGATAGAAAATATGGCGACAGAGAGACAGACGGGAAGACAGACCGACAGACAGATATATAACCGTTTATATATTAGATTTATAATGTTAATGTATTTGTTTCTTTCGAGAAAAATATGTATCTAAAAGATTTCACGTCATAAACGAGCCATGTATTTACAAACTTTTGTGTTTTTCTTCAAATTAGACGTATTGAGATATTCTTTCAATAAAGACGAAACGTCTGTTAACATATCAACAATTTGTTCGTTTTCCATATATTAGAGTAAATTTATATATAACCTAATGATATAGATGTACATATGCATACATATGAATTAAATGAGTTAAATAAGAAAATCAATCATTAATATGCCAACACCGTTCAGTGAAATAGAGCTAAGCATATATCTATATGTACATATTAAATTAAGTAGGTGTCATTTTTAAAATTAGATCACAACAGCAAGGTCTCTGTCAAATCTATTCTTGATTCTGACTAGCCTTATGTATTTATTTAAACTATTTAAGACTATATATAGTAAGTTATGAACATGTATATAGCAATTAAGCTACAAAGACTTTTCCACGTCCCATTTTTTGTAACTTAATTGCCATATCTATTCTTATAACTTACTACTTAGTTATTCTCACGTAAAAAGCAACTGCTCTCTCTCTCTTTCTCTCTCTCTCTTTCTCTCTCTCTCTCTCTCTCTCTCTCTCTCTCTCTATATATATATATATATATATATATAGTTATCTTTTCAAGTCGCCGAACGGTCACTTTTATTTCAGCTAGCATAGTATATATTATGGCACTCAAAAATAACATTTGGGTGCCATAATGAATAAAAAAGACCGCTCGGCGAATTGAAAAGATATTTTTAAAAAATCGGAAAAAAATTACTCTGTCGTGTTCATTCAAGTAATAATGACTTGCTGCCAAAATATATATATATATATATATATATATATATAAAATAATTTAATTGATAATTATTATGGTAAATAATTATATATATACATATATATATATATATATATATATATATATATATGTATGTATATATATATATATATATATATATATATATGCGTGTACATTATTAACATAAGTATGTAAAATACCATTTATAGCCAATTTCCCCTACTTAGCAATCTCAGATAGACATAGATACAGCCATCTCACATATTATATATCATCGCAAAGTATCGATCGTGTTGGTCTTTATAATTAACAAATAGACGCATAAATCAAAATATCCGATCGTAACGCGCTTATGATTCACCGCCTATAGTCCCAAATGGTCGATATCAGTCAGACAGGGAGACACAGACAGACACACTTCTTTCATAATAGTTCATGTGAGGCTTCCTGCCAATGTGGATGTTCCCATTTGGCAACGTATTTTTCAATGATTTATATTTTTTTATTTGGTGATAGGTAGTTTAACTTTATCTATAACAGTAGTGTATTAGTCGTTTATATTAGCACAAAGGTTTAATAATATTTAAAATAAAGATATGTTTAATATAATAAGAACATTAGTCAGTTGTGATCTTATATACTTCCACCTGAGAATGTAAGGATGGTTCAAAGTCTTATTTCTTTATATTATATTAGCAGGGCGACCCGACGTTGTTCGTGATTTAAAAGAGGGTTAACAAATGTTCCACACTTCTAATACTTTTATAGTCATCGAAATCGGTGAAATCGCTCATTCGTCAATAAAATCAATTGATTGCCTGCTCTAGTCAGGAACTCACCGCTGTGCACTTGGAGGAAGCTCCACATGCATCCCGATAGTGATTTAGTCCACAATTTATTGTAGTTTACATTGCACTGTAGAGAACCTACTGTTGATTTTATGAAATGTATTTTTTAATTTTATATATTGACTTGAATTAAGTTTAAAATGCAAAAGTTAAATACAATGGTCCAATTATACTCTAAACAGAAACGTTCATTTTGAACACGCCTTTCTCTTATCAAAGAGCCTACCGTTGATTTTATAAGCCGAGCCATTCTGCTTGTGTGGTAATCAAACTTCTTGAATGCAATTGTGTTGGTAGGCTGCATAAAAGTGTAAAATTTGCCCAAAATGTAGTTGTTTTTTCTTTAATCAGTTTTCTTCGATTATCGATTTTGGATACTTATCAGAGGTATTCCGATACAAAATCTATCTACAACCACTCCCAAGCACAAAAGGTACATGTGCGAATGTTTTTTTAAAAATCGGCCTAGTTGTTTTGGAGTTTGTAGGAAACGAACTCCCACACACAGACAAAGTGCTTTTATATATAAGTAGAAGATAGATAGATAGATAGATGAAGTCATGAAAACTTCAACAACTTAAAGACATTGTCTGTCCTTACGATTTAACCCAGATAATCGCCCCACTCTTACTAAAATAATAACTTTGAGACTATGTCTGGGCTGTTTATTTCATTATAAACACACTAATCGAATAACTTACATTTCATCACTTTTTATAATTCTTGGATATGTTAATTATTTCGACAATCATGTTTCATGAGTTAATCCACATTATCGCCCACCTCTTACTAAAATAAAAACTTTGAAACATCATCTGGAATGTTTATTTCATTACGAACACACCAATCGAATAACTCACATTTCATCATTTTTCATAATTCTTGGATATGTTACTAATTTCGACAATCATTTTTTAATGATTTAACCCACATAATCCCTTTCCTCATACTAAAATCATAACCTGGAGACATTGTCTACGCTGGTTATTTCATTACAAACACACCAATCAAATAACTCACATTTCATAATTTTTCAAAATTCTTGGATATGTTACAAATTTCGACAATCATTTTTCATGATTTAACCCACATAATCGACACCCTCCTACTAAAATAATAACTTTGAGACTATTAATCTGATTAAGCTGAAACTTTGCACAAAAAATCATCAGAGCTACGCATCAAATTTGATAAAATAATTGGAAATGTAAATTCCATAAAAATTTTATCATTAAATGATCAATACAAAATCAAAGGTTTAATTTATATGAGATACAAGACTTCATGTGATACAATGTGGACCAAGTAGTGAGTATCTACAGTGAACAGATTATCGCCCAAAGCATGGCCTTTTCCGTGACCGTATTTTGTACTTACAATGCCTTATGAAGACATACTGCACAAAGATGAACGATATGATGGTCTGGTTAATGACTTCGAAGATGTTCGATGTGTTATATATAGGAGTCTTATTATTATCATTATTCTTATTGTTCTTGTTGTTGAGAGATGTTGTTGAGTCTTAGAGAGAGATGTTGCGTTCTGTGTTATGACGCGATTCATATTTATAAAATGTTTATACTTAGATTTGTAATAGAAGCTCTGTGTGAGGAAACAGTGTTCAGACAGTCTTAGTGTTCATATTGTGTATGTAAAGACATTTTTAAAACCCATGATATACAAGACATATAATAACAATTTTCACTTTGCCTTTTGGTATTATTCGTTGCTATTAAAAGTGCATGTTAGAGAGTCTTAGAGTCTTAGAGAGTCTTATTAAGAGAAAGAGAGAGATGTTAAGAGACTTATTAAGAGAGAGTCTTAGAGTCTTATTAAGAGGGATGTTGTAAGAGAGAGATTGTTCGTGTTATAAAGCGATTCATATATATTAAATGTTCATACTTAGAGGTGTTGAAGCTCTTAGAGTGAGGAGAAAGTCTTAGTGATCACATTGTAGATATGAGATGTGTATGTAATGACATTTTAAAACCCATGATATACAAGACATATAATAACAATTTTCACTTTACCTTTGGAGAATTACAACACAAAGACGACGTTTATAAAAACACATGATGGGTTTATTTCTTCTCCCGACTGGCCGTGGTTTTCTGAGTCAAGAATTCAAAGCTTCACGTTCTAAGTTTCAAAAGTGACCGTCTCGCTTCTAGACGTTCGAATCCCAACTGCCGACTATCGTCTGTCGTCCTCAAACTCCCTCTGACTCTCCATCAGTTTCTCTAAAGTTTCTAACTATATCGAGAACTTCCCGTTTTCCATGACGTCATACACATGTTAAAACATGTCTTCTTTCACGTGTTCTGGAAATGCGTGTCCAAAACTTTTTTCTTTGTTTAAAAAAGGAATTTTAACCTATATTCCCAGTAACCTATATTTCCAATATGTTAAAAACATGTTTATTAAATTATCCTACAGTTGCATTCCTCAATTGAATTTTCATAACAGAATTGACAACGCACATTCTTTTCTTGAAACTATTTTATCTCTAAGCTAAACAATGGTTTGTTTTCACATTCCATTGCTAATTCTCTCTCGTAATCTATTTCTAAACCTAAATTACGAGGTTCGAATTTCGTCTATGCTATTTCATTTTCATTTTAACTAAATTTCTCTATTTTTTTTATACTTACAGTAAAAGGGGACAGCCCTTATCATGTAACAGATGGTAAGCTGTTCACTTTCCTGCGGAGGTAGACTAAATGAGTTGTTTCTTACAGAATTTACAGAAAATGTGGTTATTGACATAAGGTTATCGCCCAAAGCATGGCCTTTTCCGTGACCGTATTTTGTACTTACAATGCCTTATGAAGACATACTGCACAAAGAAAAGTTATGTAAATCCTAAAGGAGATCCAAGAAACGGTGGATATGGCTCAAAAGAAATGATTGGAAGTGAAATGATGTTACACAAGCACATCAGTAGATCTAATATATGTACCTTGAATCCGTGAGGGAGCTAATCCGTCACCCACACTGACAGTTGAACGTCCAACCTTCAGAAGAGTGTCACTTCGAACTGAATATATGTAGGACTTTATTCGTTACGCCGCACGTCCTTGAGTTCGATAAAAACAGATTCCCGAGTTCAATAAGATACACTCGAAAAAGGTTAGCGGTTACAACGGCTGGAACGTTGTGAAACTAGCACTCAAGATTAGAATAGTAATCTGAATAATCAAGAATTACAATTCTTTCTTATTTTTTTCTGTTTGTAATATGTTTAGATTTTTCAATAATTTTGTGTTTTGTTTTTATTTTAATAGTCCAGATTAACTTTTACTTACGTTCCATGTTACCATATTTTTATATTTCAGGAATCTCCAAAGTGCAGCCCGCAGGTCAAGGTTTTTAATCCGGCCTGCAAAGTTCTTATGGAAAACGTAAAATAAAAAGCCGGTATCTTCAGACAGCCTGATCTGGTAGCCCCAGAATCAAACATAGAATAAAAGTGAATAATTTTACCGATGCGAATTTCAGAAGATTGGAATTTATTCCAGCTTACTTTCCTCTCAGTCATTTCGAAAACCAACTGCACAAAAAGGGATTGTTCAGAAATATTGTCGCTATATTTGGGAAATGCTCGAAGGAACAATAGCATTTGGCAACTAGTTATCACACATATATCAATAGCTCTGTGAACGAAATAATTTATTTTAAAATAAAGGGTTGCCATAAAGTCCGTGGTGACTAAAAATGTCTAACTTTATTTATATTTAGGATAGAAATAATCTGTAAAAATGTCATAGTATCAGGTATTTAGGAGGAGTATTCCAAAACTATACCTTCCTATTTTTATTCCGCCCGAACAGATCAGAGTGGATTGCAAAATGCATTGTTCTAATGACTAACGTATCCATTCATGGCCTGAAAGTTTCATGTATCTGTTGTAGATATTGACGGTGTGATGCTTTGAGAAAGCAACACCTGTCATGGAGGTGCGTCAGATACGGGTATATGTCATTGAATTCCTGGTAAAAGTGCATTGAGAATGGCGGTGGCTATGTAGAAAATACACGGACGTGACAGAAAAGAATAGACATTCATAGAAACAGTTTATTTCAATAAACATAAAATTTATAGAACAAAATTAAAAAATAAATGATCGCAAATCTAATAACTAATACTTCGTTGACATTCCCGGTGCTATTTTAATGCTAGTGTTGCATAGGAGACCATATTAGAGAGAGAGATGGATGGTGACATTCATATTGATGAGAGGAAGATACATTTATACAGATATTACAGAGGGGGAGAGAAGAGAGAAGACATTTATACCTTTTAAAGTTCTGTGGATGTTCCTTCTTTTAACATAGATTAGAGTGGAGAGAAATTGATCAGTTCTTTAACACCGAAGGGGACAGTCATTTCTTAGATGGAGAGGGGGATACATTACTTAGATGAGTTATACACAATGTTCATTATAAAGATGAGTGGGAACAATGTTGATATAAATGATTTCACATTACATTCAATTTGGTAGAAAGACGACACGAAGACGGCAGTTACAAAATATGAGATGTTCTTTTATTCCATTTGACCGGTCAAAATGATGATCGCATCCAGGAATTCAAAGTTGTTTCTACATGTTTAAAACTTTCCCCTTCGCTTTTAAAGGGGGACCCTCCTCTGATTCAACCCAGACTCAACTCTGAACTCTGTCTCTCTCTGTCTCTCTCTGTCTGACTCATCTTCGACTCTAGCTCCTACATTGTGAATTCATTTCTGCCATGACGTCATACGTGTGTCCAAAAAAGGTGATCGATCCACGTGGCCTGAGCATGGTGGTTCGCACATGTTCCCAAACCATTTCTGCAGACGAAGAATTCTTATTAGCCTATTTTTCGACCTAATATGTTTTTAATGCTATTATTCGTTATTTTCTAGATGACCTTCTTTTAATTCAGTTTTCATAAAAAGAATTGAACAATAAAAATTCCTTTTACTACAACATATCTAAACTATTTTATGTGAACTGAACAATGCTAAATTCCATTTCTGAATCTATTTCTGAACCTTGCTTACAAGGTTCGAATCTCGGTCTATCCTAATCTCATTTTTTATTTACTAGGGTTATATTTTCTAGCTTAACCTACTATTGACTATTTTAATTCAAATTTTATTTTATTCTTTATGTGTTGCATAGAAGACGATATTAGAGAGAGACGGATGGTGACATTCATATTGATGAGAGGAAGATACATTTATACAGATATTACAGAGGGAGAGAGAAGAGAAAAGACATTTATATCTTTTACAGTTCTGTGGATATTCCTTCTTTTAACATATATTAGAGTGGAATGAGATTGTCAGTTCTTTAACACCGGAGAGAACACTCATTACTTAGATGGAGAGAGGGATACATTACTTAGATGAGTTATACACAATGTTCATTATAAAGATGAGTGGGAACAATGTTGATATAAATGATTTCACATTACATTCAATTTGGTAGAAAGACGACACGAAGACGGCAGTTACAAAATATGAGATGTTCTTTTATTCCATTTGACCGGTCAAAATGATGATCACATCCAGGAATTCAAAGTTGTTTCTACATGTTTAAAACTTTCCCCTTCTCTTTTAAAGGGGGACCCTCCTCTGATTCAACCCAGACTCAACTCTGAACTCTGTCTCTCTCTGTCTCTCTCTCTGTCTGACTCATCTTCGACTCTAACTCATCTTCGACGGTAGCTCCTATATTGACAATTCATTTCTGCCATGACGTCATACGTGTGTCCAAAAACGTGAACCCACGTGGCCTGAACATGCGTGGTTCGCACATGTTCTCACACCATTTCTGCAGACAAAGAATTCTTACTAACCTATTTTCGACCTAACTTGTTTTTCAATATATCTTTTTAATTTACTAATTTTCGTTATTTTTTCGATGACCTTATTTTAATTCAGTTTGCATAAAAAGAATTTAATAATCAAAATTCCTTTTACTACAGCATACCTAAACTATTTTATGAAACAATGCTGAACAATGCTAAATTTCATTTCTGAATCTATTTCTGAACCTTGCTTACAAGGTTCGATTCTCGGTCTCTCTAATGTTTTTCTTACTTACAAGAAAAGGGCTATTTTCTTGTAACACTAGGACATTTCTAGGCATGCCATTGATTCGTAGATGAATATCATTTTGAAGAATTTTTGCCATGCAATTATGCTAAAAGTTCAGGCTTAGATAATGGTTTCCTTTTTTGTGTGAAGGTTCCAGTCCAATATGCCCTAAAGGTTTTCAAATGGATTCATATCCGGGGACTGACTTGGCCATGGAAGTTTATTATTACTATTTTGGCTCAACCAATATTGTGTCACCCTAACAGAGTGACAAGGAGCTCAAGTCTTTTATAAATAGGAAGTTACCTTGGTTCATTTTACTACTTGAGCATATTGGTAAGAGTCTTTTATGTAATAATAAAACATTATGGCTGCACTCTTTTTAAGGCAAACTCTTGCTGAAGGAGCCTCCATACACATACTCTTTCACTGATATAGGTATCTCTACATTCTCATGGGCCATATCTTTTTTGCACTTATATTGGCAGAATGGAGAAGAGGTTTCCTTCTCGCGGCTGTACTATAGTAGCATAGCTTCTGAAGATAACTGACAGCTGTTCTGGGACTGACACCAGCTTGTATTGCAATGTCATAGGCTATGCACCGAGGATTTTTTTCAACATTTTTTTCACAAGACGCAAGGTAGTTTCAGAGGGCCCGGGGTGACCTTGATGAGGTTTTATGCATTCATTGTCTTCTCTTGTGAATTGTAAGATCATTCTATCAACAGTAGAAACGGATTAAAAGATTTCCTGCTATTTTGCGTTGACTTAGCCCATTTTTGTGTTGACCAATGATTCGTCCTCGCAGAAATTCTTATAGATATGATGCTCCTTTGGTCGTGGCATGCTTCGATGTTGTTAGATGCAATTTTTATGAGATACACTAAGTTATTTCAGCACTATGACATCTGTAGATATAAAAAAGCATTAATCTTGAAAACAATATTTATCTTAGTGTTTATTTTTTTGCCATGTCACTCGTTTCAATAGTACCACTTCTGTCTTCATAACATTTCAACTTTATAAGTTACAAAATGGCAGGATTTACTTTTGGAACGGCCGTTATCTGCCAAAGTGCGTTCCGGAAGCCAATCTTCATCGCTGGTAAAAGTACATTGCGAATCGAGGTAAATATGTAATAAAAGAAATTCTGGGCCACAAAAGGTCCTTGGTTTTAATAGTAACACTTCCGTTTTTTAACATTTGGAGTTTTAAAAAAAATAGGAGGTTTCACTTTTGGAAAGATTCTCGTATGACAAAGTGCGCTTCGGATGGCCATACATTAGCCATTGTCCATCAATGGAAAGGTGCATGGAGAATGGTAATTACAATGTCGAAAAATAAATTATGTGGCACAAAATGTTGCTTGTTTCAATGGTGCCGCTTCCTTCTTTATATATTTTCAAGATTTTTAGTTTAAAAAAATAGAAGCATTTACTTTGTGAACGACCAACCTATATCAAAGCACGCTCCAAACGTTCATGCACAGCCATCGTTTATCAGTGACAAAAGTACATCACTTATGGAGGTAACTATGTAGAGAAATAAATTATGGGACACAAAACTAGCTGTTTTCATAGTACTCCTCCCTCCTTCGAAGCTCTTCAACTCTTTAAAAAATTGAGGATATTACTTTTGAAACGACTCCGTATCCACAACCAACATTGTTCATTAGAAGATTTGAAATCTAAAATAAATAATGGAATTTCTTGTATTACTCTAGATCATTTGGCAAATGTTTTTGTGAACTGCAAAATCCGATTATCCTTTGTATTGCTAATGATGAATGACATGTTGAAACGTAAAGAAAATTTCAATGAAACCATAAAAAATATACATTTATTTATTTCTAATCCTTTTTTTTTAGATAATTTCTATTGCAAACACAAATAAAAGTGCACAGAGACTTTATGAAAACCCTGTATACATAAATTAGAAAAGGTTAGCCGGTGTTTTCCGACTTAAAGTAAAAACTAACACCACATGCAAAAGCATAGGTATTGTACTGTTTCCATGTTATATACGGAAAAATCGCCTTGACATACCCGTTCTAATCAGATCACCGAAGTTAAGCAACGTTATGCCTGGTTAGTACCAGATGGGTGACCATTTGGGAATTCTAGGCGCTGTATGTGCTCTCCGCTTATATCGGCATTTGTTTCCAGTCGTCCTGTACAGGTACTTCACTTGCCACTCGTATTTAACAATGTCGACTCAGGAGAGGCGTGGTTAGACATTGTTTTGTAATATGGCTGAAAATATGGTGGTTAAAGTGTACAGCATACCTAGAGGTTCTGAGTTCAATACCGACCAAAGGCAGCCAGAAATGCGGAAATGGGGTTGGATGCGAAATGTCTACACTCAATTGTCCCAAATAAATAGTTCGCATTTTACTATTTCCCTGTCCAACTAAGAAGAAAGCCGTTGTGATTTTTCTTCATATTTCTTATGTTCAGCTCTAGGAGGTTCATCCTCCCAGGCATTGCCTTTTCGCTTTAGGAAAAAGTTAGTTTATAACGAACTGTCTCATACGCCCTCGCAGGGAATGCTGACGAGCTGATCAGTTAATTTAAAGAGTATCTTTGTTGAGTTGGTATATTTTCTCAATCTCCAGACTGTGTACCGCATTAGGGACAGCATTCTATAGACGTCTTTCCTGCTTAAAGTATGGAAATCATGTGGTATGAGGTTGCTCAGGTCATTTTTAAAAGACTGATGTGCACTGCTGCTAGCTTAGTCTACTTACCTTTGTGTCACATGGTCCCGTGGAAAGAATTAAGTACACCTAAGTTCGACAGAAGCCTCTTGAAAAAAAAAGGATGGGTAACATGGCCGAAACGTTGTTATAAAAAAAACGATAGAAAAACCCAACAGTCATAAAATAGAGAAAAAAGTCGAATTCTTATTTCTCAAATCTAAGATCAATAATCTTTCTCAGATATCGCGTTATATTTACTGATTCTTTATCTGTCGGAGGAGAAGGAGATAAAATGAATGAGGATAGAAACGTACTAATCCGAGATTCGCATTCGATATGGATTGAATTAAGGGAATAAGTGTCATATCAAGAAGACGAGATTGTGTATTTTATGTCTGTGCATCGGAATCAGGCTCCAAGACTTCGTTATTGCCAAAGATCGAAGCCTAAGAGCGTAAATTGGTCTTATCGAATGGCGTATCGGAATTACCTTATTATATTGTCGAAGCGAACAAAGCGAACGTAAGGAGATCGAAAAATCGATGTAATATTCGTTGGCGTTGATCTCCTTACAAATAACGTCTCATTCACACAAGACAAGCTGCAATATTTTTATGAGACTCTAAGACTGAAAGGCAGCCACTCTTTGCATTATAAATTTATACACATTTAAGATAAACACTGCATTAAGAGTTTGCGATAAATTGAATTCGTGCAGGAACTCGTATTAGAATATGGTTAGATTAGATTGACGACTCGGTGTCAATATCGAGTCGACTCTTTAGCTTCATTGCATTTTGAAAGAAATTGGAAGAACGATTATAATGATGCATTCGCATGGTAAGATTTGCGATTAAGAATAGAACAATATATAATATACTAGCCGTACTTACCCGGCCTTGTCAGGGTGTCAATTACTTATTTAATGAAACGATATTTATAAAGAAAACGGAATTATTATCACTGATTCTAAATTTTTGAAATGTTGATTGATAATTTGCATAATTCGAATAACTGTTCTCATCTTGAGTGTTATTCTCAAAACGTTTCGGCTGATATAACCTGCGACCTTTGTCAGGTGTTTCTCGTCGAACTCGGGAATGTTTCTGTGGAACACACGAATCTCTACGGAATTTCGAACGGAACCCATATTTTTGTAATCCACGAGGGTAGCGTACTCTCGATCCGTCAGACATGATCAGGTATAAGTCCTAAGAATTCATAATTGTATTCTTCATATTGCACGCATTTGGGATTGAACCTTCAATATCCAAACGATTTTAACTTAGAACTGAATTCTACATATTTTATATATTTTATCTGTTACGTCACGGGTCCTTCTTAGTATTATTCTTATATTCTTTTTCTTTATTACTATTATTAATATTATTAATATTATTATTATTATTAGTAGTAGTAGTAGTAGTAGTAGTAGTAGTAGTAGTAGTAGTAGTAGTAGTAACATAGCTAAAACGTAAAATAACAGAAAAATATTGTTTGTCGGTCAGGAGTTTAGCAGCTGTTAGGTGTTGGACTAGGGCTTGATTAACCAAGGACTCAAATATTTGGGCGAAAAGTGGAAGGAGGCTAATGGGGCGATAATTTAGTGCGTCAGTTCTTTTACCAGAGTTCTTGAAGACTGGTACCACAGAAGCAGTTTTCCAACAATCGAGAAAGCAAGATTCGCTAAGGCATTTATTGTATAGTTTGGAGAGAACTGGAGCAATCTCAGCAGAGCATTTTTTTTATTAGCACAGCCGGGAGATCTGGTCCACATGCTTTTGAGGTGTCTAGGTTTTTTTATGATACTATGCACCTGAGAAGGGGTGATTTTCAAATCGTCTAGTGTGGCATCTGTCCGTAAAGGAAAGTTTGGGAGGGAGTGGTGTGCCGGGTCCAGTGTGGAGTTTGAGGCAAACCGACTAGCAAGCAGATTTGCCTTGTCGGTTGCCGTGCAAGTAACCTCATGATTGTTTGATAGTGGGGGAATCGGTGACTGCCCATTATTTACTACACTGTTGTAGATTTTCCAAAAATCACGGGTTCCTAATTTCTGTGCTTCAATGCGTTTCCTGGTGGTTTCGGTGTAATCTGTCTTAGCTGTCGCTATTACTCTCTTACAATTATTTCTGGCTTCTATATACTTGTGCCTGCTTGAACTGTACTGTCGGTTGAGTCTGCGGAACGCATGCTGCCTTTGAGCAATAGCAGCTGTACAAGCAGAGGTAAACAATTGAGCAGAGTGGTGTTTGCTATAGAATTTCTGTGTGGGAACATATACCTCAATTGCAGTTTTTAACCATTCAGTGGTCTCATTTGCATACTGTTCAGCTGGGAGAAAAAAGATATTTTGCCATAGGGCATCTCTGATGAGTTCCCTGATGACTTCCCAGTCGGCCTTTTTGTAATACCTCGTTGTTTGAGTAGTGGGTCTTCAGTTTTAGAGCGAGAATTTAGGGTGATTTCTACCATTGTCACAGCGTGATTAGCATTCCCGAGTGGGCTGTGGGCATTTATTGTACATTCATCGGGAACTGTTGTCAGAAATAGATCTAGAAGTGAAGCATGTTGGTCTTACTGGTCTGAGAAACGCGTTGGGAATGTAACCGTCTGAGATAGGGAATGGTATATAGCGAAGCTATGTATTGTGCTACCAGCTACGTCTGTGTAATTAGAGAATCCAAGGCAGTTACTGTGGTGAACATTGAAGTCATCAAATACATGTACTCCAGCGCTACAATCGAGAGAGAGTGCCATATCTATGCTGTCAGAGACTTTATTAATTAGGGTACAGTCCTGGATTAAGGGAGAGCGGTAGAGAAAATACAAGTAGCTAATATTATGTTGCATATTTAGTCTGAAGCACATAAAGGCCTGATCGTCTGTTTCTAGTTTTATTTCCCTAGTCAGAGGGAGGGTGTTACGAATATAGATTCCAAGCCCATGCATATATCTGTCAGAGTCCTTACGGAAGAGTGGGTGATAACCAGGCATGTTAAAGTGGTTAGAGGGAATGGAGGAGTGAAGGTTAGTTTCACTTAATGCTAAGATATCCGGGGTGTTTATAAGGAAATATGATTCAACATCATCTAAGATAGTTCTAAGCCTGCGGATATTCGTAAATGCAAGCCTCAAGGGAGGGGGGCAGGTTGGTTTTCTTTGAGTTTGGTCCTGGTTTAAAAGTATCCTTTGCTTGAGGTGTAATTTCAATTTGTTTAATTTAAAAGTTTCGGTTAGGCTGAGGGAGTGAGGGGAGCTGGACAAGTGATTGTGCAGAATATCAGACATGCAACACAAGTAGACCATCAGCTGTCCTCACCCACAGGATTGTGGCCTCAGGAAAGCCCACCGGGGATGAGTGCAGGGTCCCTTTCCATGCGCGACATGGCACTGCATACATCCCGATATTATACAACTGTTAATGGAGCAGCCGCTCTAAGCGCTAATAAAGAGTTAGGGTACCTGTACTATCAGTCGGAAACAGCAGCCAGGAAACTGTCAATCCGGTACCCTCAATACATTAGGCAAAGTCAGCCCAGTCCACTGTACCGAGATATATGGTACTGAAGCATCCCCACACTGTCCAGTTTGTGGAGAGGGATGTGGCGGAAGCGGGAAAAACGGCGTTCATTGCCATAGTCAGGAAACAAGGTCAACCACTGGGCGATTCTGACGAGTCCCTGTGATAGCACCTCTACTCCTGGCTAATAGGCAAAGAAAGAAATATAGAGATACGTATAATTAGATAGTAAAATAGATAAAACGTTGATAGAGAAATTGTGTAAATAAAATAATAAGTAAATAATTAGGCAAATATGTACATATATATGCATGTGTATGTGCAAGTACATATCCATGTATGTGCATATATATATATATATATATATATATATATATGTGTGTGTGTATATATATACCACCAGACTATCCATTCACGTGAAACCACCTTTTTCTTCGTCCTATTCCCTCTGATTCACTATTTGTTACTTTGCTAAATCCTACCCTCTATGTGAAGGAAAGTATTTCTTCGAAACTCCACGGATTAAGGACTATCCACTTAGTTTGTGCTTCCCTTTTAAAATTAAATATGTTTTTACTCTTTTTCAAACTTTTTTAATATATATATATATATATATATATATATATATTATTACATTTTCACTCCAAACAAGGCACATTGCCACTTTGGTGTAGGTGGCTACTATCAGGGGCAACAACTACTGGGGTACTATGTAGGGATTTGGGCAGCAAGATGTCCGTTCACGTTGCAGTTGAACTTCTGCACGTCAGTACAGTTGGGGAAGCAAGGACCTAGAATTGAATTCCAAAGTCTAGCGGTTCTGAGGAAGAAACTACTGGAGTAGAAAGATCTTTTACATCTACGGATCTCTACAGTGTGGGGGTATGATTTAGCAGCCTGCCGGGTTTGTCGAGGGTGTTCACGTCGTGGGGGCACAAGTGCTTGCAGTTCGTCAGAGCATTCACCATTAAAATACTAGTGGAACAGGCAGAGGGATGCAACGTTTCGTCGATGGGACAGAGGCTGAAGCTGAGATGCCAGTTCAGGGTCTATCAGATTTGCGACTCTCTTTTAAACTTTGTCAAGGAGCGAGAGACTAGTAGAAGATGCACCAGCCCAAATATGACAGCAATACTCCATACATGGGCGAATGGTGGCCTTATAGAGGTGTAGTTTTCTAGCACAGTAGAGAGAGTCCATCGTCCTTGCAGCGGCCCTGGCAATGCCTTCAATGTAATTGTTTCAACTCATGTTTCCTGTGAACGTTAGGCCAAGCAGTTTGAAAGATGTACTCTCAGATAATGAGTCGTTGGGCATAGCTATAGGTGGCAGAGAAGATTTCTTGTAATTATTGAATGAAACTAGTTTAGTCTTGGTGGCATTGAAAGTGACCATCCAGTTTTGTCCCCATTCCACTACAAATTGGAGGTCATCCTCTAGCGTTTCTGCCATTTGTTTTCCTGTCGTGCCTGTTATAGAGTGTAGTGTCATCAGCATATATACCCATCACAGAGGCAATTTTGTCGGGGAGGTCATTTATGAATATCAGGAACAATAGAGGTCCAAGGATAGACCCCTGGGGCATTCCCGCATTTATATCATATTGTTTCGATGTACGACCGTCGAGGACAACCTGGATTTTTCTCTTGTTTAAGAAGGATTTACTTATGTTAAGTATTCTACCAGTGACACCGTATGATCTAATTTTCCCGAGGAGACCCTCATGCCATACTCTGTCAAAAGCCTTAGATATATCTAGAGCTACCGCTCTGCCATACCCTGCTTTATCCAGTGAATGGTATATACGTTCAGAGATTACAGTTAGGATGTCTGCTGTGGAGCAGGCTTGTCTAAATCCATATTGTTGGTCAGTCAGAAGTTTAGCATCTGTAAGGTGATGGTTAATTAAGGTCTCAAATATTTTGGCAAAAAGTGGGAGGAGGCTAATGGGGCGATAATTTAATGGGTAAGTTCTTTCGCCAGAGTTCTTGAATACTGGTACCACAGAAGCAGTTTTCGAACAGCCCGGAAAGAAAGATTCATTAAGGCCTTTGTTGTAGAGTTTGGAGAGAACTGGAGCTACTTCGGTCGAGCACTTTTTAATAGCACAACTGGGATGAGATCGGGTCCACATGCTTTTGAATGTCAAGGTTTTTTATGATAGCATGCACCTGAGCAGGGGGGATTTTCAGATCGTCTAACGTGGCAAAGGAAATTATGGTAGGCGCTTATTGGGAGGGTCGAGTGTGGAGTCTGAGGCAAAACGACTGGCAAGCATGTTAGCCCTCTCGGTTGCTGAGCAAACAACCTCGTGATTTTTGGTTAGTGGGGGAATTGTTGATTGCCCATTATTTACTACACTGTTGTAGATTTTCCAGAAGTCACGAGTTCCTAGTTTGTGTGCTATATATATATATATATATATATATATATATATATATATATATATATATATATATATATATATGAATGTATATTTGTATATACGTATATACGTATATATCTATGGATAGGTCGATGAAAATGGTTAATAGATAAATAGAGTAAAATAAAGTTTTAAATAAATTAAATTCTTAAAAAATGAAAGAAAATAAATTTAAAAAAATAATAAAAAATAAATGTATAAATTCGGATTAACTTATCCTCTGATTAATATATCAAATATATCAAATGTATTGTTAAATAATTACGATATCACTAATTTGGACGGAAGTTGATATTGATAAAATGCTAGCTATCAATAATTAGAATTTTACTGATTTCAAAAGTAGATTAGTTTTTTCAATTGATAAATATTATTTAACCATTGTATTATTATAATACATTTTTATCTTTAATGGGATGCTAAAAACAGGTTAATAATACGTACTTTAAAATTTATACGTTACATACTTTGTTACCTAAACAAAAAACGTAACGTAAAATAATGCATTTCATTTTGTTTTAATTTTTTTTTTTAATTGCGCATGCAACAACAAACTCGAAAACGCATCGTTCACAATTGAAATGTAAACTTTTATAGGGTTTCACGTATGCTGACAAAGCAGTTCTTAACATGGGGGAGCTTGGGGGTGTTTATTCCGAAAGCAGTTCTTAACAAAGGGGAGCTTGGGAGTGTTTATTCCGAAATCAGTTCTTAACATGGGGGAGCTTAATTGAAGTCATTCTACTAAATTGTACTGTTTAAGATTAATAACTTTTAGTGAATATCTTGGAAAATAAGGTTTTATATTCCTATTAGTCTAAAAAATAAATAACAATAAATATTTAAAATACTAAGAAAAGAAAACAATAGAGGAGAAATCCACTTGCGAACGTTAGGATAATTGTTTATTCACAAAAGCGATTACGTGTCTTCGTCGAAAGTTAATTTGTCTACTGAGTAAAGTTTTGTCAATTATATTCTAGAGCTTCAACAAGATGGGAAAACTAATTAAATCTTAGATTACTTTCTTTTTTATTATAAATATTTAACACACAATGTCTCATTGGGTTTTGTTAAACTTCTTTAAATTTAAGCGCGTATATTAAATTTAAGAAATGTCACTATAGAATTTTTCGATAAAAGAATGGCAGCAAAAACCGATTGCACACGTGTGGGTTCAATACAATGTTTTTTCTTGGAGGTAGGTTCCAATAATTAAGTGTTAGCGTACTTATGTTTCATCGAATTTTATATATCTCTATTTCCTTTTATAGATGTTATTCTTACGAATTCGTTTTCAAATCCAACATTTCAACCACTTTTTAATAATATATTTTTTATTTCTGATGAGTTGTTTAGTGGGCTTCCGCTACTTAACACGTGTAAGACGTACTACATAAAAAATATGAATAAAACATTATGAACAATAATTAAATACATCCCCTGGTTTGGGAATGTTGACTCAAGATACAGACACAGGTATATATACATATACATATATATATATATATATATATATATATATATATATATATATATATATATATATATACACACTATAGGATGGGTTATATTACATGAATCGTTTTAAAATGGGTTTACTGGTTTCGTATCTAATGTTATTTATTGTAGGTTGCTGGGTTTTAAAAAAGATAACCACGAGTATTTTGTATTTTATAATTTGGTTTCAGTTTATATATATATATATATATATATATATATATATATATATATATATATATATATATATATATATATATATATATATATATATATATATATATATATATAATTTATTCATAGGTAGAAGTCAGAATCAAACCCTGTTTCGGATCTGACAAGGTTCAGCCACGTTAATGAGTCGTAGACGATGAAACAAGTGTCCCTAAATATATAAAGTATATGTATATAGAAGGTTATCTACAGACAGACTGTTTTGCTGTATCACAGCTCTTCAGTTTGTATTGACCAGCACCATCTCAAACATGAGATCGAATTGAAAATTACAGAGTTTATCGTCAACGCTCTATTCATCATGTCACTGGAACAGGCGCTGCCGGCAATGATATCTACAAATGCTTTATATAAACATTGACTGTCAGCTCTACGTTGCCATAGTTGTATATTTAATTTGCATTACGCTAAAGCAGTTGAAGACGATATCAATTACCAAGACACACGTATATAGGCATTTTCGGAAAGATTACTATGTTGCAGTTCGAGTCCTGTCATAAGCAGTAATTATCCCTTCCCACACTGATGATCTAATAAGCATAAAACACTCTCTCTCCCTCTCTCTCTCCCCCTCTCTCTCTCTCTCTCTCTTTGTGTATATATATATATATATATATATATACATATAGATATATAGATAGATAGATATAAATATATATATATATATATATATATATACTATCAGGCCGCCCGGCATTGCCCGGCATTGCCCGGCATTGCCCGGCATTGCCCGGTCGTAAAATGCGCTTAAATATTATATTTTGAGTAATGCAGATTTCGTTATTTTTCATATTATATTGGACCCAATGTATCGTAATGATTTAAAAAGTTTTAAAAAAAATGACTCGTGTGCCACCACCGAGAATCGAAACCAAAACATTTAGCTTACTATTTACTTTTTTCCATTGACATTAATACCTGAACTATGGAGACATGTTTGCTGCAAGGCGAAAAATTAAAGCATGAATCAATAGCTATTAAGTTACTCATGCAAATTCGTAATGCCATCGTTCGACTTTCACCTGGCAAATTCCATTTTTTTAATTTTCACACTTTTGCACCGATTTTCCCCGGCTAAAACCCAACTATAAAGTTTCGCATTGGTTCGAATACCCTATATATTAAGTTCCATGCTTGTAGACCAAAAACTGACAGAGGAGTTTTGTAGGCAATTTTTTTAAACAAATGTATATACGCAAACATAAATATTTATAGATAGAGGTTTGTGTTTACTATTACCTTTTACGCAAATATTATGCAAGTATAAATCATGTAGAATATATATATATATATATATATATATCTGCATGAATATAATTACACGTAATATTACATGAATATAATTACATGTAATAGTAAACTAAAGAGGATCATCTCATAAGAAAACCGAAAAAACTAATATGAAATTAATTAAAATGAATGTTTAAAAGAATATGCAAATTGGCTAGATCTTTTGCAGATAAATGCAATTCCTCGACCCATATATAACAAAGTTGTGTTTTCTTTTTAATTAAATGGAAAAAAAAGATTTTAATATGAATATCAATACACAAAAAGAAATTATAGGAGTATAGATAAATTGATAAGTAAAGAATTCCATAATGTTTATATACGGATCGAATTTATTTGACATAATAAAATCAAAGAATGACTAATACATATATTTTTTGTGTGTAAACACTTTTAGATATAGACAACTCCAGACATATAATATAACGCAGAAAAATGCGAGCATGAAAAGTGATATGGTTAACAGTTAAACATGGAAAAGTAAAAGGACTAGTTGTTGACCTTTTATTTTTAAGTGAAACTGGCATTGGACAGGCTATTTCCCTAGAAGAGTTCGCAATTAAAGGATACTCTAACTTAACCTCTAAATCTGACCCCCAAGATCGCCATGGGCATGGAATATGTGCCTATATTAAAGATAGCTTTCCATGTGGTAGGGACACCTCCAGGGAAGATCCTAACTTACCCTATATGTGCTTCCGGGTTGCTTTAGCTCACACTACGGCATTTTTATTTACTCTCTATCGCCCCCACAACAGCGGAGTTACTATATTTAAAAGCATATCTGAGAAAATTGACCAAGTCCTATCTGCTTATCCTTCAGCTAACATTCACGTATGTGGAGATTTCAATGTTCACAACGTCGAATGGTTGACCCACTCAAACAAGACCGATGATGAGGGGAGGTTCTGTCATGATTTCCCCATTGCCTATGACCTCACTCAGATTGTTCAGGAACCCACCCGTGTGCCCGACAATGACGGCCAGTATGCGAGCCTACTAGACCTTTTTCTCACAACTTGCCCTGAACTATGTTCAGTTTCTGTTCTGTCGCCTCTTGGATCTTCCGACCACTCTGTTGTATCAATTAAGATAAAAATGAAATGTAATAAGTCCCCAGACGTACCTCTCCATCGTACAGTATATCGATACACTAAGGCTGACTGGGATAGCTTCCGTACATTTATAACTGATCTACCTCTGCATTCCATATTTAAAAAGGATGTGTCCTCTATAGTATTAGACCTGACGGAATGGTTAATTGTAGGTATTGATCGTTTCATACCCTCTAAAAAGTTTCAGCAAAAACCTAACAGCCAGCCATGGTTCTCTCCAGAATGTGCTGCTGCCATTGCGCACAGAAATCACTTTTTCCACTTTTTCCAACGTAATAGATGTATGGAAACTAAAGCCGCTTTCAGGACTGCCAGCAACCATTGTAAGAAAGTAATAAAGAGCGAAAGATGGTTGTATGCTCAATCTGTTAAGTCCAAAGTAGCTGAGCAGCGGCTTGGTTCCCACCAGTTTTGGCAAATAGCAAACAGAATTTTGAACAGAAGTGTGCGCTCCATTCCAACTATCATCAATGGACCTGAGGTAATCTCGTCAGCATCAGACAAAGCCAAACTCTTTGTCAAGAACTTTGCAGCTAATTCTACCTTTTGCGATAAAGGCCGCCAACCCCCAATATTTCCCCCTGTATCTGAAAACACACTATGTGATATACGTATATCTGTACGTGATGTTGTCAAGCTAATCAAAAACCTTGATTCCAGTAAAGCAACTGGCCCTGACGGTATTCCAATTATAGTACTCAAAAAACTTCAACCTGAACTAGCGCCCATACTTACAAAACTATTTAAACGTTGTCTTAAGGAGAAGAGTTTCCCATCTCCCTGGAAAATTTCATCTGTATGCCCTGTATTTAAGAATTCAGGTGATCGCTCATCTCCCTCTCAGTACAGGCCAATAAGTCTCCTGTGCGTCATAGGTAAGTTGCTGGAATCTGTGTTAAATACAGAAGAAATCAACCATCTCAACAAAAATAACCTTCTTAGTGACACTCAATATGGTTTCCGTTCTGCTAGATCTACAGCGGATGTGCTTACAGTTATATCTCATAGGATTAGCAAATCTCTCGACGGAGTCAACCTTTCTAGGGCAATTGCTCTTGACATATCTAAGGCCTTTGATAGGGTATGGCATAAAGGTTTACTTCATAAGATCTCTAGCTATGGTATAGCTGGAAATGTCTTCTCAATTATTAAATCATTTCTTTCTGATAGGTTCATAAGAGTAGTAGTTGAGGGGCATAAATCAGAAGCCCACAGTATTAATGCCGGTGTCCCTCAGGGGTCCATCCTGGGCCCAACTCTTTTCCTGATCTACATTAATGATCTTCCAAATCACATCCTTACATCATTTGTAGACATTTATGCTGACGACACTACCATTTATGGTTGCACATCTAAGACAGTAAACGACCAAGTTCTCTCCAATTCTCTCTCCTCTGATCTTGAGCATGTAGTACAATGGGGAAAGGAGTGGCTGGTTACTTTTAATGCATCTAAAACCAAGCTTCTCTCTTTACATCATCAACATTCTGATCCACATCTGGCATCAATTGAATGGCTCTCGTCTTCAGGAGGCCTCAAGTTTTGACAAGCTTCTGGGCTTGACCATTACTCCTGATCTTAAATGGAACACGTACATCAAATCTGTTGCCAAGGCCGCTGGAAAAATGGTGGGATCTTTCTATCGATCCAGTAGATATCTCACTGCTGATGCAATTCTCTATCTATATAAGAGCTAGGTACGTCCAAGGATGGAATACTGTTGCCACATCTGGGCAGGAGCTGCTAGAAAGGACTTGGCCTGCCTTGATAGAGTTCAAAATAGACTTCGTAGCCTCGTAGGAGATTCCTTTTCTCTTCCTTGCAACCTCTATCTCACAGAAGAGATGTTGCGAGTTTGTCTCTGATGTATCGTTATTTTCATGGAAAGTGTTCGACTGAGCTTCAATCTATGGTCCCCCCTCGCCAAACTTTCACAAGAATCACTCGTCTAGCTGTAAACACTATCAATAATTTCCCCCACTCTTTATCTGTGCCTAAACCTAAACGTAGATTCCATGAACAAAGCTTTTTTATTAGAACTGCACGCCTGTGGAATTGTCTTCCGTTTTCCTGCTTTCCGGCTGACTACAATATGGTTGTCTTCAAGTCTAACGTAAATAAGTTCTTGATGAGCCGTTCCATATAAGTTATCAAATTTAACAAATTTTCATTACTAATGATTATTATATTGTCCAATTTCTACTGTACACTCTTTAACCCTTATCCTTGAGTGGCCTCTTGGCCTTTATAATGAGTTGATACCTATGAAAAAAAAGAAAAAGTCCAATGTGAACAAGTTCTAATTGAATCGTCCCCCTAAGTACCTATTTACTATGCCTGCCCACGGGACAGAGTTAGACACCAGGGTCGTTTTTTAACGTGGAGAAAAGGTACAAAAATAAAAATTGTCTCAGTCGTGAAGGATTTCTTCTCCACCGAAAGAGAACAAGAAAATGAAGTGCAGCATCTGAAGAAGAGATACTACACTTTGATCTAAGTAATCCAAGTTTCAAAATTCCCACTATTTACTATGCTAAAATCACAATGACTAATGTATACCTATTAACCCTTATCCTCGAGTGGCCTCTGGGCCTTGATAAGTGGTGACACCCTTGTAAAAAAAAAAAAGAACAAGATATTCTAGTAAAAAATATAATAAATTTATAACCGAAAATACTACAGCATTAAGAAGTTTTTTTTTTTAATTCAATCAATTCTTAATTAATACTGCAATATGTTAAGCCATGAATTTATTACATGTTTATTAGAATATTTTGTCTTTTTCTTTTCCAGCTTTAACAACTAGTCCTTTTACTTTTCCATGTTTAAATATTAACCATATTACTTTTCAGGCTTACATTTTTCTATGTAATCCATGTTTTTTTCAGGCTTTGCTTTGAAATATAATTTTCTCTCTGTTTCACTTCTTATCTGTGAATTATTACTGACAGCTGAGCAATAGATCGAGATAGCGGTAAATTACTAGCAACAGTTTTTTTTATCTCCTGTTACGTCATTATCTCAGCCTATTTGAGGTTGCGTAATAGATTTGATTGCTATGGCAACCAACAGCCAATCAAAAAACCGTCTCTTTGTCCCTTACAAATTCTGAAATTTTTTAACACAGTAATTGTATTATAACTTCTGTTTTATTGAACGAAAATTAAAAAAAAAATATCAAAATATAGCTGAGAAGGTGACCTATGAAGTGTAAAATTTGTTTGAAATTTGGTCGTAAAATGAATGAGCGGTGAAGCTTTAAAGCAGTTCTAGACGAGTAAAACTAACACTTAACCATATATTCAAGCACTACCGTGTATGAATGGTTATTTATCTTCATATCTCTGCTGGCAGCTATAGGAGATTTATTTGAGAAAAAAATGGCCACGTATTTTCGCATTCCGAATTAAAAAAAAAAGTAATGGTATTTTGATTATCCTCAATTTGTAGAAATAATCAAGATGTTTTCTCTTGTAATATTGCCGGGGATTTAGATTTCTACCCACTTTTTTCACTTTGATGCAACCAGTTCAAACAAGCAAACAGAAAACACTGAAAACTAAAAATATTTCTTTAAAAAAAATAAAACATGAAAAGAAATGTCTGTTTTTGCTTTCAAAAACGAATGGGATGGCTGCCGGGATATTTCACCTTCGTTAATCTGCCTCGAAGGTAAAAATCGCGCTTACAAAATGGCGGCTATCAAAATGACGGCTAACAAAATGGCGTGAATTGGAAAAACTATTTACTGCCTGACAGCGCAATTTTTTTCTTTAAATTTTTCACTGTTCTTTTTTCTTTCGTTTATCATTTTGTTTTCCCATGAGTTCTCATTTGATCTTACTTTTTATTAGAGAACGAACAAACATAAGTTTTATCTCTCATTAATCGTAATAAAAGTATTATTGTATTTTGTGCAAAATAGATCAGTACATATGTAAACATATTTATTACGTGGGATCCATTTAAGTACAAAAATAATTCATAACTAGTATACTCTGAGCCATTAGTACAGAGAGGAATGATAAAATTATCGCCCTAGAAACGACGTCATGATTCCATTTCCGTTTGGTGAAAACCGATTCTCTTTTTATTGTTGTTGCAGACCATCTACTAGTTGACCAGTTATGTACAAATCTCAAGCGCGATAGGAGCCTTCTATCATGTCTGAAAGTGACACAATGTTCAACAAGCGAGATTGGAGATGCGTCGCTATAAAACTCATGCTCTCCACCGGTCCAAGTTGTGACAACGGGAACATTGCTAGCACCCTCAATATGCAAATCCTGATGGTCTAACGCGTGAGGATACAGCTCAACGAAGTATCCGGCCACAGTTATGGTCTTTTGTGTGGTTTCAAGTGAGGGCCACATCATGCCACCTCACATTTTCGAAGTCGGCTTGAAAGTCAGCACCAAAGTGTGCCTGAATGTGCTGAAGAGTGTGGTGATCTCATTGTGCAATCAGTTAACCGTTTGCAGGACTTAGGTGTGGCTGCAGAACTCGGCGCTGGCCTACAAGTCCAAAGAGACCCAGGCTTAGCTTCAGAATGGGTGCAACGACTTTCTACACTTCTCACCTGCCTCTTACCCCCCCCCCGACCTGAACCCACTGAACTACTTTGTTTGGTCATACGTCAAGAACATCACCAACATAACCTCCCACTACACTAAAGTCAGCCTGATCCCTGCTATCTGCCAAGTATTCGTCAAGCTCCCGCCGGTGCTTGTGGAAAAGATATGGTCTGTTCCGGGCCCGTATCGAGACGGTGATAGAGGCTGAAGGCGGCTACATTGAATAGATGTCAGCTCTTCTACATCATCAAGTTAACTGAATTGATTTTTCAATAAAAAATTTTTAAATAAAGCTGTAGTGTTGTTTTCTTTATGGCGACAATTTTATAAAATGTCTAAGCAACGTTGAGCCTGGTTAGTATTAAAAGCGTTGGTATTAAAATGGTTAGTATTAAAATGGTTAGTATTAAAATAGGTTATCATTTGTGAATTCCAGGTGCTGTATGTGCTTTCCGCTTATCCCAGCATTGTTTCTAGTCGTCTAGCACTTCTTCTTGCCACTGGATTCAAACAGTACCCTTTCAGATGAGGTGTGGTTGAGAATTGTGCAACCCTTGCCTCAAAATTACTCGTGTAGTTACTCTTACAGGAGATATCCATTGTCTCTTGAGACTTAACGGAGGCATCGAATCGAATGTCATATGGCTCAAAGAGAGATTGGGAGAAAAAAGAGTTAGTTTGTTGGGAGCATGCTATGTGGGAACAGGAAGGGTTTGGCAAAATATGATATAAACTTATAGATCTCTATCCCTTGCTTATTAGTAAGTTATTTGGAATGGAGATCAAGTTGAATAAACATCTTCTGTCTTCCACTAGTCTTATGCCACCTTAGTTTGTTTTGTTAATTTAAATAAAGAAGGTTGGATGCAAGCAGCGGGGCTTTATTCTAAAAGGATTACAAAAAAATCGAAGCTACCGATACAATTTGTGGACTCGCACCAGTAGATATTCCACATCCAATGCAATTATTTACCTGCATATAAATCAAGTACATCCTATGATGGAGTACTGTTGAGACATCTGGGCAAGAGCTGCTCAAAGTACTCTACCCTGCCTTGACAGAGTTCAAAATCGACTTCATAGCCTAGTAGTAGATGCCCTTTTCTTTCCACTGTAACTTCTTTACCACAGAAGAGACGTTGCTTCTCTATCTCTGCTCTATCGTTATTTTCATGGCAAGTGCTCGTCTGAGCTCCAATCTATGGTCCCCTTGTAAAACTTTCACGAAAAACACTCGTCTTTATGAAACTATTATCAATAATTTCCCTTAATCTTTATCTTTACCTAAACCTAAACATGGATTCCAAGAACAAAGTTTCTTTCTTAAAACTGCCAGTCTGTTTCGTTTGTTTAATTTCCAGTTGACTATAATATGGTTGCTTAACGTAAATAAGTTCTTGATGAGCCATACCCTTAAGTAATCCAATTTACCGAATTTCAGCTACTAATAATTGGTTTATTAGGGACTCAAATATTTTGGCGAAAAGAGGGAGGAGAATAATGGAGTGATAATTTAATGGGTCAGTTCTTTCGCCAATATTTTGGTAAACAAGTACCACAGAAGCAATTTTCTAGCAGTCAGGAAAGCAAGATTCGTTAAGGTATTTGTTGAAAAAGTTTAGGGAGAGCAGGAGCAACCTCAGTGGAGTATTTTTTAAATAGTACAGCCGAGATAAAATCAGGTCCACATGCTTTTGAGGTGTCTAGGTTTTTTATGGTATCATATACTTAAGAAGGGGTGATTTCCACATGATCCACTGTAGTTTTTGTCTGCAGAGGAAAATCGATGAGGGAGTGGTTTGCTGGATCCAAAGAGTTGGAAGCAAATAGACGGGCACGCCGATTAGCCTTCTCGTTTGCCGTACAAGCACCTTCAAGATTGCTGGATAATGGAGAGGATTCTTGATTGCTCATTATTTATTACGCTATTATAAATTTTCCAGAAATCATGAGTTTCTAATTTCTGCGCTTTAATGAGTTTTCTGGTGGTTTCGGTATATTCTTTCTTGGCTGTGGCTATTTCTTTTTTACAATTACTTCTAGCTTCTGTATACTTTTGCCTATTTGTACTGGGTTTATGTCAGATATGTCTGCGGTATGCATGCTGCCTTTCAGCAATGACAGTTGTGCAAGTAGAAGTAAATCATTGGGGAGAGTGGATTTTGCTATACAATATGTGTGGAAACATGTGCTTCAATTACGGCTTTGAACCATTCATTGGTTTCATTTGTGCACTGTGCACCAGGAAGAGAAAAAATATTTCCCCATGGAGCATCTCTGATGTGATCCCTGATGACATCTCAGTCAGTTTAATTGTAGTACCTTTTCCTTTGGAGCAGTGGCTCTTCAACTTGGAGTCGAGCGTTTAGGGTGATGTCTATCATTATCACAGCATGATCAGAATTTCCAAGAGGGCAATGGGTATTTGTTACACAATCCTCGGGAACTGTTGTCAGAAATAGGTCCAGAAGTGAGGCTTATTGATCGTGTCGATCTCGGAGACGGGTCGGGAACGTTACTGCCTGTGTCAAGAAATGGAATATAGAAAAGTTATGTGTGATGCTACCAGCTGTGTGAGTGTATTTAGAGAAGTCAAGCCAATTACTGTGGTGGACATTAATGTTGCCAAATACATGTATTTGGGTGCCAGCATCTAGGGAGATTGCTACATCTATCCTGTGAGAGACGTGGTTGATTAGAGTACGGTTTAGAGATCGATAAAGAAACTATAAGTATGTTGTAAAAATTAGTCTCAAGCACACGAAGGCCTGATCGTATATATATATATATATATATATATATATATATATATATATATATATATATATATATATATAATAAATTCCACAGCCAAACAACGTCGCAGCTCACAAGAGCCATGACAGTCAAAGAACCGGAAGTCCAAGACTCGAGTTTCGCCCTCATTTGGGCTCATCAGTTAGACACATCCGAACTCATATATATATAAACTCCAATTTCGTGCATGTCTCTGTCAGTCTTTACGACAAAGTGGAAGAAAATCAGACATGTTAAAGTGGTACAGTTGATGGAAGAGGGCAAGTTAGTTTCACTTATGGCTAAGATATCCGGAGAGTTTGCTAGGAGAAATGATTCTACTTTTAAGTCTAAGTCTACGTCGAAGTTAGTTTTAAATCCAGGGATATTTGCAAATGTAAGTCTCAAAAGGCGAAGCATTGTTCGAGTGTGCGTCTGGTTTAATCGTTATTCTAGATTAAGCTGTCATTTTTTATAATTTAAGTTTAGGATGACGGGTGCTAGGCAAAGTGTACGTGTAGTGCCACCACCATGCGATGCACGTAGACCATCAGCCGTCTCCTCGGCCTCAGGAATGCGGCCTCGGGAATGTCCTCTGGAAATGAGCGCAGGGTCCCTTTCCATGCGTGACATGGTACTACCATCATCTCTATATTATATAACTGATGATAGGACTCTTGTACAGTTTGTCGGAATACAGCAGCCTTACAAACTCTCAAACAAGTACCGTCAAACCTGTCAGAAAGAATTGGCCCAGTCCAATCATGTTAGCATACATATTAAAGAAGCACCTCCAAGATGTCCAGTTAAGGGGAAGGGAATGCGGTAGGTATGTGTAAGAGTATCTTGTGTAGGAGACGGTGAGACTCGTCGTGGGCGACGAAGCGTTTCACTGAAGAACCACAGCAACACACAGCAAACCAACAAATAATCACAGCCACGGCGCGAAGGCAACTTACAAAGCTCAGCTGACTGCACGAATAGACACGGAACCCAACGGTCACTGTACTGATCGCCACGAACGTCAGAACCCGACTGACTCGCACCTCCAATGGACCGATTTTTATTACTCAAGATGGCCTAGCTAATTTGCATGCCCGCGAGATCTCGCGCGATCCTGCGAGATTCCGTCTCTAATAAAAGCAGGCAGGCGCCATCTTGAAACTCTTTCTTCCGCTGCCCCGACCACAGGATCAGCCACCACCCCACACGCCAGGCACACACGGACCCTCTTGCGCCGAGGGCTACGGTTAGTCTCACACTCCCCCCTGGTCTCCAGATCACATACGTGACACGGCGGACGTGGCCGTTTGATTCGAGCACTCCTGCGGAGGGGTATTGCCGGGACTTCCTCATCGGAGCTCTCAGAAGTGGCATCGGAAGCATCAGCATTAGAGCTCGCAGTTGAGTCATCAGGTCCATGGGGCACAGGTTGGATCCATCGCTCATCGTCGGATGACTCGCTCCTTCCACTGCTCGCAGTTGAGTCACCAGGTTCGTGGGGCACGGGTTGGATCCATCGCTCATCGTCGGATGACTCGCTACTTCCACTGCTTGCCGATTGGTCAGCGCTTAGAGCGGGCCGGACATCCCTTACGTGGCGCGGAGTACCATCGACTAGTATGGCCTGTTCACTGATGACGCCGGTGACCCGCCCCCTCCAAAAGCTGCTGGTGCACCGGCCGCCGGGTGGCTTCACCCAGACGGTGTCTCCCACTTGGTACGTCCCCTGGAGTTCTCGTTGGTCGGGTAGACACACTTCAACGTCCTTGACGCGCACGTGGTAGTGATGAATCGCATCAGCAGGCGCACTGCCGCCAGTCACGGTGTCCTTAGGCGTTGTGTTGTATCTGTAAACCGCCTCCGCGATCGTACACTTCTTCCTGGCCGCGATCCTCTTCACGGTTCGGTGGCATCGCTCCGCTATGCCATTGCCGCTCGGCACATACGCGCATCGGTGTCGAAGGCGGATCCCCCAGTTGTCCATAAAATGCCTAAATTCCCTGCTGCAGAACGCCGTGTCGTTATCTGTGAGGATCTCCTCAGGCGGCCCCCTTTCGTAGAATATGGATTCCAATTCGTGGATGACACTGGTGGAATCCTGCCTTGCCAATTGGCGCCAAATCGCGAACCTCGTTGGCCCGCAGTCTATCAGCGTGAGGAAGTGTTGGCTGCCGTAGTGGGTTATATCCATACCCAACCGACTCCAAGTCGCGTCCATTCCCAGCTGTCCTTTCCGCCATCTGGCTGGGGCGGGGTCGATGGACTGGCACGTTTGGCACTCCCTGACCACTGCTCTTACTGCGCTTTTTGGTATTGATGGTCTAGCCAACTTCACAAAGTAGTAGGTCCGTTGCACTCCGGGGTGCCCACTGTCGTGATGTATCTTCCTGATTTCGTCCTCCTCGACGGAGGCAGCACACAGAGGCAATGGCTTAGCTTCTTTCTTCATAGCCTCATACCATCTCCGTGGTACCCGAGTGAGCTTGTCGGCGAGGTTGTAGTCCGAGGCGACGAGCACTACGTCTACGGACAGGTTGTACTCCGTCACCAGTTTTTTCACAGTCTCGAGCCTCCGTCTTATCAGCATTTCGCTGGCTGCCTTGGTGCGTGCCCTGGCCTTGCTCGTGAGTGTGTCCGACACCCAGTGGTGCACGCAAAGTGAGTCGGTGTGCACACGCAGTTTCTTCACTTCCCATTGAAGTGCCAGGTTAATGCCCTTTATTACAGCGTCGAGTTCTGCCAGGTTGATATGGGCAGCATCATTCGCCGGTCGCAGCCAGCAGGCATCCTCAACTACGGCCCCATCTTTCTCCAAAACTACACCGATCGCTAGAGAACTTGCGTCCACCCACACGCTCAGTTTGTCTCCCTGCACGCACCAGTCCCCTGTGGCGGGGTCATTCTTTTTCACACTAGCGACGGTCTCCTTTAACATTCGAACCAATAGTTCGTCGGTTATCTCATCGTCCCAGCCTTTGCTGACCGCATTTGCCCTCCTTTTTATGACGCCTGTCGCTGCACGAACCCATCCGCATACTGGAAGGTGCCCCACAAGTTTCCCGCACAGGGAGAACACGGCACGTCTTGTGTAAACGTCGGGTACGTCGGGAACTGCGGTTCCACGCCTCCACCTCAGGATCCCTCGCTCCTCTTGAACGCTCAAGCCCAATACGCGGGCACCATCCTCAAGCCGCTCAGAGTCCTTGCAGTTTAGACCAAACTCGGCAAGTTTGGATCTTACGCGCGAAGAGGACACGATATCTTCGTTCACGTATATATCGTCAATATACGCCGATGTTCCCTTTCTGATCCATTCTTCTTGTGACAACACGGCATTGACGATAGCCTTCATTATCTGGGGTGCTACGTTTAGCCCAAATCCGAGTCGCGTAAGACAGTATCTCTTCCCGGAAAACATCACTGTCTGGAAAGGCCACATCGCCTCGCCGATCCGGACCTGCAAATATGCTTTTCTCAAGTCCAGTAGGGACACATTGGACCCCTGCCGGCGCCACTCTCGAAGCTTGCTGGCACAGACGTCGGCGTCCGCTGTGAACGCATCAACGTGCGCATTCAACTCACGGTAGTCCATTACCGGCCTCACCTTTAACTTGTTAGGTTGGGCAACTGCCATCAGCGGTATCAGGCCCTTGGGGGGTCCAAGTTTGTCGTAGGGGTATGGAATCAGCCAACCGTTCTTAATCCATTCACGGAGCTCGCTTTCGTATGCAGGCCTTATCTGGTCGGGCATACGGTACTCTGCTACTTTGTTTTGTAGTTTGGCCGGTTCCTTGTCTTCTGACCACCTCCAAGTGGCGGTCCACGCCTTCTGTTGGTCGTCGAATTCCGCACTGAAGTCCGGCTGGTCGACTCTTAGTGCTGCGCACACCGGGGGCCTATCCTGAAACTCTACAACGCCAGCGCGCGTTATGCGCACGCCGCCCAGGGCTTTGATGGCATCGTAGCCTAGCAACAGGTCGAAACTCAGCGGTTTTTCGCGTGTCACCAGCGCTTCGACGTTGGCTGAGTTCCCAGTTCTTGTGCGAATGTGTACCACACCCACGCCGCAACACATTCGTATTTTTCCAGTGATGGTAGTTATCCTGACGTTCTTCTTTTTCCACGCCCGACAGAAGTCCGCACACACTATGGTGCGGGAGCAACCGGAATCAAGGAGGGCTGAACATAACGTGTCATTAACTCGGACCTGAATGACAGGGAGCGCCTTGTTTATTTTCTGTTCGGGGAAGAGGTCGGCACTGGCACCTTGTCCCCGTCCCCGTTTCCCGCACAGTCTCGGGCCATGTGCCCAGTCTTGTTACAGCGGTAGCAGCGAACAGCCGTCGACCGCCTTCTACAATTTCTTGCCATGTGGCCCCGCCCGTTGCATCTGTAGCAGATGACATCACCTTGCGGGCTGGGTCCCTGAGACGGTCCTTCGCCACTTGGTGGGGCCTGTGCGACAGCGACTACCGTTTCCTGCACCGTCGAGTCGTCCTTCATTATTGTCCTGGCTCTGTCCACTAGGTCACTCAGCGGTAGTGAGGACATGGTAGAGGTTGCTCGCAGGAGCTGCTTTGCTCCAGCGGGGAGTCCTGACAGGAATTTGTAGGCTAGGGCCCTCTCGGGAAGACCGCCGAACAACACCGTCAGCTTCTTAAGTTCGGCGAGATACACGTCCACAGTTTCGCCCAAGCGTATAGACCTCGTCTCAAACTGCTCCCATGCAGTGGCGGGGTCAGTGGCGAAAGCCCTGTACAACGCCGCCTTGATACTCGAGTAGTCACACTTCTCCTCAGCGCTGAGTTGCTGATATACAGCGAAGGCCCCGCCGGTCAGCCGCAGAGGAATCACGCGCTCGACATTTTTCACGCCGGACAACTGACAATGTAACTCGACCTTCTCAACCCAGCTGAGTACCGGGTCGGATCCGTCGAATTCCGGTATCAATTTTAGATCGAACCTATCCGCCATTGAAGAAAAGAAAACCAAGTTCGGAGTGGGGAGGCCGAAATAGCTTGTAAGAGTATCTTGTGTAGGAGACGGTGAGACTCGTCGTGGGCGACGAAGCGTTTCACTGAAGAACCACAGCAACACACAGCAAACCAACAAATAATCACAGCCACGGCGCGAAGGCAACTTACAAAGCTCAGCTGACTGCACGAATAGACACGGAACCCAACGGTCACTGTACTGATCGCCACGAACGTCAGAACCCGACTGACTCGCACCTCCAATGGACCGATTTTTATTACTCAAGATGGCCTAGCTAATTTGCATGCCCGCGAGATCTCGCGCGATCCTGCGAGATTCCGTCTCTAATAAAAGCAGGCAGGCGCCATCTTGAAACTCTTTCTTCCGCTGCCCCGACCACAGGATCAGCCACCACCCCACACGCCAGGCACACACGGACCCTCTTGCGCCGAGGGCTACGGTTAGTCTCACAGTATGGGAGACGGCGTTCATTGCCTTAATCAATAAACAAGGCCAAGTACTGAGCATTTCTAATGAGTCCCTGTGATCATGCCTTTGTTCCTTATTAATAGGCAAAGAAGGAGTATGGAAGTCGGGCGGTAGGCAAAGCTTTCCTACTTCTTAAGCAGTTTAGGTTTGCAAACCGGTGATTTGAACGAGTTACCGGCTCTAGGAAGGTTGTCGACTAGAACTGAGGAGTCTTCCCTCTCCCATTTGGTGCCAAGACGTATGAGGTTAGTGGTACAGGTTTGACATCGGAGTTTTCCTTCTCCTAGACGGATGACCTGACGAAATCTATGGGTCCATCAGCACCGAGAGTGTTTATCCCGCGCCTGTTTTCAAAGCTAAGTATTTCTACGCCCCCCGGATCGGTAGTTAGAGTTAATCGCATTAGTATCAAAGGTTTGAAAGTTGCACTCCTCAAAATAAGATTAAGATCGGAAGATGTGGTTATTCACACGTTATGAGTTTAAGGTTAGTTAAATGAGAATTAAATATGGTTTGTGGATTAGTAAATACACTAGAAAAAGTATAGTATAAGGAGTTTGGGTACGATTCAAAATTAGCTTCGAACTTCACATTTTAGTTTTCATGCAGAGACAATCACCAGTACATTTGCTCGTCTAAAGGAAAGAAATATAGAGTTTCTACTTAATATAACTTTAGGTATAAGTTCAAACCATGGCTATGAAACAAAAATGTAGTAGGCAAAAAAAAATAAATAAATAAATGTTCTGTCAGCAACAGTACAACTTCAAAATAGTCAATATCGCCCACCTCCAGAAGAGAGGGAATTCCTGTCCGTGATAACCGTGGTAAAAGAAGACACACTCCAATCGCCAGAAACACCCACACACACAGTTTGCAGGACACTGCCGACTCGTCTCTAGCCTCCTGCTTTTATAGTGGCCGGGAATTATCCATTTGCATAATCACATGAGACAGAAACGTGATTTTCCGAGAGTTGCATGGGGTAAATGCTAATAAAACCCCCCGGACGCCATCTTGGAATTCTCTTTTTCCCCCCAACTGGTGACACAACAGACGTACCCGAGGTAAGCTCTTTTTCCCCTCATTTTAGTTATTGCTACTTCTGCTACACTCCCCCCTGATCTCATGATCACAAATGGGGCAGGGGGGCAGTCGTCTCTGTCTGGTACTTCTCCGAAGAACCGGAGGCAGCACTTCCTCCCTGCCATCCTCCTCATCGCCATTATTGCCACCAGTCTGCTCCATAGGCGGTGTTTCACAATCAGGGCAGGGGGGCAGTATTCGTTTCTGTCGGGTACTCCTTCGTAGAGGCAAGACGGGTGGTCCTTCCTCCGCTTCTTCAGTATGTACATTATATGGCTCAAAATCCTCTTCGTCGTCCTGCATCATACTCTCTGTCTTTTCAGAAGACATCATACTGTCTGAGTCTCCCTCTTCCTCCGATGTAACAACATAATGGCGAGGGCGCAAATCCTTCACGTGACGAGGCACACCGTCCACCAAAATCGACTGAGGGCTGATCACCTTGGTCACCTCACCCTTGCCGAACCTCGTGGTACATCGATTTTGCGGTCTTCTGACCCATACGCGATCTCCAACCTGGTAAAAGCTGTTCTTGGGATCTGGGGACGCAGTTGCGAGATTGGTCTCCTTTACTCGAACTTCGTATTGATAAATCCTGTTGGCAGGCGCAGTGGAGGGAGATGCGTCGTCTCTTGGTGTGATGTTATACCAGTAGACAGCCTCCTGTATGGGACAACACATTCTAGCCGCTATTCGTTTCACTGTACGATGACATCGCTCCGCTATGCCATTCCCGGCTGGAGCGTATGCACAACGGAATCGCAAGTGAACTCCCCATTTACATGCAAATGCTTGGAACATATTGCTGCAGAAAGCTGTGTCATTGTCTAAAAGGAGTTCATGCGGCGCGCCACGCTCGAGGAACACTGCCGCCAACTGATGAATCACGCTTGCCGAGTCCTGCCTTGCCAATTTCCTCCAAATGGAGAAACGCGATGGACCACAGTCTGTTAAAGTTAAAAAATGGAAGGTGGCATAATGCGTGATATCCATTCCAATTCTCTGCCAATTCTCGTTAACTTCCAGCTTTCCCTTTTCCCACCTGACTGGCGCTGGGTCAATGGACTGACATTCCTCGCATTTCTGTATGACCGTTCTGACAGTTGCTTTTGTCGTGGTTGGACATCTTCTCCTGACAAAGTAGGTAGTGCGTCGCACCCCCGGATGTCCACTATCTTTGTGAATAGCCATGATTTGACTCTCATCCAGCTCGTCTGTGTGGACCGCGCCTATCACTGGGTCAAGACCGTTTTTCTTTTTCATTGCCTCAAACCACCGCTGTGGCACTCGTGTCAGTCGGTCAGCAATGTTTCGTGCTGATGGAACCAGCGTCACATCCACTGTCAGCCCGTACTCTTTCACGAGCTCCTTAAGAGTGCTTAATCGCCTCCTAATAAGCATCTCGCTTGCTGCTTTGGTGCGTACTCGCGCCTTTCCAGTTAGCGTGTCCGAGACCCAATGGTATACGCAAACAGAATCTGTCTTTATGTGTAGCACCTTGCTCTGCCACTGGAGAGCCAAATTGATGCCTTTCAATACGGCATCCAGTTCAGCCAAGTTGATATGTTGAGAGTCATCTTCAGGTCGCAGCCAACATGCATCTTCCAGCACAGTTTCACACATCTCCAAGGCTGCCCCAATTGCTAGGGAGCTAGCATCGACCCATACATTCAGCTCTTTGCCGTCCACACACCAATTTCCCTGTGCCGGATCGTTCTGCTGTGCAGATTTTAAGGTTTCGAACATCATACGATGTAGTACGGCGTCCCTTGCTTCATCATCCCAGCCCTTCGTTACCGAACTTACTCTCCTTCTGAGTATTCCGCAAGCCACACGAAGCCAACCGCACACCGGAAAGTGCCCGACAAGTCGACCACACAGGGAAAAGATTGTTCGTCGCGTAACAATACTGGGAGCCTCCGGAATTGCATTTCCTCGCTTCCACCGCAGTTCATTGCGTTCCATCCTGACTGCCAATCCCAGCACCCGTGCACCGTCCTTCAACTGCTCCGGGTTCTTGCACTCCAACCCGAACTGCGCGAGGTGTTCTCTCACACGGGTCGCGGGCACCACGTCTTCATTGACAAAAATGTCATCAATGTAAGCAGATGCTGCGCGGCTTATAACTTCTTCCTGAGATAGTACTTCGCTGACAATTGCTCTCATTATCAAGGGAGCCACATTCAAACCAAACCCCAGACGGGTCAGACAGTATTTTTTCCCATCGATTTCCACAGTCTGGTATGGCCACAGTGTCTCATGGACCCGGACTTGTAGGTATGCTCTTCTGAGGTCCAGTAGAGACACGTTAGCACCTTTTTGTCTCCACTCACGCAGCTTAGCCGCACAAACATCTGCGTTGGCCGTAAATGCGTCTACGTAATGATTTAGCTCCCGGTAGTCCATTACCGGGCGCACTTTGGCTTTGTTCTGCTGTATCACAGCCATCAGGGGAATTAGACATTTGGGGGGTCCCAATTTATCCTCTGTGTATGGCACGAGCCAACCATTATCTATCCAGGTGTGGAGCTCCTGCGTGTATTCTTCACGAATTTCTGCTGGCACTGGGTACTCTGACACTCGATTATGCAGCCTTTCAGGGGGGGGGTCCACAAACCATTTCCACGATGCGGTCCACGTTCGGTTTTGATGGTCAAAGGTAGCAGTGAAATCTGGTTCATCGATAGAAATGGCTGCGCATTTAATACTTTTCCCGGCGCCCAGCCGCACTGATCCTGTAGGCTTGACAACGACACCTCCTAGAGCTTTTATGGCGTCGATCCCTAGAAGCAAGTCAAATCCCAGTGGCTTGCCATGCACCACCAACACATCGACTCTGGCAGACACACCTTCATCAGTGGATACAGAGACCGTTCCAACACCGCAGCACGCATGGGACATTCCACCAATTGTGTTGACATTTACGTTTGTTTTTCTCCAAGACCGGCACCGGTCTGCATGTAAAATTGTCCTGGAGCATCCTGTATCAATAAGCGCCAAACATCGCGTCCCGTCAACATGGATGCTTATCACCGGGAGCGTCGTGTACACATCTTGGTTGGGAAGGAGACTGGCGCTTATGCGTCCTCCCCTTGCTCGTTTCCCGAGCAGTTCCGAACCCAGTGTCCACTCTCACCGCAACGGTAACACCGTGTTCCACGTTTTCGACAGTCCCTTGCAAGGTGGCCTTTAACATTGCATTTGAAACAGGTCACGTTAACAGGATTATTCTGGGCCCTGTTGTTGGGTGAGCGTGTGGCCGCAACCACATCCTGATTTTGTTCGCCAGTCGTCGTCAAAATTCTCGCTCTCGACATTAGCTCCCCCATGGTCAGGGCTTTGATGTTCGGCACCTGTTGAAGAGCAATTGAGATGGTGTCAGGGAATCCAGTGACAAAAATTAATTTTGTGAGTCTCTCTGAGCTTTCTCCTGTGAATCCGGCCAATCCAACCAACTGCCTGATTTTGTTGGCGTACACATCCACACGTTCACCAGCCCATCTAACCATAGTTATTTTTCTATATGCTGCAAACGCGTCATCAGTAAATGCCTCCTTTAATCGAGCCTCAATCTGGTCTATTTTCTTTTGATTGTCCTCCTCCATTTCCATGTAGAGGGCCAGCGCATCGCCTTCCAGGTATAAAGGTAGCAGACTCGCTACGTCATCCACCTGCTGAAGTTGTGCGACAAGTCTCACTTTTTTCAGCCACGCTACAACGTCTCCCTCGCCAGAGAACGGCTTGATAATATCACTGCTTATCCGCACCTTCGCCATATTCGGGCCGAAATAGCTTGAAAAAAATGTAGTAGACAAAAAAAAATAAATAAATAAATGTTCTGTCAGCAACAGTACAACTTCAAAATAGTCAATATCGCCCACCTCCAGAAGAGAGGGAATTCCTGTCCGTGATAACCGTGGTAAAAGAAGACACTCCAATCGCCAGAAACACCCACACACACAGTTTGCAGGACACTGCCGACTCGTCTCTAGCCTCCTGCTTTTATAGTGGCCGGGAATTATCCATTTGCATAATCACATGAGACAGAAACGTGATTTTCCGAGAGTTGCATGGGGTAAATGCTAATAAAACCCCCCGGACGCCATCTTGGAATTCTCTTTTTCCCCCCAACTGGTGACACAACAGACGTACCCGAGGTAAGCTCTTTTTCCCCTCATTTTAGTTATTGCTACTTCTGCTACAGGCTAATAAGTATCCAACTTATAAGTAATCTACAAAGTAAAGAGTAAAGTTTAGAGTATTGTGATATAAACTTGTGTACTTACTAAAATAAAATATAATACATTAGGAAATCTATAAAATGTATAATAAATATATGTGTGTGTGTGCATTTATTTTAAAATATTTATTATTATATCATTTTATAATAATTTATACCCAAAACAACTCAACAAATTTACAATTAGCGCCAGAAAAGTTCTAACGTAAACAAAATATCGAAGTAAATTACCGTACAATACAGGTTCCTTGCTTCAGTATACGTAGCTTAAAGCGTAAACAGAAAAATTAGGCGGAACGAAAGCCAAACATTGCTATGTAGATTGTCTACAACACACACACATACACACACACACACATATATATATATATATATATATATATATATATATATATATATATATATATATATATATATACTAGCAGGGAGATTTGACGCTGTTCGGGATTGAATAATCATTAACGAATGTCTCACATACATATTTTTATTGCCATGGAAATCGATGAAAGCGACCATTTTTAACGAAATCGATCGCTTGCCTGCTCTAGTTGGAGTCCCATCGCGGTGCACAGGGAGAAAGCTCACATTCCTCTACGCAGTTACTTAGTCCACAATACATTATAGTCTACATTGTACTGTATAGAATTTACTGTGGATTTTTTCAAATTATTTAGCTATGCTGACGACGGCTGATAGTTAGAAACACGTGTGACCATGCATAACTTTTACGCACGTCTAAGTATTTAAATATGTAAATATTTTTAAATATATAAAGTAAAATTAAATATGCCACGCCAATAAAAGAGGCGAAGGATTTTTTATGCAAAATAAATGGCAGAAAACTCTCTCATCGCTAATGTAGCGAATTAAAAATACAATGTTTCAAAACTGTTAATATCACTAAAAAAAACAATAACATATGTTATATATACATATATATACATAACGATTTTATGGGTACATAATTTTATATAACATTTGAATAATACTGTGCGCAGTGCCATTATTATCAATTGTTGAGGATTTCATTCTTATAGTTTAACTTGAAGGGGTACCCGGCGTTGCCCGGTTGTTTGGAGGTGTGTGTGTGTAAAGAGGGAGGGTAAAGTAAAGAATATGTGAAGTAATAATATAACAATAAAAATAATAATATAACGATAGAAATAATAATATAACAATAAAAAAACGATGTTAAACTTCTTTTAAAAAACGGTAAAACAAAAACAAACAAAAAACAGAGAACAAACGTAAAACCTCTTTAAAAATGAATTCGGAAAAACAAAAACAAAAAAAAACACAGAGAAAAGCGAAAACAGAAAAAAAAATGGGCATAAATAACCCTTCGATTCGGTTTTAGGGTTAGGGTTAGTGCTTTTCACCCAGTCCATTCCAGTTTTTCTAATCAACTACAAAACGAAATAAAGCGAAAAAGAAATGGAATAAATAACCCTTCGATTCGGTTAACTCCATAGTGCGTTTCACCCAGGAGAATTAAAATTCCATTCCAGTTTTTTAAGCAACTACGAAGTAAAGAAAACCCAAACCGGTGTTCCTTCGTAACTGTCTCTTGTGGACGATTCCGCAACGGTGTTATGTGGTGGCGGGAGAAGGAGGAATTTATTAGAGAGAAAAGATTTTACCACTTCCATTGATCTTAACCAATGTTGGCAGTGAACTCTCAGCAGATAGAATATAGGAATATGCGATCATCGAGGAAGTGGATAGGTAATATACCTATAACACACCTCAGATATTGTGCTGCAGTTTGTGCGTATTACATGCGCATGAAATGTCTTGACTTTTAATCCTATTAAGGTCAAAATCAGAGGGGAAAAATGAGTTCATTTTATATATATATATATATATAGGGAGCATATATGATTAAAGAAGAAGAAATATGACAACGAAAAGAAACTAAAATACACTTCTTAAAATGTTTTTTCTCCTTAGCTTTAATTCAATGTTTTAAACATTGAAACATAAATTAGACTAAACGGGGTAAATAAGGGAAAGGGTAGGTAAAAACGCTGTTTGGACGTCATTCGGCCGACATTTTCAAATGACCGTCGGCAACGGGAGGGGCAACATCGTTTGAAAACGTGGCTAAAAGACTATAAATTACTAGCGAGGGTAGAAAATAAATTAGTATGGTGAAAAGGAGAAAGGGAAGCGATCTCATCGAACACCTAAATTCCAAATAATGGGTATGTAAGAAATCGTGGCAATACCCCTCTTCATCATATGTCTTGGCATAGATTAATATATAAAGCCTGGGGGATTTTCCAGTGTGCTTTGTGTAAGATAAAGAAAGTTTCATTCGTGTACCCTCCAGTGCAGATCTGGTACTGCAATAAATGTTCACAGATGGCCGACTTATGAGTCTGTACATGTCCGGATGTTGAGCATTTTTTGTGCCTACGTATTTAAGGGAAGATATGTTGAGAAAATTCTAACCCCCAAACGTTGAATGTTATGCCCCACGTGCTCATCCACCACTGACCGTTAAAATGATAAATCACCATAATGAATGGTCGGGATGTTTTAGAAGTGTATTTGTTTTTTTTTCTGTTTTTTTCGTTGTAAAATTTTGTCTTCTTTAATAATATATGATTAAACTATAAAAAAAATCTTAACAATTGATAATAATGCCAAGTATTATTCAAGTATTATATATATATATATATTTATATCTATATCTATTCATATATATATATATATAGCAGGACCCCGAGGTACGGTATTAAAAAGTAGTAACAAAATACAGTACAGTATATAGTACACATGTATATAATCAAATAATATAAATAAATAACATCGTAAGGCGGGGGAATGTTTTACCAGGGGCCGGGAAAACATCGTAATCCACATTGTAACCTGAAAAACGTATCCAGGGGTTCTTATATATCTATAATATAAAGCTGAACGTTTGTGTGTGTGTGTCTGGTCACGAATAGGCTCCTATATGGTCGACTATTATAGAAAACTGATCGCATATAATGATAGATGTATCAAGACACAGGAATGGGTATGTTTGATCTAGCATAATGATGATTCATTAAAATTGTGAGGTGTGCATACGCGCCTGGTCCACAAAGTATGGAAATAAAAAATTTAAAAATTAAAAAAAAATGTTTACAAGTGTTTTTGATATAAATGTACATAACAATACTTTGATAAGTATGTTTTAACTTAAATAAAATTGTGGGGTCTGCGTTCGCGCCTGACCTCCAGAGAATGGAAATATGTCACAAAGTTTAACAAGATTTTTTACTATAGATCCACAGATTATTGTGATAAGTGTTTCAGCGTGAACAGGTATGATATAATAAATTATGGGGTTCATCTACATTATTTTTACTTTCATCATATTTTGCTTTGGTTTTGATATCCTCAAATTCGAAGCTATCTCTTTACAAACCTTCCTTTCCATAACCTATCCTACTTTCATAAATCAGAGTCCATTTTCTGTAGGCTGTTTTTGAACCCAGTCAACGACGGGTACTTTTGCTAGTATATATATATATATATATATATATATATATATATATATATATATATATATATATATATATATATGATAAAAAGATGATAAGTGAAGAAATAAGTAAATAAAATGAAGATACACTAAAATAAGTAAATTAGCGAATTGGTTAAATAATAATCAATAGCGGTAAAATGGATATTCTTATATGTTTGATTGAGTATTTGGGAGTCTATATGGGATTGAACAGTAGAAAGGAAGTATTGAAGTTTAATGAGTATACGATTAGGAGTTAAAGGGGGTAATAGTATAGATATGTTTAATTATAAATTTGGGATAGGGGTCCAGGGTCGTTATTGGAAAGTAAATACTTGAGTTACTATGTTAGGTTGAAGTACTTGAATTTAGTGTCAAAAGTACTAGATTTCCTCGGGTTCCAAGTTAACATATTCTAGTCTATAACCACAGTCATAAGAGGACATATATACATACTAACGTATCTATTAAAGCTCGCAAAATCATAAGAATAAAAGATTAGAGTATAGAGTCATGGTTCCGAAATAAACACAATTGAATTCAAAGATCACTAAGGGGCCGTTATTTTATTGCATCATATTTTATTTACTTGATCTCGGCTATATTTTTGAAGATTTCGTATTTAGATTAAACATTAAAAGCATGAAGTTATTAATAAATTCTATGAGATTTTATGCGCAAAATATTAATAAAAAACACCTTAAATTTTATCAGATGAATCAGCCCATTAAAAGATTTTTTTAAGATACGAAACTAAAGTTATTCACATAACATATTCAACTTTCAACCATATTTAATCCCTCTCGTTCGTATTAAAATTGATGTACACCTTTACATTTATACTATGATATCATTATTAAATTATTAAATTGTGAAATAGTTATTATTTAATTAACTAGCAAATAAAAAAATTATTATTAATTTACTATTCAGGATTTATTCATGATAAATCAATTCGTCCCATTTAAACGACAAAAGAAGTTAGATTACTTGCTTTTTCTTGGAGTAATCGCTTTTACATTTGAGATTCTAATCATAAATAATTTTATAAGAAATATAAACTAAAATTATAAATAATTTTATAAGAAATATAAACTAAACGTTTTAAAATTTGATTTTTTAACATTTTTTTTATTCATACCCTTCCAGTATATGTAAAATTGCATCCCTAATTCAATAGGAGATATTAATCAACATTCAAAATCAGGTAAAAGATAATTATTGCTGCCTAAAATTTCATTAAATTGAATACCTTCCTACGAAAAACATTGTCTATTTATATTGACACATTTTCTATGTAGATATATATAATAAGTTATTCTTCATGTATAAGCCTTTTGTTAATTATTATTTATTATTTATTTATTTACTTATATTTATTTATTTCATTTATCTGTCTATCTATTTTACTATCTATATGTGTACGTATATCTATAACCTTTTATCTACCTATCAATTCATCTTAGTTTTAAAACGTAAACTTAAAATTTACAAAATATTTCTGATAAACCCCCAAAACCCTTAAAGCTGCCCAATACTAAGGATTTAAAATGCCTAAATCTAATAAAATATGTAAAAACAAGTAACAGTGTATTGAAAAATAATAAGTAAATACAAATATTAATCGAAAGTGTTCTTTTATATTTAGTTCAAATTCAAAGAAGCCTACACAAATTGAACATTAGAAATCTAATCTTTCAGCTTATTTTATAATTTTTTGTTAAAGTTTTTTAAAAATCCACTGTGTGATGTGCTTAGGGTATAATTATACTGGGTGTCAATAGGGAAATTGTATAAACTCAGATATTTCTTTATATCAACTATATTTAATCAACTCAAGAGAAAGATACAGATATTTAATTATGGATCGTCCATTATGTATTCTTAGCATTTCCTATGGTAATTTCAGTTTAGGGTTAGCATAGTAATATTTTGCCTTAATTAGATGAAACTTTACCTGAATTACAAAATTATTAATAAGATATATTATAATAAGTATGCTTAAAGCTCGCAGTGTATGTAAGAATTTTAGCTCGTATTGTAACATTATTTATGTGGGTTTCGAATAGGCTAGCATGTATCTAATTCTATGGAGACAATTTTGTACAATTCCTTGCGTTTTTATTAAGCAAATTCCTATTATATGTTAATATATGGAAGGATCCCAAAGAGCATAAATTACATTTTTCTCTTGTTAAGTATATATTTTCTAGTTTTACCTAATATTGACAATTTTAATTAATGATTAATTTTATTTTAACTCTCCTCCAGCATATTTGCATACTGAAGTAGGAGGTTCATCAGATCCAACATTCGCTTTAATTTTAAAAGACCAATATATGTTGAACGTGGTGCGAATAGACCTAACATAAGATTTGGTAGTATTTTTCAGTAATTACGCTACATGTGTATACTACACTTGTGCTGAACAGTTTCCTTTTAATGAGCAATTATTTCAGTTACTTTATTGGTATTAATATGTTCATGTTCGTCATGTTTGCGACATGCACTTTGCATTCTATTGTTATTCTATCCTATTGCAGAAGCAGCTAGATTTTTAAGAGTGGAGAAAGATAGCTTAATAGTAGTTTTATTAAAAAGCTGACACAATTAACTAGGAATGTTTAATACTATTTAATACAATTACAATTTTGAAATATTAGAGAGAATATGCTTACTATATGACGAATTAAACCATATAGCTGAACACTTCCTATGTTCATTTTTTATATTATTTGCACTAGGTGGCATAGAGCCCTCATATTAGTTTTGATTATTAGATAAATAAATTTCAGTTTTTTGGTACTACTCCTGTTATTATTTTTTTCTATTTTTTCCTTAGCTCTATTATATGATATGCAGCGATTATGACTAAAACCAGTTATTCTGTTAGCTTCACTATGCGATTTGTTTAATCTTATCTCCATAGCATAATCTTAGTAGAGCCTCAGTATATGATATATTTCTACTTAATTCTTAGCTAATTTATTAGGTCCTTTAGAGATAAGCTAGCAAGGGTGCCTGGCGTTGTCCGGGTGGTTGGAAGTGTGTGTTGAGCAAAAAAAAGTTGTAGTAAGTAGGCAGGCTCGAACCCGTGACGCGAAGGCGGAAGTGACGTAGGTTTAAGTTAAGGCTAGACAATCGAAAAGAGGCGATGACTTTCGAAAATATCGGCATACATACATACAGTTAAACAGACAGGTGAGATTTATATTACAGATGAAACTATGGATTTTTAACATAAAGTGGATCGTTAGATTTGTTATCCACGTACAATAAATTGTGGTTCGACTTATGATATGGCTCACGTTTTATTATTCACCAAAATTAACATTTAGAAAATTGACTACACTATGATTGATATTTTAAGATTTATTTTTCTAAAGAATTTCTGCAAACTTTTTTCTTTCATCCAAACTCTTAAGGTTGAAATTAACAAAAATAACTCATCAGCGTTCTTACTAATTCTAGATTATCTTTATATAATTTCTTCAGTATATAAAGTCCCACCAAATCAGTGACTTGTGCTTTTTTTAAGCCATTATAGTAATATTAAAATTATTTTCTCTATTCTATATTCTTCCGAGTCCACAGCTTATTATTATATCAAATTATTATTATATATGTGTGTGTGTGTGTGTGATAAAATATTTACTGTAAAAATAATAAATTTCATCCTTAATTAAAGTAGAGCACTTTGTCGATTCTAAAATTTATTAAATTTTGGGAAATCGCCCCTTTTATAAAACGTTAAAATCGTAAGTAGGGTTAATTCCCTTACTTTACCATGTATATTAGAGACTCAATGGGAATAAAGATTTAGACGTTATTCTGTCGTTCGAAGCCAGCGATTGATGGCATAAATCCATAATTTCCACTTACGAGTTATGGTCAAAGACAAAGACATGTATATATATGTGGATAATAAATGTATATTCATTGTATTAGTAATATATATATATATATATATATATATATATATATATATATATATATATATATATATATATATCAACCATTAATATACAACCTTTAACAACATGCCAGGAAAAAGATGGACTAAAATAAGAACTAACTTTAAAACAGGCGGAAAAAAGGAATATCTGCCTCAGTACCAAAATGCTAGTTTATTTTGGTGTTTTTAAACCCACCCACTCGCATTATTTTGCTGACGGGGAGACTTTGTTTACATATAAAAACTCTTTTTATTAAGTTATTGTTCAAGATATATTGTCTATTTCAGTAAAACATCGTTTCCGAAACGATCGTACAAGCTATTGGTTTTGTTTGTGTTTTCCTTTTGAAACTGATTTTCAATTCAACAATTATGAATCATTTCACTCAATATATATATATATATATATATATATATTTGTTACATAGGGTTCTTCATAAAGGGGCACCATTTACGTTTGATGTATAACATAAAAAGGATTCCGTGTGCGTATGATTGTCTCTAATATAAATGGTTGTGTGTTTGATTATCATAAAGGGAATCGTGTGTGTGACATGTATTTTCAGAACCTACCTCTGCTTCTTCGATGTTGGACCATCTGGAAATTTCTCATCCTGGAGGGAGACTTGATACCTGTTTGACGAAGATTTATCACTCCAAGACGATGAATGGGTTTTATAATTTTTATTTCACTTTCCCCAGAGGTCCTGCAGAAGTGGAAGTGAAATCGGCTTGTGTGGGTTCTTCTTCTACACACGTCAGCGTTCGTCTCCCCCCTCCCCAGTTAAGAGGGGGAGACAACGGAAAAACCGTCCGTCTTCTTCAAAGCCCAAATCAAATCTCCCCAATCCAGCCAACCTGACCACGTCACACATACGTAATCTGGTCAGCTGACCTTCGGTTCTGGTAAACGTGTCTACCTCCACGTTTACTCACCTCTCTCTCTCTCTCTCTCTCTCTCTCTCTCTCTCTCTCTCTCTCTCTCTCTCTCTCTCTCTCTCTGTGTAACATTCCTTCCCCCCTTTTTATCAAAATGTATGGCGAAGGCATACATTTTCTACTTCCCACATTTACTAAGAATGGGATATATATGCTCACCCCACTGGCAAAGAAAACTGTCATACCTTTATTCAATATACTAAGTAAAATAATATCAACAAATAATACCATGTGGTGCTAATCCTTGCGCCCTCGAAGGTCAACAACTCCCTGTGACCCCATGGTCTCTTCATAATTTAAATCAGAATTTCAGGAGCATCCTTTACTCCCGTCGACACTACGCGTGATCGATAAATTCTCGGCAATCAACCGAATAATAAAATCGAGGCCCATCTGCCTCTTCAAAACGGACTATCATCGTCCTTGGCTTTACAGATCAGCTTTTCTTCCCATAGGTAGCACACAAAAAAAATTTTCCATCCCAAGCCTTATCCTATTCATCATAAGCCTACTTTTATTACTAGTATTTTGTGGGAAACAAAACCTCTTAACATTCCTTATGGTGGGTAGCCTTCTATTTTCCTCAGTACTTGTATACATATTTCATTCATCTTCTCTTGAGCGATTCGTCACATAATGGCCACGTCAGCCATTGCACCCCCTCTGCCCCTTACGCCATGTCAGAGGGCATTTCATTTGCTCCCTGAAGTTGATTACAACTAGATCCGCTCACGCTGGACAGAATACATTCCGTTTACTGCTATGTCAGAAAAAACTTTTTTTTCCCCAAAGTCGGTAAGCGCAACCTGCCTTGAAGACACATAGCTTCACGGAAAACATCGGATTTCCACACATGAAGTACTCAAAGTTGCTCCATGTTGATTCTACTCGAAATCATTAGAAATCACGATAAAAAAAAAATAAAATTCGAATCATTTCTCGAGAATAATGAAATTAATAACTACCCATGTAATTCAACACCTCTCCAAAATTCTAACATGCTTGCCACAGAAATTAAATTCCATTCACGCCCCACTTTTTCTTTCATTTCTTCATATAGTTTATTTAACCCTATATTTATCTTTTTTTTTCTACCTTACTTATGTGGTCAAAACGTCATTCATGTCGAATAGAAAATTTATTCTACATTTCGAAAATTAAAATTAATACCGACTGAACCTTTGACTCTTCCGAAACTTTTTTTTTATTATTATTTATTACACTGTTTAAATCTTATTACTATTATGATTATTAATTAATTAATTACAACACGTTCTTTCTTTTATTAATCATTCTTTCAATAGACCCCACAAGTAAAGATTCCACCTCCCCATTCTGCGAAAAAAAATACATGTCAAAGAACAAGAAAATTCTGCCAATACCGTTTGACAACACATCAATTACATAAAAATAATAAATTAAAAAAATACAAAAATATCCTATAAGCGATCACAAAGTCACTTTTTTCTTTCACTTCTTCATATTGTTTTTCTATGTCTCTCGTCTTAAATAATTTATTCGGCCGGACCCTTTTTTCACGGCCCATATGGCATCATTCAGGGATGTGGGTAAAGTAACCTCATGTTCGTTAACAGCTCTCATTCAGCCATCCCATGCCAATATCTCAACAAAAAAAAAAAATTTGCCGACATCTCATTCGTCAGATTTTTTACTTAAGTTCTTACGTAACAGCGGCATATATTCTATCTTTTTTTTTCTCCTACTTACGATTCACTACATAGTGGCCACGTCACCACTACACGTCCGCTCTTGCGTTGGAAGTTCTGTTACTCCCAAGATTGGGCATTTTCAATCAGCCGAAGCTCGCAGGCGGCCCTATCTGCAAGCTTATCTATGTATGTATTATTCTATCGCGCACCCTCGTTGCAGCTACAACAAGCCTTTTAAGCCCATAGGCATGCAGCCTCCCGTCTTTATTGTATGCGAAGAATATGATCTTTCAACCGGTAACACCAGTCAGCTTAATCAAGCTACATACAGACGGCGAAAATAGCATTTTTCATAATCGAAAAATCTATTTAAAAAATCCCCCTTGCAGGGTCCTGTGAACCTCTTCCAAAAAAAAAAATAGTTAACCGCCTACGTAAATTTAAACCTGTCCCCTTTTTTAAATTCTAATTTGACTAGACCGACCATTTTATCTTAATCTAATCTTCTGATTTTTTTTTTCATTACTATTTTGCAGACCACTGGAAAACAACAATTATACATTATATAATACAATATCAAATCATCAATACACATTTTTCTAACAATGAACATTAACTTCTAATTACATAAAACAACCTTCTTCAGTCCTTAAAAAAAATGTTCAAAAATGTCGTTAAAACTGGAAAAGCAATATTCACGATTTAGAGAACAGTCTCGCCTGAAAAAAGAGCATCAATTCCTTTTTTCTTTTCTTTCTTTTCTTTTTTTTTAACCCAGTTAAAGACAAGCGATGGCCATTTTCTCTTTTTTTTTGCACCGGTGTAAATATTTCAAGTTATGATTGACACATTTCCAAACAATTTCATTTGTGCGTGTTCCCATTACATTTTCTTACTGTCTCATCGGTCCTTTGCTTTAAACAGAATAAGGCAATTCTTTGTTTTTCCCTTCTAATTTTTACATTAAGTGATATTTTTCTTCGTTCATAACGAGCTAATTCCAAATACGATAAACATTTTTTAACTATTTTCTATATATAAAGTTTTACATCTGTGTGTCTGTATGTCTTCCTTTTCTTTCTTCGTGAAAAGGTTGTACGTGTGTATTGCTTTTCTTTTTTTTTCTTAATTATTTTTCTAATTCGCCTAGTGTTTTAATGGACCCTATGTTGTGTGTGTGTTGAGTTGTATTTTTTTTCTACTGTTCTTTCTTTTTCTTTTTTTCCATACATTTTATTGTTTTTATTGTCCTCTTTTTTTTTTCTTTTTTTTCCCCGTGGCAACCGAAGTCCTTTTTTTTCTTCTTTTTTTCCTTTTAAACCCACCCTTGCTAAGTGGTCTGGTCAATTACGGCACCAAATTACATTTGTTACATAGGGTTCTTCATAAAGGGGCACCATTTACGTTTGGTGTATAACATAAAAAGGATTCCGTGTGCGTATGATTGTCTCTAATATAAATGGTTGTGTGTTTGATTATCATAAAGGGAATCGTGTGTGTGACATGTATTTTCAGAACCTACCTCTGCTTCTTCGATGTTGGACCATCTGGAAATTTCTCATCCTGGAGGGAGACTTGATACCTGTTTGACGAAGATTTATCACTCCAAGACGATGAATGGGTTTTATAATTTTTATTTCACTTTCCCCAGAGGTCCTGCAGAAGTGGAAGTGAAATCGGCTTGTGTGGGTTCTTCTTCTACACGCGTCAGCGTTCGTCTCCCCCCTCCCCAGTTAAGAGGGGGAGACAACGGAAAAACCGTCCGTCTTCTTCAAAGCCCAAATCAAACCTCCCCAATCCAGCCAACCTGACCACGTCACACATACGTAATCTGGTCAGCTGACCTTCGGTTCTGGTAAACGTGTCTACCTCCACGTTTACTCACCTCTCTCTCTCTCTCTCTCTCTCTCTCTCTCTCTCTCTCTCTCTCTCTCTCTCTCTCTCTCTCTCTGTAACATATATATAAAGAATGAGTGATGACTAGGGCTATGACAAGAGAATATTTTTATCATTGTTTTGTTGTTTTGACTCTCGAGTATATATCCGATACAGTTAGACACAATTAATCACTCGAGAACCATATAACTCTATATAAAAACATAAGATATTAACTGATATATACTTGAGAGTCAAAATAATGAAAATAATATTCTCTTGTCAACGCCCTAGTGATGACAAAATAAAAATTGAATAAATTACAATATTTATAATCCATCCAAGTTCTAATTTCTTATCTGAAATTTGGTGAATCAAGTAATTTAAAACATTTTTATTTCATCATAAATTTTTCTTGTTTTGTAATGGCTCTATCTAGTATATTGAGATTTTATTTATCTCGATATCTTCGGAGTTATAACTAAGGCAATCAACTTGTGTCTATATGATGTCCACGACTTCCGTTCATGAGAACACTCTAAATTACGTAATATACTCGCCCGAATTCAGCTTTTAATAGTTCTTAATTCCCTTTATTTCCGTGGCATTTGTTTGGTAGCACTGAGGTAGAGGCTCGGAAAATGGACGAAATTAGTGTTTTCCGCTAGACGAGTGTTTCTTGTGAAAGTTTGGCGAGGGGGGACCATAGACTGAAGCCCAGTCGAACACTTTCCGTGAAAATAACGATACATCAGCGACTTCTGTGAAGTAGAGGTTGCAGCGAAGAGAAAAGGGCATCTTCTACGAGGCTACGAAGTCTATTTTGAACTCTATCAAGGCAGGACAAGTCCTTTCTAGCAGCTCCTGCCCAGATGTGGCAACAGTACTCCATCCTTGGACGGACCTGGCTCTTATATAAATAGAGAATTGCATCAGCAGTGAGATATCTACTGGATCGATAGAAAGATCCCACCATTTTTCCAGCGGCCTTGGCAATAGATTTGATGTACGTGTTCCATTTAAGATCAGGAGTACTGGTCAAGCCCAAAAGCTTGACAAAACTTGAGGCCCCCTGAAGACGAGAGCCATTCATTTCAATTGATGCGAGATGTGGATCAGAATGTTGATTTCTCTTTTTTTATTGAGCACTCTCACTAACTTTGTTTAATTCATTAGTTATCTCTCTCTCTCTCTCTCTCTCTCTCTCTCTCTATAAATATATATATATATATATATATATATATATATATATATATATATATATATATATATATATATATATATAGTAGTTTATAAAATATATATGGCGATTAAGCTACACTGAATATTCTGCGTTTCATCCAACTATAGGATTCGTCAGGCTTATGCGCGAATTCTGTCGTTGCTTATAAACTACTAACTAGCTCTACCTACGTATTGAGCACTTTTGAAGTAAATACTTAAAGTTTACGCATAAATCTATACTTTCGTATAGTAAATTTATGTGAATAAATGAAATAGTTATATATATATATATATATATATATATATATATATATATATATATATATATATATATATAGTAGGATCGATATTTTCAAGCGGGTTACTGAACATTCTAAATCATATGTAACCTTTTTTTGTCAGCCACATACTGCCCACCGGCCATTGTTCACACATTCAAATAACGAATGCAGATGTCACTCGGCCATCTTGCAAGATGGCGTTCAACAAGCCGGTTTAAACCATGCGCATATAACCTTCTTGCTCCATAGGTGGAATCCGATTGTTGAGAAATGCGAGACACAACTTCTTCTTCGCTCATACTACCGCTTTCTCTCTCAGTATTGCTCTCAGACATATTTTAGTTTAGTTTAATTTCTTTATGGCACGGCACACCTAACGTTCAATATTCGATCATCCTGCCTGTAACGAAAATCGAATAGCTTTAATGATAACAATTAAACTCAATTAACTTGCTGATTATTGCATCCAATTAGAGATGGAATTAATTAAATATTAGTCTTTGGATTGAGGGATATTTGTTTTTTATATATTTTTTGTTATTTTACATTTTATTGCAAAAGCTTCGAGGCTTACGATATTTTGGGTCGGCGCTTTTCGCTTTAACAAAAAGTAACTAATTAAATATGAATTATGCTTCTATCCATTTATATATAAATTGCAGTGGATTTCCCCCTTTTTAACGGCGATCATAAGACACACACACACATTTGCAAATTATTAGTTGAAAATTAAGGAAAATAATTTTGAAAGTTTCAGAAAATTTCAAAAACTTAGTTATGATACGGAAATTGTTTTGAAGTTAATTTTAATTTCATAAAAAGACGAAAAGGCTTCTTCGTCGAATTAAATTTACAATGGAAATTTCTCTGTAATTTAAAAATATATTATCTGATATATTTTTGTTAATGTATTCTTTATATTTTATTGCTAATCTCTCTTCTGTAAAATAAAAGTCAGGTATAAGATATTTGAAAACATGATTCGTACGAGTTCCAATATTGTTGAGAAGACCATGCATTCTTTTTAGATTTAAACATTGAAACCACACCAAAGACCATAACCGTGGCCGGAAATTTCGTTGGGCTGTGCCCTGAAGCATTGGGCCGTCCGGATTTGCATTTTGAGGGTGCTGGTAATGGTTCTGTTGTCATAATTTGGATCGGTAGAAAGCAGGAGTTGTACAACGACGCATCTCCAATATCGCTCGTTGAACATTGTGTTACTTTCAGACATGATAAAAGGCTCCCGTTGCTCTTTAAATTTGAACACAACTGGCCAACTAATAGATGGTCTGCAACAAAAAACAACAAAAAAAGAAAACCGGTTTTCATCAAACGGAAATGGAATCATGTTTTTTCTAGGCTGACAATTTTATTGCTCCACTCCGTATACGGATGGTAACATTTAATGCTACTAAGACTAAGCTTCTTTCCTTAAATACTAAATTCATTATTTATTATTTTAACACTAAATTATATATGACAAATCACGTCGACAAATCGGTTTTCGTTTAATGATCGAAGTTATGTTGAGCTGGGTCAATACCAGATGAGTGACCATTTGGGAATACCAGGCGCTGTATGTTGAGTGTGTCGATATCTCCCTGCAAGAATTGTAAAAACATAACGTCGTCCTCCTCCTCAACAGGGATATACATGAGATTGGGAATTTGATATTCCCTAGACATTTTCTCCTTTTGAGAAAGACCTAGTGTGGATGTCGTGCTTTTAAACACTAGACCACTATATAAAATGCGGACGCATATGTATGACTTCTATACTCTGTTTAAGTTAATTAAGAGAAAATCACATGCGTCAATTATGTACTGCTTATCTCCCTTTGGTCGTGGCCCTTCTTTATTCCTTTCCTGTATATATTCACACACGTGTTTTAAATATAAAAAATAATAATGTACATAGCAACTTAATTATTAGATTAATGAAAAACTCTAAAAATATTTTTTTAAATAAAATAAAATTAAAAAACAATTTCATTGCCCCCCCCCGCTATCTGTCTACGTGGCAGATATCTTGGATTTGTATTCATTGTTCCGTTTTTACCACATGCTTTAGGTTTGATTTTATTTTGAAAAAGAGATATCTACTCTCGAAATTATCAAAGCTATTATACCATTACACCATCACGCTACATTTAATATTTAATATTTAAAATTTCATATTTACTGTTTTTTATGTGAAAGATCTTTTGGAAATTAAAAAGATATATGAAGATTTGTAATTTAAATAAGATCTCCAATTTCCTGTACTTGTTCATACGCCACGGCAATTCAACAACCCGGTATCCTGCATTGTTATCAGCCTTCTTGAACACTCACATATTTGTTTTTATTTTAAAGATTTGAAGTAGATTTAGTTTTATTTGTTATGTTAATTGTTGTTATTATGAACTCTTATATTTTATGTGTATTTTTTTTTTCATTTTTCTAATGTGAATCGAGGTTTCTGTTTTTCAACTCCCTAGCCCAAACCTTAAATTCTTAGCCCCTAATATAACCATAAGCCCTAACCATAACCCTAAACTTTAAGGCTTACCTTCATCTACACTCTAATCCCTCCTCATAGTTTAATCCAGTTTCTTCTTCTATTTCCTATTCTGAATGGAAATTTGTGACAAGCACGCTCTTCACTAAAGACTTAATACAGACACTCGTCATCAACATACAACTGTATTCACGTCATAACGGTCCCTTTTTTTATTTTTCCACTAAAAGCTTATACTTCTACAAAGTACACATGTTGTTCTGTTGAGACATTCTATAAGAAATATTTATGTAATGAAATGTAAGAAATACATTTTTCTCATATGGAGTGCTTGGGTTCTTGATGGAATAATTCGTATGATTTAAGCCCCGAAATATACAGTAAAACTAGTTCGGTTTCAACGATAGATATGTGGTTCATCGTACTATTTTATTCCGGTTGTACTATTACTATGTGTATTTTCCAAGTAAGCTTGCTTTTAGTTTCTACGGTAGACATTCGGTAATAGTTTGCGTGGTATTCGCTCTGAGTGAGGTAAGCCACCAGCACGGAAGGACAATGCTTGTTAATTATAAAATTACGTCACGCGTATTAGGCAACGTTAACAGGCAGGCAGACTGTCGGTAATGAAGGACAGCTTTTTGGAAAGGATGAAAAAGCATCACTTAAACGTGACGTCATAGATCAGTTAACAATCCTTGTCTCTCGGTGATGGTGGCTGAGCTGGCTTCCACTTAAGGATGGCATTTTATAGCAATACTAAATTCATATATTGTATATTCCGGTCAGGGAGGATAACATAGAGCACCTAGAATTCTCAAATGGTCACCTATCTTTTAGTGAGCAGATTAAACGTCTCTTAATTTCTGTGATTAAACGGGGACCGATGTGTCATCATGGTTATGCTGTCGTTTTCACTGGGAACGAAAAAGCTCCAAGTTTAAGACCCGAGCCGGTAATACCTGATGTTGTATTAGTTCTGGTCGGTCTGTACCGGTTTCCTCCCAAGGAGGAAGTTTTTCAAAGGAATATCAAATTCACAAGCTGTCCTCGGCCGAATGTATATCCCGGACATTGTAAGTTATACATTCATGAACTTTTTTTAAGATCTAAACAATTTGACCAGACATGTTTAATGGGGGAAAAATATTGATTCTTAGCGTTAATTTCCATAAAGGTGAACAAAAGTTATTGCTCTGGTAGATACAAAAAAAACACATAGCAAAGAAAAACAACCGAATCTCGAAGTATTGTCGATCAGGAAGAAGAAAAGACGTCACGTGACCAAACATAAGTTATGTGTAAGGTCACAGGGCCAATTCGTTAACACGTTGCTCTGAGGAATAGTTTTGAAAAATATTCGGCAAACCGATTGTACAAATAAAAATACAGAGACTTTGTCTTTGGGAGGAGAAATAAGAGAAAACAGAATTAAAAGCGAAAGAAAAGGACATGCCGCCATAGGACATGAAGTAAAGGACGTCTCACCACCATGCGCATGCGCCGGCGCTGCTGACTTACTGGGGCCTTTCATGTCGCATATGATTATTAATGACCCGCCTTTTGGGCTGATGACCTTTGACATGCCAGTAGGGTGAGATGTCAGGTGGAGAGGCCACACTGGAAACACCGGGGGGGGGGGCTGCTATTAGATTACCACGCCACGTTCTGTTAACACCTTCACATCCTGTGTCTATTTCCACACTTTTTCTTCTCCTTCTTTCTATCACTTTATATATATATATATATTTATATATATATATATATATATATATATATATATATATATTTATATATATATATATTTATATATATATATTTATATATATATATATATATATATATATATGTATGTACTCTTCGTAACCTGCTTGCTGCTTTCTCAGTATTGCCTCTATGCATTAATTTCTGCCACCCTTTATTTTCTTCTTTCGCGATATATATATATATATATATACTAGCAGAACTACCCGTCGTTGACTGGGTTCAAAAACAACTTACAGAAGATGGCCTGTGATTGATGAAAGTATGATAGGTTATGAAAAGGGGGGGTTGTAAAGAGATAGGTTTTGATACTCAAAAATCTTACCCTAAGCAAAATATGATGAAAGTAAAGATAATTTTCGCGAAAATATATTATTTATATCAATTTTGTTTCCATTCGTAGCCAAGAGTGACCAAGAAAATGATGTCTCCTTACAAAGAGAATATATTATATATATAATAATATAAATATACAAGAAATAAATGTTACATAGTCAATAAAAGTTACTTTTATGTTAGAAAAGTTTATTGGTTTGTATTTTTAAGTAGTTAGTAAAAAAAAATTTTTTAATTCACGAACCGATTAAAAAAAATCAAAATGGCAGCGACTTTGAAATGGAGAGTCCCGTTTTCAATTTGAAGGAGAGACACCTGAGTATTCTGTGTTTACAATTTAAGAGAGTTCCGTCAACGTAAGGAATATTTATAAACATATTTTAATGTTTTCCGTTATGTTGTTCTTAAGGAATATTCAATTATGACATGTGTAGTTTATATAAAAATTCAGTTAAGTAGTTATGGCCTCCAATTTCGTTTTAATTTCGGTTCGCTGAAATTATTTCAAGTAAAGAGTATTAAAAACTATTTCAAAACAAAAAAACATGAACTGAACTTTTAATGACTATGGTAACATTTATTTCTTGTATATTTATTTTTTCGGGTAGTCATTTGTTGGCTTTTCTGCTAAACATTCTTACTAAATAATATAGACGAAATATCAAAAAACAAAGAAACAAAAACAGGTTTGAAAAATAACGAAGCTTTACTTACTTTAGTAAAATAATCCGAAACAGCAAAATGGGATATCAAAAAAGTAAACACGTAATTACTTTAGTTTTTTTAAAGCAAATAATCGATATAAATATGAATAAGAAGAAAATGGCGCCATTTTCAAGCAGAACAGCTTCGATTCAGTTTTATAGTATTGAACGGTGTAGTATTGCGCCGTCGGACTCAGGGTTGTACTATTGTAATGTAAAGAACACGCAGAAAGGGTTGTAATCAACTGAATTCCTCACAGAACACTGAGAAAAACGCTTAAACAGATATGCAAATAAAATAAAAAGGTTATGTAAATGTTTTTAAAAAGACACGTAATCACGTGAGCAGGGTTTTTTCCTTCTTGAGACATGATAACAAGTAACGTTCTTAATTTGTATTATTTATCTATTTATCTATTTTCCAAAGAGTGCAACGTGCCAGTGGAGAAGGAAAAAACAGAGTTATGCAAGATTTGTGTTGAGAATTGTCTAAAGTTCCGACTTTTTTTTTTTTTTTTTTTGGCTTTTACTTTAATAAGAACGTGAATTTATGAGGTGAATTTATTCGACACAATATGATTCAACTCAAAAAAATAAACAAAAGCTAACGTGAATTAAGATTAAAGTTAAGGTGTCATTGTAGACCCTCACCCCTTTTAAATAACCTTGTTAAACTTTGTGACATATTTACATTCAATGGAGTTCAGGCCCGAACGAACACCCAATAATTTCATTATACCATATTTCTTCAAACTGAAATATAATTATCAAAGTATACTAACGCAAATAGATATGAAAAGTCTTTGTTAAAGTCTGTGCCATATTTCCATGGAGTACATGGGCGAACGCAGACCCCACAATTTTATTATACCATCCCTATTGAAGTTGAAACATACTTATCAAAGTATTCTTATGTACATCTATATCAAAAACCCTTGTAAACGTTTTTTTTTTTCATCGTTTATTTCCATACTTTGGAGGCCAGGCGCGAACGCAGACGTCACAATTTTAATGAACCACCGTTCTGCTAGATCAAACATACCCATTCCTGATCCTCGATACATCTTCTATCATTATATGTAATGAGTTTTTTTAAATAGTCAACCATATAGGAGCCTATTCGTGACCAGACACACACACACACACACACACACACACACAGACGTTCAGCTTTATATATATATATAGTTTTTTTTAAAAAAGAAATCCAGCAGAGTGCTCAATTAAAAGGAAAATCCGAAATATAAGAGCGTATTTATATTTTGTGTACAGAAAGTTGTTAGATGAGACAAGTCATTGGTACCGTCGGTTTCAAGCCCGATAGTTATGGCCGTTTAAGATGTCCTTATTAAACTCTCTTCAGACGAATATTGGCTAAAAAGTTTGATAAGGACATCTTAAACGGTCCTAACTATCGGGCTTGAAACCGACGGTACCAATGACTTGTCTCATCTAACAACTTTCTGTACACAAAATATAAATGTATATATATATGTTATTGTTATTAGTGAAAGTATATATATAGATACATTTGTTATAACTAGGGCTATGACAACAGCATATTCTTTTCATTCATTGTATTCTCGACACAGTTAAACACAATTAATCAACCGAGGATCACATCACTCTACATAAAAACATATAAGATACCAATGGATACATACCTGAGAATCCAAACAAGGAAAAGAATATGCTGTTGTCACAGCCCCACTTGTAATGATATATTGCGTAAATTATTTGGTAAATTATTTTAACAGTACTCAATAAATAAATAGTGCTTAGTAATATTCCGAAAATATATTTATTGCAAATAATACTTAATAAAAGAAATTAAATAAAAATAACAAATTAAATAAAAAAATAGACACGTTCATATTTCATTCTCGAAGAAAATCATCAGGCTTAATGATTTAGAATACTGGTTTCCTTGTTGAATACTTATCATTTCGTTTTCATATGACGTAACAAACCTGTAAAGGGTTTGCAATAACTTATTTAATTTAATTTAGCTTGACTGTTTTCTTGGGGAATCAAATGTGAATGTTTTTGTGTAGATTATTTTTGCCATAAATAAATCTCCATACTATATATATATATATATATATATATATATATATATATATATATATATATATATATTGTAAGTTGGGAAAATATATATGGCAATTAAGCTACACAGAATCTTCCGAGTTTCATCCTGTAGGGACTCGTCATTTTAGCCTGTTAAATCTCAAGAGGATGAAACGTTGAAGATTCTGAGTAGCTTAATTGTTATGTATATTTTCTGAGACTTACTATCCTAGTTCTACTAAGGTATTGAGCATTTTTAAAGTTGATGCTAAAAATCGTTGCTGTTTTTTTGTGAGTATATCAAATAATACACACACGCACACACACACCACACACACACATATATATATATATATATATATATATATATATATATATATATATATATATAATGTTGATTTTTCTCGCTTTAACATCGATATTAAAAACACCTTTTCTGTATAAAATTTTTAAAACGAACTTTTTAATATACTTAGTCGTGCATATGCGAGCGACTACATGAAGGTTAACTAATCTGCATATTCCCTTGAAAAACGAGAATTAATTAATTACTTATTTATTTAATGGTTTTGTATTAGATGGTGTGTTTCATTTCACTATTACGCCTAATTCTATTTTATGTGTAGTTTTGGCATTGTACATAATTGCGGAGAATTTATGATAAAAACTTTATATATATATATATATATATATATATATATATATATATATATATATATATATATATATATATATATATATATATATATATATAACCAGTAACAAGTGACCGTATCGGTGTGTGTGTCAAAAGACTCCTATTTAAAGAATTTGGTCTACAGAGTTAAAATAATATATCTAGGGTATTTAGGCCTGTAGCACATTTTTATTTTGTGTTTTAGCGTGTAAATAGCTGCTAAGGAGTCAAAATTGAAAAAGAAAACAGTTTCCCCGTGCTAAAGTCGGCTATACACCTTTTTGTTTGCGCACGCATTAATTACAAGTAAACGGTTAAAGAACATTATTTTTGCAGTTTTTTAATACATATATGTTTTAGTTTCGATTTTTTTTTTTTTTTTACTTTTTGAAATTACTAGTATATATTAGGTCCGATGTAATAATCGATAGAGAATGTGCTCTATTATAATATGAAATCTGCATTAAAATATAATATTTAAACGTATTTTTCTGCCGGATACTGGAGTGCCGTTTACTTGGTCTAGAGCTATCGAAATTTTCAATGATAGCCCACAAGTTGAAAGGAAAGGTTTTACGGGTTACACTGCTCACTAGCACCAACACAGGTAGGACCTAATGAGGATAACTTATAATAGGGAACCCCAATTAGTTTTCATGCGTTTGTGTCAGTAAAGATTCCTACTACTGTCACCTCATATTCGTTTGATGGGGGGATACATATCGAACAATTGCCTCTCCACACAGATGATCTGGATAATGCCTGGTCTGTCTGTTTGAGTGTATATCTATAGTAATTAAGCTCAACGTCTGTGTCTTTCTGTTTGTACATCTATAGGTCGAAAGGGAATACAAGAAAAGAGTATGCAGAAAATAAATATCAGTTGAAAAGAATGTACCTGTTCTTTACATTGTTATATAGTTCAGTCCATTTTAAGTCTCTATTTGAACCCAGTCGATGGAAAGTCTTTCTGGTGTATATATACGAGAGACACTCAATAAGTTTCCAGATTTTTGTACAAAAAAATTTAAAGAATTTAGTATGTTATTGCTATACATCTTATGGCCAATTTTTATGATTTCAGGTTCAAATTAACAGCTACAGCAAGAATTGGAATACACCCTACTAAAGTCTAATTGTCACAGCTGATGAATTTCGAAAATGCAACCTGGGCGTGACGTCACTTTAGAAGAACGATAAGCAATAAAAATATATTTTAAACTTTGAGAAATTCACAAAACTGTATGGAATGCTCCAAACTGCCATTGGACAATCTTGCATACTGATGGAATGTAGCTCCCTAAATGGACCTGAGGTAATCTCGTCAGCATCAGTCAAAGCCAAACTCTTTGCCAAGAATTTCAGCTAATTCTACCCTTTGCGACCAAGGCTGCCAACCTCCACTATTTCCTCCTGTATCAGAAAACATGCTATGTGATATACAAATATCTGTACGTGATGTTGCCAAACTAATCAAAAACATTGATTCCAGTAAAGCAACCGGCCCTAACGGTATTCCAATTATAGTACTCAAAAGACTTCAACCAGAACTTGAGTCCATCTTTACAAAACTGTTGTCTTAAGAAGAATTGCTTCCCGTCACCCTTGAAAATCTCATCAGTATGCCCCGTATTTAAGAATTTATGTGATCGCTCATCTCCCTCACAGTACAGGCCAATAAGTCTCCTGTGCGTCATGAGTAAGTTGCTGGAATCTTTGTTAAATAGAGAAGTAATCAACGATCTTAGCAAAAATAACCTTCTTAGTGACACGCAATATGGTTTCCATTCTGCTAGATGTGCTTACAGATGTGCATTCTGCAGATGTGCTTACAGTTATATTTCATAGGATTAGCGAATCTATCGACTGAGGCTACCTTTCTAGGGCAATTGCTCTTGACATATCAAAGGTCTTTAATAGAGTATGGCATAAAGTTTACTTCACAAGGTATCCAGCTACGGTATAGCTAGAAATGTCTTCCCAATTATTAAATCATTTCTCTCTGATAGGTTCATAAGAGTAGTGGTTGATGGGCAGAAATCAGAAGCTCACAGTATTAATGCTAAAATCCCCCAGGGCTCCATTCTGGGCCCAACTCTCTTCCTGATCTATATTAATGATTTTCCAAATCACATCCTTACATCATTCGTAGACATCTATGCTGATGACACTACTATCTATTGTAGCACATCTAAGACCGTAAACGACCAAGTTCTCTCTGATTCTCTCTCCTCTGATTTTGGGCAAGTGGTGCAATATGGAAAGAGGTGGCTTGTTACTTTTAATGCATCTAAAACCAACCTTTTATCTTCACATCATCAACGCTCTGATCTCCATCCGGCATCAATTGAAATAAATGGCTCTCGTCTTGGGGAGGCCTGATGTTTTGATAAGCTTCTGGGCTTACTCCTGATCTTAAATGGAACACATACATTAAATCCGTTGCCAAAGCCGCTAGAAAAATGGTGGGATCCTTCTATAGATCCAGTAGATATCTCACTGCTGATGCAATTCTCTATCTATATAAGAGCCAGGTACGTCCAAGGATGGAGTACTGTTGCCACATTAGGGCAGGTCGATTTGCAACTTTTTTTTTTAGAAAATAAACATGGCACTGGTGATGATAGTTGGGATTTGATCTGATAAGAACATATACCAAAAATTAGATTCCCATCTTGAACAGAAAATTGAGCATTTAATTTTAAAAATCGTGTAGAAAAACGCTGAAAAATCCTTCATTTTCATAGCATTTTTCACAACACTGACTTTGAAATTTCACTATTTTTATAAAATATTCAATTAGAATTGATATATTTATATGAAATACATTGAAAGAAAAATAAATACATGAATTATAATTTTAATTATGAATCACACCTAGCAAAATATCTCAACTTTTACTGCATTGATTAAAAAAAATGTAAAAAAAAGCTAATTAGCAACTAAGTCTTTTAAATTTCACAATTCATAAAGATATGTGGAGATGTATTACACAATATAACAAATGTGCAAAGCTTCTTTCTTAGAACTGCACGCCTATGGAATTGTCTTCCGTTTTTCCGCTTTCCAGCTGATTACAATATGGTTGTCTTCAAGTCTAACATAAACAAGTTTTTGATGAGCCGTTCCATATAAGTTAACAAATTTACTGAATCTCCATTACTAACGGTTACTATATTGTCCAATTTCTACTGTAACTCTTTAACCCTTATCCTCGATTGACATCTTGGCATTGATAAGTGGTGATGCCTATGTAAAAAATAAAATTATATGAAAATAATCATAACAGTATGAAATAACTTATCATATGCAATTAACAAGAAAATCCGACGGTGCTCGGGATTTAATGATGATTTTATTTACTTACTCTTCAGAAGGAAAAGCACAGTTTCTGTTCTATGAAACGTGATAATCATTATTATTAATATTATTGTTATTGCTATTATTATTATGACTATTATTAATAGAATTATTGTTGTTTTATTATTATTATTATTATTATTATTATTAATAATAATATTATTGCTGTTATTATTATTCTTACTGTTATGATTATTAATATTATTAATGCTGCTATTATTTTCATTATCATATATTGTTAATATTATTGCTGTTATTGTTTTGTTGATATTAGTTTTGCTCTAATTACTATTATAATTGTGGTTGGTTTTTGTTATTATTTTTGTTAATTATTATTATTATTACTATTACTATTATTATCATCATCATTATTATTACTATAATTTTTGCTATAATTACTAGCATGATTATTGGTGTTTTTTTGTTATTGTTGTTATTATTATTGTTGTTGCTATCATTATTATTGCTGTTATTACTGAAGCTATTGTTTTGTTTTATTATCATCATTATTATTATTATTGTTGTTGTTGTTGTTATTATTATTATTATTATTATTATTATTGGTGCTGTTATAATAATAATAATAATAATAATAATAATAATAATAATAATAATAATAATAAATAAATAAATAAATATTATTATATAGATAAAGAAAATAATTTATTCAGCACAATAAAATTAGTTCGACATAAATTCGCATTACCAGAAGTTGAAAGTATATATATTTCTTTTCATTTACAAAAACTGTCAATATTTTTTGTCACGAAATGTTAACAACTTCAAGGTATTAAATCAAATTCAAAAGACAACAATTTTATTAATATCAATAAAGCAAATATTACTTTGATAATGAAATTATTTACAAAGGATTTTCGTTCTGAAAATTATATGATATTTTTTCTGTAAAAATAACATTCTCCGCCGGTAATCTTTAAACGTGAAAAAAAAAAAAGAAATCTTTATTAAATTTAGTGAGATGCTGCAGGGTACAGAAAACCATAATTTCGCTAATGAAATTCGGTCAAATAACTTTACAACAATTTAACTGTTTCAAAAGAATTATTCTAACATCTTAGGATCATTTTCGAAACGCTTTTAAAACATTTAATGTTAGTCGAAAAATGTTTGGATTATTCTACTGTACCCTAATTCCGATATAAGTTTCTACCTATTTTATCCAAGTAGAGGATTACATCGTTAAAAGATGAAGTATTATTGCCATGTCTTGGCAAGTACCTGTCAAAGCACTTCATTGTTTAGACTCCGAAGCCAAGCGTTTTTCGGTTCTTCAAACTCACCCTGTAACAGAGTCCATATGATCGCGTTGGAAAATATTAACAGGAACTGTAGAATAGCTGGTTTTCGATTATATTAACAGCAGTATCCGAACAAAACACATATACAAATACGGAAGTGTGAGCGGACATGCGTGAAAAGGGGAAAAAAAGGACACCATATGATCGAGAGAAGCAAAGTGCGCCGAGGAATATGGCCGTATAAAGACGAGAACGTGCTGGCTACGGCTAGCGTATGGTCGAGGAAAAACAAGAAAAAAAAACGCACCCGGGAGAGATGACATAGGGCTCCACAGTGGTGGCGAGATACTTTTAAGCTGGTGTCGAGACGGCAGGGTTTTGTTAATATCATGGCAAACAAATGAATAGTTAGAAAAAAAAACAGGCATTGTTTAAAAAGTAAGTATAATAAATGCCTTTTTCTAAAACAGAAAGAAAAACCGAGTTTGATTTATTTTTGCTTGTTGCTCTACTTTATCGTTATTTCCATGAAAAGTGCTTGTCTGAGCTTGTCGAATATAAGAGTTAATGAATGTAAGGTGTTAGTGTAGTAATCGTTAATGGTGAAAATTAAATAGAATTTTATTATTTATGAGGGCGGGTCAATACGAACTTCTTTGCATAGGATTTGAAGGCTACCATATTGTATTGATCAATTTCGATTGTCAATTACTACATCTAATTAACCATTATCCTCGAGTGACTCTTAGCCCTGATGTTGATCTATCGGTAAGAAAACAATAGCATAAGCTTTACAATCAAAACCTATTTTTATATAATTAAATAAGACTTCCGTGTATTTTAGACCCTTCCGTAGACTCTGCCACATCGAATTATGGCTATTCGTCTGGTGTAAAATAAAAAGTGTATTTTTAGAGGCGGCAAACTTTAAATTAAAATTAATCACAGAAAAATATCTGTATTATACAAATATCTTGTTTATTCCAAAGATTTAATGTTAACATTTATAATTTAAAAATGCTATTTCCGGTATATAGCCCTATAGCTTGGCGTAATCTAGAGGTCTAATTTTCACACACTCTATGCATTAAATTAGGTTGTATTTCAGCAATAATGCATCCAATGTTATCTTCTAATTGGTCTATTGTATCTGGTTTATAAGTAAAGACATGGAAATTTACATATCCCCAAGGAAAATAACTCAATGGGGTTACATCGTATGAACGAGACGGCCAGTTGAGAGATTCATTTTGTGAAATTTGTCGGGGTTTTTTTTCAAATTGATTATCGATATAAATTTTCGCCATTTGTAAACGCTGCTCGGGTGTATGTCTCTTCATGATGAATTGCCAAACCAAGCTGAACTCAAAATAGTTGATAGTTGCTAAATCTGCACTAAAAATAATATATACATCATAAAGATATATATATATATATACTAGCAAAAGTACCCGTCGTTGACTGGGTTCAAAAACAGCCTACATAAAATGGACTCTGATTTATTAAAGTATGATAGGTTATGAAAAGGAAGGGTTGTAATGAGATAGCTTCGAATTTGGGGGTATCAAAACCAAAGCAAAATATGATGAAAGTAAAAATAAAATAGATAAACCCCATAATTTATTATACCATACCTGTTCACACTGAAACACTTATCACAATATTCTGTGGATTTATATTAAAAAAAAAACTTGTAAAAGACATATTTACATTCTATGGAGGTCAGGCGCGAACGAACACCCCATAATTTTATTATATCATATTTCTTCAAACTGAAACATAATTATCAACGTATACTTACGCAGATAGATATGAAAAGTCTTTATTAACGTTTGTGCCTATTTCCATTCTATGGACACCAAGCGCGAACGCAGACCCCGCAATTTTATTATACCATCCCTATTTCAGTTAAAACATACTTATCAAAGTATTCTTATGTACATCTATATAAAAAATACTTGTAAACGTTTCTTTTTTTTTGTTTTATTTCCACACTTTGTGGACCAGGCGCGTGCGCAGACCATACAATTTTAATGAACCACCGTTCTGCAGGATCAAACATACACATTCCTATGTCTCGATACATCTTCTATCATTATATGTAATCAGTTTTTTTAAAATAGCCAACCATATAGAAGCCTATTCGTGACCAGACACACACACACACACACACATTCAGCTTTATATTATAGATATATAAAGTTGAAGAATATTGGCTTGTTTTGTGCATGTTAGACTCTTGTAAGTAACGTGATCTATGAACGATTTTGTAGTCAATGTTTTCTTTTGCTAGTTTTTCTTTTCAGAAAAGTAATAGCTTTTGGGTTAATTTTCTTTCTTCAGCAAGAATTAAAATTTAACAGAAGTTCACAAAAGATGGCAGTTCACTTTAGATAATCAAAGTTAAGCGATATTGAATATTAAAATAACTTGTGCTACGTGTGAGAGGGTTTAGTATTAGGTATTTTATAAGCTATCAAAAGTTTGCACATGGGCCTTTGGGAATAAACGGCTGGTTTTCTCATGATTAATTATCACGTTAGATAGGAAGAATGTGTCGTTGATAGAGAGGTGATACTACAGAAGATGATTCAACAAGGCCGGATAAAAGAAAGATAAGATTGTGTAAGAACTGATGTAATTTTGGAATATCTAAGTCCACGGTAAATTTCAAGATTTCGGAAAAGGTTATGTTCATAGTAGATACTCGCTGGTTGGCCCATGTTGTAGCCAACGAAGTAGGTCGTCTTGTTAGATGATGCAGGGCGACAGGTAGTTATTATTTTTTAACTGTTATGTATAAAAAAAAGTATGCAGAGTAAGTTTTGAAAGAAAGGAATGTTTAGTTCAAATATTTATGTTAATGCAGAAACAATAACAAGAAAATTATGTGGTGGAAATTAATAATAGGTTTCCATACCTAGAGATAAAAATGAAATTGGGCTAGAGAAAACGTGACTGATTAGTTCTCCCGTTAGGTAGTTGTGTAGTCGAATGGCGTAGACACAAAGAATTAGTTTTAATATATACAAACAGAGTTAGTCAATTAGAGGTAATTAGAGAGAGACGGGGCTTAAAAGTCGGGAGAGGAAGTCCCAGAAAGCCAAAATGTGAACAAAACGTTGTGATATCTCAAGATGCCCGACCAGAACCACAGAATATATGTTGTTATATATGAATATAATTATTGTGTCATGTCGTCTTGAAATAACCAGGTATGTGTTTATTTGTTTTTAAAATGAACTGATATTCATGAACTGTCCATAACTGTTGAAAATACCAGCATCACTGGACATCTGAAATGTACAAACAGTCTAATATATAAACCACTATGATATACACTCTTCTTCGTCATTCATCAAAGAACTCGTTTCCCTCCCGTCGTCATGTACAAGCATTCGTTTGTACAAGTAATTGTCTCCCCCATCTAAAAATATATTGTCAATATGTCCACGTAATCGTTCGTGTCAGCATCACAAAACAAGCTATACGTCTATAAGATTCGGTCTTCCACCGACCACGGAATCATCTGCATAATTGGATACAGCAATTATATATATACAGAATATATCCACCCGTTAGGTACATAATATACGTCACTCTAAGTTTAAACAAACTCGGCCATCCAACAATCTTATATGACTATGATCCTGATATTTTAGCTTAATCTTGAAATGCTCGGTAACGAAACATATTTTGACGGAATTTCAATTTCTCATTGTTCCAAATTTTAATAGGAATCTGATTTTCTTTGATAACAGTAATGAACTTTCTTTTTGTTTTAACTAAGATCAAAGTGTAGTATCTGTGTAACAGACCACGGACGCGCGTATGGCAGCAGCTGTTGTATGCAAATGACCGAGCCATGTGTACGGTGTCACTGCAAGAAGAAGTAAGAAAAAAGTAAGAAGAAGTAAAGAAAAATATTTATTTAAAAAAACGTGGCGGAGAAGGAAGAGATAGAGTGAGAACGACAAGAAAAAGGCGCGTTCTATACATGGTCGGGCATAGACTGAGTACCACTTTTTCGACACGGCAGAGTCTTGTTAAGCTACTAGGGGTATGATAAGACATTTGAATAAGAGACAAGACGTTATTCTGGAAAGTACCTGTAAATAAATGTATGTTGTTGTGTTGTTGAGTCGAATTCTTGTCGTTGTTTCATTACGACTGTCTCGAGTTTTGATATATGACGACTACATTACATCAGTTCTGTGCTGCACTTTGTTTATCCTGTCCTCGGTCAGTGAAAAAAAAAACTTTTTATGCAATATTTAGTTTTGTTTCAACCCTTTTTTGAGAGGCTAGATTTCTTCATATTAAAAATTTGCCTTGTGTCTAACTTTGCCCTCAAAGGGTGACAAGTACATAGGAACAGTAGAAAGGTTGAAATTAAAGTTTTCCTTTTAACTGCCGAATTCTGTTAAATGTTCATGCAAAAAAGGTTTTCTTCTGCTTGCAATGTTTCAGCAGAGGCAAAAACTACAATCCTTATTTCTTTTCTTGTTTCGATGTTCGTAAAAAGGTGTGTCTTTCTTTCCACTAACACACGAATTAAGTGTACGTTCAAACTACTTCAAGTCAAAAAAAAAACGCATCTTCTCCCAAAATGAAAGAAATACCGCGTTTTATATGCTTAAATTCGACAGCGCCTTAATTTGCATATGCCACCTTTTTGTTTCCTGTCAGTCGAGTTTCGAGTTTGAGTGTCGGTAACTTTTTTACAATACGCACACGCCACCCTTAGACGTTTGTTTCTATGACTGTTATCCCAAAGTGTTTGTGTTATCAACGTCTCCATTGCATAACTAACCTGACTAAATTATATAATTGTGCGAAGATGTGTCTTATATGTATTTGGTAAGAGACAAATGCAAATTCCTAAACTATGGATTTATTATGTAATCAGAAAAAGAAGCCGAAACCATTAAAATTGATGTGTATTATTTCGAAAAATGTCATTTCTTTAATAGTAATCAATATTTTGTAACTGGAAACGGATCTGCGATATTTTCTCTTTATGGTTTTAGCACGTTGTCCAATGTTTTCGTTATCAAGTAATGATGCCGACAACATTGTGCGCTGACAAGCATGAGTAGGTTTTCATTCGCCTCGTTTCCCAATAAACTACAAACGGCCAGGGCACACCCTGTTCAATATTTGATCAACCTTCGATATTTCGCGTTTAATATCAACATGTTTCCCTTCGGCTTAACCTGACACCGGTTCGATATTCCACCAAACACGCAAGGTGTGTCTCCTTTCTTTTTCTCCGGATATTCCTTCAATAAGAATAATAAAGCCATTGGCGAAGTCATGGGTGGTGTTGTAGTTAAATAGTTCAACTTGTAATGTTTACATGCTACGTCACTGGCGTCAGCTGTGTTGGTTTTAAGAGGTGGCAATTTACATGGATATTGGCACAGATGATTAGGTAAGAGCGGTTCTTACACCTCTTGTCCCGGCGCATTATAATCATTATTGCTAACCTTTGGCTATATTTTCTTTCGGGATTCATCACCGATTGCATTTCTTACTAATAAACGTAGGCATGTGGTATTATTCACAAACTATACAAATAAATAAACATTTGTATTGAACCAGACAGACTATGCTCCACAATACAGAGCATGGTCCTTATGGATAACCTTAAAGAATAATTAAGTAAAAAAAAACACCGAATAATCAAGCGAAAGTTCTCGCCAAGAATTTAGTCATAAAATAATTAATTTCCTTAAATCCTAAACCTTAAACGTAAATATCTTCCGACAAATTCGACTAAGAGCAAAATTGTACCCCTTCAGTTTATAAGTCCAAACTACCGGAAAATGTCCTACTCTCGTAGATTATTTCCTCAGATCGCTAGTCTTTGGAATTCTTTCTTTGTTTTCCCGGCTGCACTAACAGGTAGCAATTTAAATTTAATATAAAAACATTTTGCTACAAAACTCCCAACTTGGGATGCCCTCCTATATATATATATGGTCTCTACTCATAGTAGTATATTATGTTTCTGTGGTAATATGCTTTGTTTTGATGAATACACGTTTTTTCTAAGTTACGGAATAATCTAATAACATATTTTTATTGAAATCGCCCGAAACAACACAGGAAGCCATTTGATGTAAAGAGCTAACAAAAACGAAAGATGCTTATCACAAACACAGGAGATGCTTATTGAACTTAGTCTTTTCAAGACTAAGGCTGTAGGTAGAAGAAAAACAGTGAGCAGGAAGAGAGTTTCACAACCCTGCCCTGCAGTCTTTAAAAATAAGCTACTGGAATCAAAAGCGGTACATGTACATGTAAAGCTATATATATATATAAATATATATATATATATATATATATATATATATATATATATATATATATATATATATATATATATGTTTATAAATGTCTTTCCTGAACACTAACCAAATCTGAATCTAGTAAACTAAATTAGTATACTCTCAATCTTTTATCTTATTGGTCCCCAGAAAAAAGTAAATTCACCCTTGTCCGTTCGTCCGTTCGTCTGTCCGCACTTTTCTCAATAAATGCGCCTTGGATTTTTTTTAAATTTTGCACAAACATTAAACATAATATGAGTAAAACAGTAACAACGGATTTTCCGGGAAAACTCCGGTTGGCCCCCTAGGTGTGCCTTTCGGGTTAAAACGGCTAAAATTGACACTTTTGTGCTTATTAAAAAAAATTAATGCCTTGGATTTTTATACAGCTTACTGGAAAGTTGTATCTAACTGATTTCTATATAATTTTGTTTGTCTATACTTCGCGATAACTCTTGGGTGTGCCCCAGGGGCTCTTTTAGGGTTAATAAAAACACTTCGTTTTGTGGACTATTTTACAACATTTGTCCAAAATTTTCTGTATGTCTATTTAGCAATTTTGCATGGTGCTGAACTCAAATTTAAATATGTTAAGGCCTTGGGGACTTTGTGGCTAAATGGAAGGGGAAAATGATGAACTTACTCATTTTTTTTTTTTTTTTTTTTTTTTGCATGGTGCAAAACTAACATTTATATATGTTAAGGCCTAAAACTGCACCGTTTGTTCATTTTCACCAGGATTTAACGTCCCCTGGAGACTTTTGGGGCTAAATGGGTGAGAGGGGGGGGCAAATGGCATTCCGCTGAACATAGTCATTTTTATGTCTCGTTCACAGTGCACTCACATGGGACCATGCATGCTTCACTTGTTATTTTTTATAGTTACTTTTCACTCACTTGATCTATTTTTTATTAACACGTTACCACTTCTCAAAGTCTAAGGGCAACTAGAGGACAAGGGTAAATGGTTTGCGTTTAGCTGATGATGAGAGTAACACCATAAGGATTGCAAGCGTCGGAAGGAATTTGATTACTTAAGGTTACCGCCTAACAAGAACTTACTAACACTGGACTTAAGAACGACCCTGCTGTAGTCCATTAGGAAGCAGACGGACAGTTCTTGGAAAGAAATTCTGCTCACGGAAAATTCGATTAGCTCATGGTACACAGAGAAAGAGATGAAAATTTCTTACAGCTGTTATAGATAGACGAGTTTTTGTCGCATGTCTTTTCAGGAGGAAACTAAAGGTTAAAGTTTATTCGAACACCTAACGTAAAAATAAGTGGTGTTTTTTATCTACTACATTTAAGCGCATTCGTTATGTTAACTCATTTAGATGTGCATTTTATGTTCGACATCTATACTTCTATTGTACCTGCTTGATTTGTATTACAAGAGTCGTCTTTTATCCAAATGAGGTAAAGAATAGATATAGATTATTTTCTCGGATAAATTTGGTAAATAGGATACGTTTTGGACAAGGATCACACTATAAAGGGTTGCGTTGTACGAATAAATGCCGATATGGGAAATAGTGTTCCAGTTGTTACATAGCTCAAGTAGTCCTCACCGAAATTACTTAACCAGCAACAGTAATCACATACACTCAATCCTGTTTATTTTATCGTTAATTTTCTCACCATTTTCTCCTTCTATAAGAATTATCCTTTATCTCATGTTTTCAATAACAGAGGTTTCACCAAATAAATAATTTTCGTTAATGATGTGTTTAAAAAAATAACAGAAAGTATACACAGTCATAAAGTTACAACAATGTAATAATACGAGGGTCGTTCCAAATGTGAAACCTATTTTTTAACGCATAAAGTTGAAGAAATACGAAGACAGGAGTAGTACCATTAAAATGAACGACCTTTTGTGCTTCAGAATATTTTCCTACATAGTCACCATCATTTTAAATGCACTTTTTGCCAGCGATGAACGATGGCTGTGCATGGGCGTCCGGAGTGCACTTTGTCATACGAGAATCGTTCTAAAATCAAAGCCTGTTATTTTTTAACGCAGAAAATTGAAAAAAAATTACCACGAAGACGGGAGTGGTAGTATTAAAACGAGCGACGTTTTGTGCTCCATAATTTATCTTTCTACATAGGCACCACCATTCTCGATGCACTTTTGTCCAGGAATTCAATGCGGCATCTCTACTTTTGACGTACGTCTATGACAGGGGTTGATTTATTTGAATCTCACACCATCAATATCTATAAAGACAGATGAAACTCTCGGATTATGAATGCATAAGTCAATGCAATATGAGGACAATGCAATAAGAAAAAGACAGAAAATTCATCGTCCACTATATATCAAAGTAGATTTGAACACTGTCAACACAATGAAAAGTGCTTTAGGTGGCGCCTCCAAAAATGGAACAACAGTAATATATCTTATAATGTTTCTAAATTTTAGAGATGAGGATTGATACTTTGGACTATGTAGATATGTTAGACTACATCTTGAGTTTTATTAGAACAAAATTTCGGCCGATGAAACCTCCGGCTTTTTTCATTCGGTTCTTGTCGAATTTAGGAATCTCTCTGTAGAACACAGGAACCTTCCTGTCGAATTCGGCAATATGCACGGAATTTCTAACGAACCCCTTTTATTTAATCCACAATCTACTATTTTATTTGTAACGCCACGTGTCCTTACGCAGGGAACAGTAGCTAAACTGATAGTTTACTTATTAAAATTAAGTTATAAGTGACACGCTTCTTAACTTAAAAGCTCAAACTTTAATGCGAACGATATTAACAATACAAATGCGAATTAATAATGATTTCTACCGACTGACTGCCGGAACGAAAACAAGCTACACGCGAGAATTAAATAAATGGTTCCTTTCGCAATTTCGTGCAGATTCCTTAGTTCCACAGAAGGATTTTGAATGTAATACACACGTTTACACACGCGTTTACATTTAAATACTTGCGACTCAATACGCTGTACCAGAGTACATCGCAAGGAACAAAAGACAAGTAATAACTTGACTCATATTTTCCATTGTAACAACAAAATTTATTTCCGGGTAATTTCCCCTATAAGACCTGATCGTGTTCCTTCTCTCTGACCTCTGTCCTATCGAACGTCCTCTGTCTGTGCACACGTTCTTTCTTATATTTTTTCTTTTGCCCTACCGTGACGTCACTTCGCATACGACTCAGCATTTGCATACACGCGTCCGCGCTCTGTTACAAATTCTGAGTTTGACAAGACACATCTGAAGACGGTCAGAGGTTTCATCGGCTGAAACGCTGTTCCAATAACACTTAAGATGGGAACAGTAGTTCGAATAATGTAAATTTTTAGGACTTTATCTGGCTTTTATGTAGGCATAGATTGCATCAAATGTCAGGTAATTTGTGGGTCGAAAAAAACAACGGATCCAACCATTTTGCTAGCAAGATTAATAACAGATTGAATGTAGGTTTCAGTGTCCGGTCTAGAGTAAAAGTAAATACTGAGAAGATAAAAATGTTGTAGTTTGTTAGAAGCATTGTCCATAGTGTGAAAGGAGCTGTGTTTGAAGTCTATATCAATGCGGTTCGTAGGAAAACCGTGGACACGAGTTCGTATATGAAAGAATAATGACAATATTAGAAGGAATAATAAAACAGACCAAAGGAAAGCCTCGCCGCACAATTGTATACTTTTTTATTATTTTGTCATTATTCTTTTATATACTAACTCGTGTCCACGGTGCTTCCTATGAACCGCATTGATATAGCCTTCAAACACAACTCCTTTCCCAAACCCTAAGAATTTTAAGCGAATCATTGTTTCCAGAATAAATTCCTCTTTACATAATATATCTTTTTTTAATTTCACTTAATTTGATTTTAATAACTGATTAAAAAAGAATACAAATATTGCGAATAGAAATCATGGGGATTCTTTAAAGGCAAAGCTAGATAAAAGCTATTCAGAATCATATAATATCAAAATTAAACAAAATATGTTGCAGGATTCTACGGAAGTACCACGATTCTTAAACACTAAAATAATTTCCTGGAGTTCTTTTTGATGATCTGGTCGATTGAGAAGAACACTACTTCAAACTATTTTCATATATGGAAATCAACGTAATCTCACTTATAAAAACCATCACCGCAATGACCAGTGACAAATCTTAGCTCCAATAGTCTCTCTTGGCTGACAAATATTTAACTGTCCTTTTAAGAGTAGTTGTTATCCTCGTATGCAAATTAAAATAATACAAACAAGTTTCTGTTTTCCATTTAAAATCGAGTGCTCAGCGTACTAAATCGCTCACGCACTCTAAAGCAGATAACCCTACATTTTTTGTCAATTATTACAGTAGATAGCATGTAAGTCTCCTTTATATTTTAAATCACAGAAGTGTGGCATGTTCTAGTAAACTACAAAGTAAACAAGTTGCAATAATTTGCAGATAATCAAATGCAAAATAAAACATCACTTAATCAAACAAAGAAATCAGTTCCATTCCACAACTCTTCCAGATCCTGTTGTAGATATTTTCGCTGGTCACCAATCATTAAAATCGGCACGATTCTCTTTAGAATGCAAGCACTTGGAACACTCAATAGATTCCCAAATCATTTCACTTGATAGCGTTGTAGAATGGCATATTTTCCATATGGATTCTCTAGAGAATTTCACTCACCGTTAGCATATCTTGTCATTTAACTCCAATTGTTTTTCTCGGCCATCCAAATATGGAATCACTTGAGTTGTTGGGCATATCTGCTGTACACCGTCTACGTGAATCGAAAAAGTGTCTACGACTCACGTATATAATTGCCTTGTCAGCATCATTTATGTGTTGATGTTATCTCTACATATATAAAAAACACTCTGTGTGTACCTGTGTATCATTTCGTTCCCTATGCACTCCGAAATAGTTGGGCCGATATTTTTGAATTTCACACAAGTGTACTTCATATGTCTGGGAGTGTTCTTAGATAAGTTTTGTATCGGAATGTCTCCGATAAATATCGATAATCGACAAAAGGGACAGTCTAATTTTGACTAAAGTGAACACCCTTATACGATCTATCATCACAAGCGCAGTGGAAAAATTTTACCACTACACAAGCAGACGTACCCGACTTATGACATCAACACTACGTTCTTGGATAAGACAGAGGCACGTTCAAAATGAACTTTTTATGTTTAGAGCACACTTGAACCATGATACTTGACTTTTACATTTTAAACTTTAATTGAATCCATTATATAAAAATAATTTTATAAAATCAACAGTGGATTTTCTACCTTGAAATGTTAGGCACAATGTATTGTAGACTAAGTCACTGCAGGGAGACATGTGAAGCTTCCTTTCGGTTCACCGCGGTGGATCAATCGATTTGGTTGAAAATTGACGATTAATCGATTTCGATGAAATAGAAGTATTAAATGTGTGAAATATATTGCTTCTCATTTAATCCCGTGCAGCATCAGGCATCCTTCAAGTTAAAGATTAAAATGGCGTTGATAAATACTTATTGGTTGAGTAAAAAAATTAATAAAATGTGATTTTTTAAATATTGAATAAGTTGGTGAGTCAGTGTACGGTGGCCATCTGGGTGAAATTCACCTGGGCGATGAGTAAATTAATAAAATGTGTTTTTATAAACCTAAAAAGTGGAACAATTACAGTGGAATCATATGGATACATTCGGCAACGAAACATTCAATCTAACAGCATGATATTTAATTTGAGCAACGTAATCTAAACAACGTGACATCAATGCAGGTTTGGCTCAGGGGTCGATCGTTAGACTCATATTGTTCATGATTTTCAACTACCTATTTAATGCAATTGCGTCCGAGATGGATATACGAACCTCGCAACGAAGTCATCTCTGCATTGAGCGTAACCAAAGAGCCACTATCAACCGCGGCAGTAAATTTAAATATTTATAAAAACATAAACGTTACTAAATGTCTACAGTGATAATTCTAGTTTAACTTACAAACATTAATTAGATCCTTCCAATACAAGATACAGAATGCAAATTATCCACACAGCGTAACATAATTGCGGGTGTACTTCAGGTATCGATCTTTGGATATATATATTTTTCTGGACTTTCAAAAGAAATTTCCCTGATCAAATTGTGTCCAATATGAATATCGATTGCTGTAATGTTGTGTCAATGTGCTTGTTCTACAAATACTTTAATGAAATGTGCTCCGACAAACTTGCTGCACTTGAACCATCTCAACATACCCAGGCAACCCCGAAAATCAGTACAATCTCATTCCTGCACTATAGAGTTCCCAGTTGCCCGTAAGATTTATACTCGAGTAGCTTTTACTTCTCAGACTGCTTTCCTGTGAAATTCACTCCGTCATCTCTGTTTCTCTAACTGTATGTTCCACATCTTCAGTTCCTCGCAAATAATTGCGTGTACAGTTCCCACACTGACATTAAACCTTTCACTTATCGTCTCTATAGACACACGACGGTTTTTATGAAATTCTGTATTTGGCCAATCAACTCTGTCGTTCTGATATCCTTATTACTCTCACATCTCTCATCATCCCTCACAGACTCTTTACCTTCCTTGAATTCCTTATGCCATTCAAAAATTGATGCCCGATTCATGCAAGATGATCCAAAAGCAGTTTATAGCATTCCATACGTTTTTTATGCATTTTTCCAAGTTTATTTATTCCAAGTAATTTATATTGCGTATCGTTTTTCTAAAGTGTTCTTACGCTCAGAGTGCATTGTTGAAATTCACCAGCTGTGACAACCAGGTTTTAGTAGGGTGTATTCCAACTCCTGCTGTAGTTTATTTTTTTTAACCTGAAATCATAAAAATTTGTCAGTCATCACATAAGATTTATAGCAATAACATACTGAATTTTCAAGAGTCTACGATGATTTTAAATGCCTGTACAAAAAAGTCTGGAAACTTATTGAAGACACCTCATGCATACAGAACAGAAGAGCATTTTAGCCACTAGACGTCATACTGGATATATTCACAACGTGAAAGAGACATCTGTTAAATAGACGCTGTTTATACACCGAGCCACAACACAACAGTTGTAGTCAGCTGCGAAGTAAAATGGAAATAATTATAGAGTAGAGATTAATAGCAACGACTATTCTGCGAGGAAGATACAGTGAGTGAGAGAAGAGGACATTGCCAATTAGAATATAAAGTCGAGTTTGTACTCTGCCAAAGCAGGAAAAGTGAGCTCTAAGCGGCACTAAAAGGTGTTCGAAACTAGGAATTATACGCCGCGTTCTAATTTGTTGCAGAAGCAAAACTTTTTCGGACTCCTGTATAAAAAAGAGTATCTCTGGAATCATGGATTTAATCTTGTTGTATAGCCTTCTGTAATGTTTTTCTTATATAAAAATTTATCTAATGTGTCTGTGACGTCTATATTGGATGTGGGAGTATATAAGTGTTCATGTATGCGCATGTATGCAACAGGACCATAATATATGAGACGATTCCTTCAAAAATGAGTAACGAATAACATTGTCGGTGGGGACACCAGCAAAAAACACATACCTTCTTTCTTGCTTCGTGCAATTAAAGATGCTTTTCTTCGGAAAAGAAAACGCCAAGACGCGAATTAAATTTTGATATAATCACTTATTTTCATGCTGGGTCACTTCTCGAAGTTAGCCATGCTACCTACACGTCAAGTTTTTTTTTTTTTTTACTTCCGCGGGAGCCAAGTCCCAACCCCTACTAACGCGTTGAGTACCGAACTGATTTTTTTTCTCTGCGTGTATATCTAACTATCTTTTCTTAACTTTCTGGCCACGTGACCAGTAATAAATTTACGTAGCACAAAAATAACACTCACCCTATCTTTGTTACGTAATTGTATTAATGTTAGTTATGAAAACTAAAATTCCATTTCATCAAGTTCATATTCCTGGTACATCTTTTAACATAAATATTTTATCTTTAAATACCTAATCAGCCTCGATACATGCTTTATGTTATTCAAACATTCCTTTTATATTGAGATATTTCTACTAACTAAACACGAATAATCAAGCTACCCAGCATTTTTCAAAGAACCAAGAACACAGCACTCTGATCTACTTTGAGGAGAGCAAACAGACATTATTGAGGAGGCATCAATATAAAGGTTATGGAAATAACAAGGTAATTCCAAAGATTTATTTTTAAAATTTAAATTTTTATTAAATAAGACTTTTTTTGCACATGATCAAAATTAAAAGACTAGAGACAAAATTCTACTAAATTGTACAAAATGTATGAAAAGTGTAGAAAACATTTTATAATCAAACTTAATAATGAGGTCTACCTCCACTGCTTTTGATGACTTCAAAAATTCTTTAGGGCATGCTAGAAATAAGGGTTTCCATTAAGGTGCGGGGGGATCCTGCTCCCGTTTCTGAAGATGGCTTCACGAAATTCATTTTTGTTTCGATAAACCTCTCTTGTCATCCATCTCCAAATATTTTCAATTGGGTTTAAATCCGGTAAGCATATAGGATGTCCCAAGAGATGGACTCCATTTTCTTGTAGAAAGCTCAAGACCCATCTTGCAGTGTGGATTGCAGCATTATCCTGTTTGAATAACCATCCATCCCACACAAATGATGACACTCCATCATCAAAGATGCTTTTTGTAGCATGTTAACATAACCAGCTGTTGTCTGACGACCCTGCACCACCTGGAGCTCTATCGTCCCTCTGCAAAAAAGATACCCCATACGATTACGGGCCCTCCACCACTATGACGTGTGGAAAAAATGTCAAGGGGCATGTTTTTGTCATGCTAATATCGCTGGAAGCCATCAGGACCATCTAAATTGAATTTTTTTCTCATCAGAAAACATGACTTTCTTCCACTTCTCAACGTCCCAGGTTTGGTATTCACGACCAAATCTTTAGCGGTCCACTTTGTGATGTGGAAGCAATCGAGGAATTTGGTTTTGCTTTTAATTTACCATGCCTTTTTGTTGTAAGTGTCGTCTGGTGGTTATTGGACTGTAATCAGCATCTGTAACCGCCTTAATTTGACGAGAAGACTGTCATTCATAACAACCCGTCTGATTCTTCTACTCGATGCAGGAGAAATGTTTTGGGCGGGGGGGGGTCTACCATCCATCCCTACATAGGATTTTGCTTTTCCATAATTCTCAGTTTTCTTTTGAAAGTTGCAAATAACAGTTTTACTGCGATTTAGCTTAGCTGCTATCGCTCGCTGTGACAAACCTTGCGTATGGAATCCTAGAATTCGAGAGCGCTCAATTTCGGTTAGTTTTCTTGCATTAGGCATGGTAACACCTTTACACAGTGATTGCTAATCTCTAACTGAACTAAAAACATTATAATTACCATAAATCTAACAATTTATACCATTGCTCTTATAATTTTGATCATGTGTAAAAAGCTTAATTTAATAAAAATTCAAATTTTTAAATAAAATTTTTGGAACGAACCTTTTTGTTTTCATAACCTTTTAGATTATAGTATTGGTAACCTTAAGTCGGAAGAGTTTAAAATCTATCCTTTTAAAAAGTTGGGGTTTTTTTTCTAGATTTTTAAGCGGTCTTAAATTTTTGATCAGCATGTATTTTCTCTGTTGGTTGTGTATTGTACTTCTATTTGGAAAATCTACCCTGCATCTTTTATGGAATATTCCCATCGCCAACTAATGAGGCTGTTTTTCAAGGGCTTCCGCCGAGCCTAATTTTTCTAGTTATTAATTAATTACATAATTCCTAATAGTTAAACGAAAGTAGTAAATAAATAATTATCTCCCTGGAATCTATGACTGCATAACTAGTAAGGCCAGGCATATAATGCCTGGCCTTACTAGTTATGCGGTGATAAATCAAGAGTAGGTCCTTCGATATTACAAGGACAGGTTCCAAATGAATGTTTCTGTTTAGAGCTCAACTGAACTATAATACTTGACTTTTGCATTTAAAACTTTAATTCAAGCTATAAAAATAATTTTACAAAAACAGTAGGTTCTCTATAGTGCAATGCAGACTACAATGTATTGTGGACTAAGTCAGTGCAGGTAGGCATGTTAAGCTTCCTCCAGGTGCACAGGCATGAGTCCCCAACCAGAGCAGTCAATCAATCGATTTGATTATAAAATCGGCGATTTCATCGATTTGGATGGCAATAAAAAATATTGGAGTGTGAAATATTCATTGATCGTCATTCAATTCCGGCCAACATTTGGTATCCCTTCTAGTAGTTTACTATGGTTACAATAACTAGTTTCAAAATGTTTCAAAATATTTCCAAATGGCTGACGTTACTGCCACGCACTTAGACATTAATAAAAGTAGACCTTTAGATCTTCCGTTCTTTACTGTATCGTAGAAATACACTCAAAAGTAAAAGTTATTTATATGACAGCCTCGGCTAATACTGACTTTAGTTTCAGTTATTTTTGTTTTCGTTTTCCCTTTTTTTATGTTTTTTTTATTCGGGTAAACATTTAACTTTCATCGTCTTTTTTTTCCACGAGTTACCTTCCTTCTTCATAGTACGTCTCAAATTGACTTGTGAGATCACGGCCCAGAGGGGGTGCCACTCAGACAGAAATTTTAATGCACTGAATTGAGGCCAACGTTGCTTGGTCACTCAGCTTTTTGTGTTTGTTTTTTATTATTTGTTTTCCTTCTCTCTAGTTTGTCTTGGTTGTTGCTTCCATCGAAGCTGGTCTACTTATTAAATAGAGAAGATCTGTTTTGAGCATGAAATGCGTTTTGTTTTATTTCGCCATTTTGTTTGTATTGTGTCAAATTGTTTTAGCTTGCGGTTATAACTTGGAAATAGAATTTGCCAAAGAAAAGATTAATATTTATTTTCTTTTGAAAAATAACATTTTAAAAAAAAGAGATAGTGCAACTGATGCAATAATTTTATTCTAGATCACCTTAGACACACACAGATATATATATATATATATACATATATATATAAAGTGAGAGATAGAAAGGAGATACATACATACATACATACATACATAGACATGAACAGGTAGATATACTTAGAGATATATAGTTCGGTGAATATGTATGACAGATATATGTACTGACAGATAATACAACTGTATATGACATAGATATACTTACAGATAAATATATATGCACATCTCTCTCTTTCTTCCTCTCTCTCTCTCTCTTTATATATATATATATATTATATATATATATATATATACGTACTTAGTTTATTAGTTAGCTAGGTAAATGTGTATGATATAAGCAAACTCTTTGTTTATAAGTAAACACTTACCGAGGATAAGAGCAATTTAAGAATAAGGGTGTGAAAAATAACACCATTTAAACAAAGAGATGAGTACGATTGATGCAATAATTTCATTCCAGATCTTCGGTTATCGTCATGAGGTAACCGAAAGGGATAGATAGATAGATAGATAGATAGATAGATATGTAACGTTTACGCACGTAGACCCAACACGTTGTAGCAGAGTAGGTTGCATGGAACATAGGACAAGTAATAACTCGTCTCCCTTTTTGTTTGTAACAACGACATTTGTTTCCGAGTATTTTTAAGAATAAATTGTGACCGTGCTCCTTCTCTCTGGTATCTGTCTTCTCGAACATGCTGAACGTTATCGTCGGTTTGTGCACACACTCTTTTTGTAGTCTGTTTCTTTGCACACGGCTCGGAATTTACATACGCGCGTCCGTGCTCTGTATCAGATAGATAGATAGATAGATAGATAGATAGATAGATAGATAGATATAAAGCTAACCAAAATATTCGGAGTTTCATGTCCCTCGTCAGTATAAATTCGTATTACTGTTACAGAAAAAAGGGCTTTCTCTTTCCATGTAAATAAGAAGAACATTAGATAAGTGGAAAACGAGATTAGGATAAGCCGAGACTCGAACCTTGTAAGCAAGGTTACGAAATAGAATGTTAGAAATCGGAATGTTAATCAGGTCTTTGATAAATTCTATTATAAATAGTTAGATATTGTTTATATTGTAAAAAGAAATGATTGTTCATTCTTTTATAAAACTGAATATTAAAAATGTCAGCTAAAAAGAATGAACCATACAAATTAAAAATATATTGTAAAAAATAGGTTGGGTTAAAAAATAGGTTGGTTGAGAATTCTTTGTTGTCAAAAGTGTGTGTGGAAAACGTGTACTTAGCCACGTGAATTGGCCACGTTTGGAAACACACTTCTGACGTCATAGCCAAAGAGAGATTCTCAATATAGGAGCTAGAGTTAGTCAGATCAGGATGGTAGTTGAGGCAGAACAGTTGAGTCTGCTAGTCAGCAGAGATCAGGAGAGTCAGTCAGTGGTAAGCTGCCCTTTTGGAAGCGAAGGGTAGAAAGATTAAACTTTGTAGAACAAATGTGAATTCCTGACGTCATCATCATTCGACCTGTCCAATAAAATAAAGAATCACAATCGATATTTGTAACTGTTTGTCTATGTGTCGTCATTCCACAAATTAAAAAGTAATGTGTTAATCATCTTATTATGAACATTGCGTAAATCTCCCAAGAGTATGTATCTCTCCTCCTCTCTATATGTGTTACAAGAAACATCCCAGAACTGTATAAATATCTGCCCCTCTCATCATTGTTGTATATATGTCCCTTATGCAACATTACCTAATTGTTTTATATATCCACATGGTGTCTAGTAAGGTTAGCTAACTAATCAGATTCATTTTTAGATAAATAATCAGAAATACAGACTAACAGACAGATTTACCTTTGTATAAAGAAGTGTATATATACATAGATGGACATTAGAAAACATTTTCCTAATAAGTCAACACTTACTTAGGTTAAAAGCTACTCAAGTATAAGGAAGGTGCTACCAGATCAGGCTGTCTGAATATGCCAGCTTCCTGGCCAAATATGTATCAACCATTGACAATATTGGTTCTTCTGTTTATTTTCGTTTTGCAAAAACTCAATTATGTTTTACAAAGCCAAAAGCAGAAACAACAATTTTCATCTACAAAACAACAAAACACAATGAATCAATATTTGAAGATATAAAGAAATTTAAGCATATAACCATTTTTTAATGATTGGATTTGGCATTAAATAATCCGAAAAATGGTTAATATGCCGTAAAACGAAAGAAATAAATCAAACATCATCAAGGATAAGAGTTGATGGGATTGATTAATATTTTTAGTTTTCTCGCAAGGAATATTATGAAAAGATTGAAAATGATGAATGGAATTGTCTTATTGGTGTTCAATTATGTCCAAAAGTTAAGTACACAAAGTTAAGACGACGGAAGTGGACTCAGTTTAGCTAAAATATAGAACAGAAGTCACTAATCATTAAACGAAATATACAACCATATGGAAATAATTTATATCTAAAATTATTTTAGTTTTAACACTTGCTGTGCTATCAAGAAATAATTAAAAAAAAATAAACATCGATTTCAGTTTCGTAATTCAACTGAAGGTTGCTATCTTGTTTTATTATACATTTTTATGACAAAATTATGTGATAAAATTTGTGAAAGTCATTCTATCCAAGAGTTTAAAAATATACATTAAAGTAAATTTTTAATGTAAAATGTGAAAATGTAAAATATAAAATGCAACAAAAATATTTTTGATTATTTCCTTATGAATATATTTTAAATATTAAAAACTATTTATAGAAATGTAAATTATGAAAGTTTTAATTACTGTTTTAAAATGAAGTATTTCCATATGAATATAGTTTAAACGTTAAAAATATTCAAAGAAATGTAAAAAGTAACAAATTTTTGTTTTGTTTCATGATAAAACGAGAAGTGTAACCATATGGTTTCGTATTTCGTTTTATGCTTAGTGACTTCTGTTCCATATTTAGCTAAACCGAGTCTACTTCCGGCGTCCTAACTTTGTGTGCTTAATTTTCTTCTTTTTTTTTACTTTACCGTGGAATTCTTATGGAGAAGATCCATGGCAAGTATTTGCTGACATTGGGTTTAAATAATATTATAGTTCGTAGGGAAGCGGTTCTGTGGCAATATGTTCTTGAAAACGTTTACGGAAATTCGGTTTCGTGCTAGGCACATGATAGAATAAAGGTAAATTCTTTGCATGAGATAAATATATTGCAAGAAAGAAACCAGGGATTGGGGTTCAGTCGAGCTATTTCCATGGAAATAACGATAGAGTAGAAAAAGTTAACAGCGACGTCTGTATTGTGTGTGTCAGATCCTAGAAAAATGTGGTTGTCCTAATAGATCAATTCCTATGTTTTTCTATACTTTCATAAGATAACATGTGGACATGGTTTTACTTGTTGCAAGTTACCAGATAATGTCTAAGGAATGGCGTTCGCTCCAGAAGATCAGAGGTGTTTTCAATAAGTTTCCAGCCTTTTTTCGTATGGCCACTTTTATTGATAGTACACACATGAAACTCCAGTCCCCGTTCGAAGTAATTACCTCCGGCATCAATGCACTTGTTGTACCGTTCCAACAATTTTTGCATAAGCATATCAATGATCCTCGTTACAGTCTCTTTCATCTCCTCAATTGTCTCATAAGAACAGCATCTCAGATTTTCCTTGAGCTTAGGGAATAGCCAAAAGTCGCACAGAGCAAGATCTGGACTAGATTGCATTTTTTTAAATTCATCAGCTATGACAATCAAGCTTTAGTAGGATGTATTCCAATTCCTCGCGTAGCTGTTTATTTGAATCTGAAATCATAAACATTAGTCAGTCTCATAAGATGCATAGCAATAACATACAGACTTTTCAAGATTCTACAACAATGTTAAATGCCTATACAAACACATCTGGAAACTTATTGAACGCATCTCGTATCTCAATCGTAACATCATCTCCACCTGTTCACCTTTTCCCATGCCATGCGACCCCTCTCTTTCTCTCTCTCTCTCACTCTCTCTCTCTCTCTCTCTCTCTATATATATATATATATATATATATATATATATATATATATATATATATTTCTCACACACAACTTACTCCCCTCCCTCATTTCTCTCTCTTATACCACCAATCACTATCCTCCGCGGCCCATTTCTTATCGTTCAATTTGTCACACCTAGTTCTTCAAGTTATTAGAATTTCGTTTATTAAGCACGTATTCACCGGCAAATAAACCTTTTTTACACACCACTGCAAGCCAGGTTTGTACTCAGAAGAATTGGCACTGTGGACACAGAATGGGAATCATAATCCTTGGATATTGCCACCAGCTTCAATATCATTAATTTATCATCATTTCGCATTAATTAATGTGAAATGATTGCCGCAAAATGAGATTTCAGCTGCTGCTAATATCGATAGTGCAAAAAACGAAGGTAATACACACACCGCAAATACCAATATATTGCAGTTTACAGCCTAATCTCCAGAACTTCACATCGGTACTTACGGAAGATTACGCAAGAATCCGGAAGATACCGAAACAATAAACCAATCAGTCTTCAGCAGTTTTAATGAAAGCGTCAAACAATGATTTTTTAATATGAAAGCCATTTTTAACATGGGGAAAAGGGTGAACACCGTGTTTTAAATTAATCATCTGACAGTCTTCGCTTGGGTACCATCCAGCTCCTTATATAACCTGCCGAAAGCACCAGTGGCATAACGCGTAACATACTAAGTAAAATTCAGTTCTTTGTGATACTCTTCTAGAGGTTAAAGGTTCGATCCTCAGTGCGGGTGGCACTCCAGATACAATTGCTAATTATTACAAAACTTCTATCCGACCATGGCTGATGGAATTAGAGCATGCTACCCCAGTGAATTGAATAAAAGAGTTGCGTTCGAAATTACATACACATTTCAGAATTGGACAAGATGCATATAAAGGAGATCGGAAATAACATCAGTCGAAAAGTTATGAAAATGACACGATGAGAATTGTAGTCGGAAAAATCAAAATAATACAAATTTAACTTGTTATATGTTTGTTTTTGTTTGTTTGTTTGTTTGTTTGTTTTTACTAAGGAGTTACTATTTCTATTTACTTGCCTCGCTAGGACAGAAGATCGTTTTTGAATGCAGGGAAAACCTAGCTCCCTAACAAGGGGCATTGCTGAATCAAAAAATCAAAACATACCTCAGTCTAGAAGGATTTCTCTCCCACTGACTGAGGACAGAAAATCGGATGGGTAGTATCAGAACAGATACTACGCTTTATTCCTAGCCAAAAGACTAAGAATTTACTGTTCGCCAAGACCCAAAAGCCAGTTGAATACAATGCTTAAATGTTTTTGTAAGACGGATGGTGAGACAAACATCTAGAGGTTTATAGACCCTTGTTTGAACTGGTATAAATTTGATTATTTAATAGAAAATCTCAAAAAGAATTTATTAACATTGGAGTATGCTGTAGTCATCAAATAAGCAGCCTTGCATTATTAGGTCCCACACACAGACTGACATTGAAAAGAAACTGCTCCAGGAAGCTCCGTTTATCACCTGGTCCACAAAGATAGAAAGAAATCTAAATATAATATTAAGTTAGCAACTAAGTTCTTGCCGTTTTTTAAATCTACATTTTTTAAAGTAAAATAAAGAACCGACAACTATTTAATCAATGATGAATACTCTATTCATAACACAGTGTTCATAACTTTTTCCCAACATTCGACAAGATTCTCAATATAGTTTCAGTAAAATCATTTGATTTTGACGCGAAAAATAAAACATAACAAATAAATTCTAAAAAACCGCAGTATATTTAAAAAAAAAAAAAAAGAAGACACAGCGAGAACTTAGTTGCCAACTCAATATATTTGGTTCCCTCTTGCCAAACTTTCACAAAAATACGCGCTAAAATCACTATCAACAATTTCCCCGACTCTCTGTCTAAATTTAGACGTGGATTTCACGAACAAACCTTCTTTCCTAGAACTGTCTGCACGTGGAACTCTGTTCACCTTGCCTGCTTTCCAGCTAAATACAATATGGTCGTCTTCAAGTCCAATGTAAACAAGTTCTTGTTGAGCCGACATCATAAATAATCAAACTACACCAGATTTCCACTACCAACGATCACTACGCTGTTGTCCCGATAACTACATTATACTTATTAACCTTTATCCTTCAGTGGCCTTCAGCTTTGATAAGTTGCAGCATCCTTGTAAAAATGTATGCATAATTCAGCCAGCTTATATATATATGTGTGTGTGTGTGTGTGTGTGTGTGTGTGTGTGTGTGTGTGTGTGTGTGTGTGTGTGGGTGTGTGTGTGTATGTGTACATATGTATATATATATATGGATATATTTAAAAGTGATCGACTTTTGCATTGCTCCGAAAGACTAAAAAGATAGATGGATGGGTGGATCAATTGATAAATAAATAGATTTCTAAAGAGATATATACAATTTGAACTAATCCATATCTATCTATTTATCTATCTATCTATTGTGTGAGAGTTACTTCCTCATAAGTTCCGAAACAGCTGAGCCTATCTTTTTCAAATTTCACACAAAGGTAATTTATATGTCTGGCAGTGTTCCTAGATATGTTTTTTACAGAAATCCATTTGATAAGTATTGAAAATCGAAAAAGTCCGATCTTAAAAATAGTGTTTCTTCTCTTATAGATAAAAAAGAACTTTACAGGGGAATATTTAACGCTACACCGACGAAAAGAAATAATTTTATTATTTCTCTTGTCCGGTGTATGTTAAATATTCCACAGGTAAAATTATTCTTATAATATATTATAATCAACAGAGAATTGATTCTCTAATAACATATACGTATCTGCATAATTTAAAATATCATGTTTAAGCGTATTGTACGACCGGGCAACGCCGGGCAGCCAGCTAATATATATATATATATATATATATATATAGATAGATAGATAGATAGATAGATAGATAGATAATTTCCCAACAACATGCTAGCATCTATAACCCTCCCCTCTATATATGTTTCTTTCTCTCTCTCCCCCTCTCTCTCCCCTCCTTCTCTCTCTCCCCTCTCTCTCCCCTCCCTCTCTCTCTCTCTCTCTCTTTCGCCCACGTACTATATGGAAATAGCAGGCAAATCAAGCATCACCACTGACAAATAATGCCATGATGTGTCTTAAAGCTAAATCAATCCACTTGCGCAATTCCCTCTAGACTCATTTCCAGCCTTCTGATGAGAATATTAGCATCGCAGGTTGGAACTTTCACGCCTTATTTAACATTCTGGCGATTGCACGTCGACATTGCGACTGCCTCTCCAGTTTCGCTTTGCCTGGAAACTCCAGGAAAATTATCTTTCACCTGATTACTTCATTCGGATATTCTTACTGTCGGTAGGAAACGGTGCAAACAGTGCAACGCCTCCATTTCCATGGATCTCCAAAAATTGGCGATTTATTTTGCTTGACAAACTCGCTCTCTAACTCTGAGGTTTTTCCTTAAAAATGTGTTAGTTTGACAATAGCCAATTTTCAAAGACGAATAACTCTAAGGAATACAATTATCGGTCATCCCCAGAAGAATAAATGCCAATAAAATGTTCATTTCGAGAAAAAAAATGAAGGCTTATCACCATTCAATATTTTTTTAGTTATGACAAACCTGTAATAATTCTATTCTAAGAGAATGTCTTCAAATAGAAGAGATATATATTATTCTTTACCGACTTGCAGTAACGTAAATGCTATAATATAACTGTATGAATATATATATATATATATATATATATATATATATATATATATAAATGTATGTGTATAGAGAGAAAGAAAGGGAGAGAGAGAGAGAGAGAAAAGAGAAAGAGTTAATTTAATAAGTTAATATCCAGAGAGAGATATGTTTCATGTTCACAACAGGCATTAACATTAAATGGTGTAATTTTTAATTCACACAAAGATTATTTCGCTAGATATTTGCACACATATTTTGGTCAGAACTCTAATTAGCAATAGTTCAATGCTAAACGGCTTCTTAGTATTGAGCATGTTAATATAAACATAGTAAGAATTCATTAGATTCTGCTCTGCGGACGTAAACTTATCTGGATGAATTATATATATATATATATATATATATATATATATATATAACTACTGTCTGCTCTATCTTGTAGGAGCCATAGCACCAACTGGGATAAGCAGTTGTATCAAAAAATGTCTTCATTCTGCAGTGGCTGACGTTACACATCGAAATCGACAGTATTACTCTAGTTGAATAGTGAGGTTTCATATTAAAGAGATATGACGGGGGTTTCATATTGGGACAATACATATAACGGATATAATGAGAAAGAGAAGACCTTTTTATACATTACAGTTTTTGGATGTTTGGGACTTCATATATATACTGAATCGAAATGTATACAAGTTCTTAATACACAGGAGAGGAGGAGATATATCACTTATGATGATGGTGGTGACACATAATATTGGAAGGGTTTAGACAAGAGTTCGTTATAATTTCTGTTGTAAATGAATGACGCCACGAGACAACGCTTAAAAAACATAATGATGACTTTCTTATTTATCGGATCGACCGGTTGATTGACGTCAAGAATTCACTTGTATCTACATGGTTAATCTTTTATCCTTTCGCTTCCCAGGGATTAACTGATCACTGACTGCCAACTGACTGACTTTCAACTCCCCCCCTTCCCCCCCTCCCTCCCTCTCTCTCTCTCTCTCTTTCTCTCTGACTGGCTTTTACATACTGATGAACCCACAGAACTATATGGAGAATTATCCTTTGTCTATGACGTCATAAGTGTGTGTTTCAAACATGACTAATTTCATGTGGTTATGCGTGTGTTTGTCCAAAACACGCTTCTGCACACAAAAAACTGCTCTCTTAACCTATTTTTAACTTAACCTATTTTTAACTTAACCTATTTTTAATAATATATTTTTAATTTTCATTGTTCATTCTTTTACTGACATCTTTAATATTCAGAAATAACAATAGGCTTAATTTCTCACATTCCATTCCTTAACTTTGCCTGTAGAGTTCGATTCTAGGCTTATCCTAATCTCATTTTCACTTATCTAATATTCTTATTTACACAGAAAGGGGACAGCCTTTCCCTGTAACACTATATATATATATATAGAGAGAGAGAGACAGAGAGATAGAGAAAGAGAGAGAGAGAGAGAGAGAGAGTGTGTGTGTGTGTGTGTGTGTGTGTGTGTGTGTGTGTGTGTGTGTGTGTGTGTGTGTGTGTGTGTGTGTGTGAAATAACGGATAAAATACACTTATGAAGATTTCTTTTTCCTTCGTTCGGGAGTATAGTAATTCTTCTGTGAGACCATTCTAAATGTTATACTTTTATACTTTCATAACTGTATAATGGCATGATTGTTTATAATAAGGCGCACACATTACAGTACTTATTTCATAATCCATCAGTTTAATTGCTTAGCATATTACTTATTACATAAATATTATTGACGCTTATATTATTTGTCATCGATTGTAAAGCAGCCCAGATTCTGCACTTACGTAAATGCTATAATTGAAAGAAGGATTATATATGTATATGTGTGGGTGCTTGTGTGTGTGTGTGTGTGTGTTCCAGGTTCCAGGTTACATTTATCCAAAAGTAAAAAACAATGAATATAACGAGGTTATTGACAGTTCTATATGAAAAAAAATCAAAATATTTTATTTACTTTTTAGACAACAAATTACATTATGTCACAACGATAAAAGAGCCAGCGTTTCGATCAAAATATGACCTCGGGTTACCTATGCTTTCGGCTGCATTGGATGTCAGACCCTAAATATTTTAAGGACTGCCAGCAACCACTGTAAAAGAGTAATAAAAAATGCAAGAGAGCTATATGCCCAGTCTGTTAAATCCAAGGTAGCTGATCAGCGGCTTGGTTCCCACCGGTTTTTGGCAAATAACAAATAGGATCCTGAACAGAAGTGTGCGTTCTATACCAACCATTATCAATGGACCAGATGTCATCTCGTCAGCGTCAGACAAGGCCAAACTATTTGCAAAGAACTTTGCAGCTAATTCTACCCTATGCGACGAAGGCCATCAGCTCCCCATAACACAGAACAGAACCTAGATTCCAGTCAAGCAACTAACAAGAACCTAGATTCCAGTCAAGCAACTGGTCCTGATGGCATCCCAATTATAGTGTTAAAAAAGCTTCAACCAGAACTTGCTCCCATACTTACGAAACTATTTAAGCGCTGCCTTAAGCAGAAGTGTTTTCCGACTCCCTGGAAGACCTCATCAGTTTGCCCTGTATTTAAGAATTCAAGTGATAAGTCATCTCCCTCTCAGTACAGACCAATAAGTCTCCTGTGTGTTATGAGTAAGTTGCTGGAATCCATATTAAATAGAGAAATAGTCAACCACCTCAGCAGGAATAACCTTCTTAGTGACACACAATATGTTTCCGCTCTGCGAGATCTACCGCAGATGTGCTGACGGTTATATCCCACAGGATTAGTGAATCTCTTGACAAAGGCTTCCTTTCTAGGGCAATTGCTCTTGACATATCAAAGGCCTTCGACAAGGTATGGCATAAGGGTCTACTTCACAAGATTTCCAGCTCCGGTATAACTGGAAATGTTTTCTCAATCATTAAATCATTTCTCTCCGATAGTTCATAAGAGTAGTGGTTGATGGACAAAAATCGGAGGCCTGCAGTATTAATGCTGGAGTCCCTCAGGGGTCAATCCTGAGCCCAACTCTCTTCCTGATCTACATCAATGACCTCCCTAAACACATACTTAAATCATTCGTTGACAGCTATGCTGATCCCACGACCATCTACGGCAACACATCAAAGGCTGTAAATGACATGATTTGATGAAGTGTTTACTTAAGGGAGCGGTTCATTAGGAATTTGTTAACGTTGGACTTGAAGACATCCAAGTTGTAGTCCAGTGGGAAGCAGGCAGACGGAACAGAGTTCCACAGGCGTGCAGTTCTTAGAAAAAAGCTTTGTTCATTGAATCTGCGTTTTGATTTAGGCACAGATATAGAGTAGGGGTTATTTGTCACAGTGGATTCAGCTAGATGGGTGTTTTTCGTGAAAGATTGGCGAGGGGGGACCAGAGATTGGATTTCAGACGAGCACCTGCCATGGAAATAACGATAAAACAAAGATAGGCTTGCAACATCTCTTCTGTGGGAGAGAGGTTGCAGGGAAGAGAAAAGGGCATCCTCCACTAAGCCACGAAGTCTATTTTGTACTCTGTCAAGGCAGGATAGACTGTTTTAGCAGCTCCTACACAGATATGGCAGCAGTATTCCATCCTTGGGCGTACTTGGCTTTTATATAGATAGAGAATTGCATCAGTAGTGAGATATCTTCTGGAGCGGTGGAAGGATCCCACCATTTTTCCAGCGACCTTGGCAACAGACTTGATGTACATGTTCCATTTCAGATCAGGAGTAAAGGTCAAACCCAGAAGCTTGTCAAAACCTGGGGCTTCTCCTAGACGAGAGCCATCCATTTAAATTGATGCCAGATGGGGATCAGAGCGTTGATGATGTAAGGATAGGAGTTTGGTTTTAGATGTATTAAAGGTAACCAGCCACGTCTTCCCCTACTGAACCACGCGGTCGAGATCAGAGGAGAGAGGATCGGAGCGAACTTTGTCATTTACAGCCTTTGATGTGTTGCCGTAGATGGTCGCGGCATCAGCATAGCTGTCAACGAATGATTTAAGTATGTGTTTAGGGAGATCATTGATGTAGATCAGGAAAAGAGTTGATCCCAGGATGAATCCTTCAGGGACTCCAGCATTAATACTGCAGGCCTCCGATTTTGTCCATCAACCACTACTCTTATGAGCCTATCAGAGAGAAATGATTTAATGATAAAGAAAACATTTCCAGTTATACCGGAGCTGGAAATCTTATAAAACAGGCCTTTATGCCATACCTTGTCGAAGGCCTTTGATATGTTAAGAGCAATTGCCCTAGAAAGGAAGCCTTTGTCAAGAGATTCACTAATCCTATGAGATATAACCGTTAACACATCTGCGGTAGATCTTGCAGAACGGAAAACATATTGTGTGTCACTAAGAAGGTTATTCCTGCTGAGGTGGTTGACTATTTCTCTATTTAATATGGATTCCAGCAACTTACTCATGACACACAGGGGACTTATTGGTCTGTTCTGAGAGGGAGATGACTTATCACCTGAATTCTTAAATACAAGGCATACTGATGAAGTTTTCCAAGGTGTTGGAAAGCACTTCTCCTTAAGATAGCGCTTAAACAGTTTCGTATGGGAGCAAGTTCTGGTTGAAGCTTTTTTAACACTATAAGTGCAAGTTGCTTTACTGGAATCAAGGTTCTTGATTAGCTTGGCGACCTCATGCACAGATATTTGTATGTTACCTAGCGTGTTCTGTGTTATAGGAGGAAATATGGGGAGTTTATTGCCTTCGTCGCATAGGGTAGAATTAGTTGCAAAGTTCTTGGCAAATAGTTTGGCCTTGTCTGATGCTGACGAGATGACCGCAGGTCCATTGATAATGGTTGGGATAGAACGCACACTTCTGTTCAGGGTCCTTTTTGTTATTTGTTATTTATATAATGTGAATAAAATTTTAAATGCAAAAGTCATGCGCAATGGTTTAACTGTGCTCTACACAGAAACATTCATTGTGAAAAAAAACCTACCGTTGATTTTATATGCAGGGCCCTTCTTTTTGTGCGATGATAAAACTTCTCAAATGTACTTGTAGTGTTAAGCTATATAAATGTGTTTACCTTGGTCCAAATTAACCTGCTTCTTAAATGAGATTATCGAGTTTTGGAAATCATTTGAGGAATTTTGATACAAAACCTACACAAGAACACTCCCATGCACACAAAGTACTATTACAAGAAAAAATCAGTCCAACCGCTTATAAGTTTGTAGAGAACGAACTCACACACATACACACACATACATGCACAAAGTGCTTTTATATATACATGTGTGTGTGAAAAGAGTTGTTTTTGAAGGCTATTAAAATGCAGCTTTTGGGAAACGCCGGTGACATAAAAGTATAATGACAATATTGAAGCAATTGCATTATATTTATTTTCCAAAGTAATGTGTCGTACAGTTCGGTTATGTTGATAATTCCAACATCCTACAACATTCTCCTCATATATATCTATATATATATATATATATATATAGTAATTTATAAAATATATATGGCGACTAAGCTACACTGAATATTCTGCGTTTCATCCACTGTAGGATTCGTCAGGCTTATGCGCGAATTTTGTGGTTGCTTCTTGTTTTTATATATGTTGAGGATTTCTAGTTAGCCAATCAACTTTCTAGCATCCACCGCGCCCCCTCCTATCAGCCAATGGGCATGCATTTTATCGAATAAAGGATCTGTTTTTGAACTAGGTTAGTGGTTTAAGGTAGATCTTTTCCCTCTTTTTTCTTTTTTTATATATATATATATGAATATACCTATGTGTACACACACATATGCACACACACACATATATATATATGAACCATACTTAAAAGATAACGCTACTCCAATTTACGTAAACCCTAAGTCCAACCACCCACCATCAATTATAAAACACATTCCTAACTCGATCGTAAGTAGACTCAGTAATAACTCAAGCGATGAAAATGCATTTAACAGGTCAACCAATATCTACGAAACAGCCCTAAAAAATTGTGGATACAAAAATATCGATATCAAATATAAGCAACAAAACACCAACAACTATAATAAAAGTAAAAATAGAAGAAAAAGAACTATAACTTGGTATACGGCCCCATACAATCAAATGTTAAAAACAAAACTTGGCAAGAAATTTCTAGATCTTATTAAAAAAACACTTTCCCGCAACCAACCCCTTACACAAAATCTTCAATAAAAATACCTTGAAGTTATCTTACAGTTTTTGCGAAAATTTAGAGATGATAATTAAAGCACATAATAACAAAATACTAAATGAAAACAATGTAAACAACAACAAAATAAACAATAAAAAAGTAGACACCATGACAGAAATAAAACCAATACTAGCAGAAATAATAATAATAATAATAATAATAATAATAATAACAAACCAACCCCGGACAAGAACAACCATACCATAAATAATAATAATAATAATAATAATAATAATAATAATAATAATAATAATAATAATAATAATAATAATAACGAACAAGATAAATGCAATTGTAGACACCGCACAATTTGCCCAGTCCAAAATAAATGCCTAACAAAAAGTGTAGTTTATCAAGCAACAATATTTGCGAAAGAAAACCCGAATAACAAGAAATATTACATAGGCATGACTTCCCTAGATTTTAAAACCCGATACTATGACCACAAAAGTACCTTCAAAAATAAAAAAACACCGTATAAAAACATAAATACTGGGAACCCAAAGAAAGCGGACATTCGCCGGTAGTCGAATGGAAAATAATGAGACAAGCTACCACGTTCAGACACTTAGACGACCCATGTAAATTATGCCTCCATGAAAAATTTGCTATCCTGTACTTTAAAGAACCTCAAAATCTATTAAACTGTAGACGAGAAATAGCAAACAACTGTGTTCACAAAATAAAACTCACTCTAGGATAGCGTTACAAAATAGCTTTAAAACTAACAATAACAAAAGAAAACAAACAAATAAATAAATTAAATAAACATGAATATACATAAACGATCACACATATATGTATATATATATGCATATGTGTGTGCATATGTGTGTGTACACATAGGTATATTCATATATATATATATAAAAAGAGGGAAAAGATCTACCTTAAACCACTAACCTAGTTCAAAAACAGATCCTTTGTTCGATAAAATGCATGCCCATTGGCTGATAGGAGGGGCGCGGTGGATACTAGAAAGCTGATTGGCTAACTAAAAATCCTCAACATATATAAAAGCAAGAAGCAACCACAAAATTCGCGCATAAGCCTGACGAATCCTATAGTGGATGAAACGCAGAATATTCAGTGTAGCTTAGTCGCCATATATATTTTATAAATTACTAACTAGCTCTACCTACGTATAGAGCACTTTTGAAGTAAATACTTAAAGTTTACGCATAAATCTATACTTTCGTATATTAAATTTATGTGAGTAAATGAAGTAGCCCACACGACTAGACTGATCATAAATGAACTTGGCATGATAATGGTCCCCCAACTAGGGATGGTGCACACCATTTTTCAAGGTTAAGGTAAAAGGTTAAGGTCATATCTGGTGCAGCGCAGGTACCTTTGCTATATCTTTGATAAAAAAAAATTTTGGTGATACTAAAAACATGTTACCTAATGTGATTCTTTGTAATTGTTTTAATTTTCATGTGTAACAATATATATGTCAGCTTTAATATAATCCATTTTTTAAGGTCTGTTTAATTTCAGTCACTTTTATACACCTTATGTAATAGTTGCTCTTACATCATCTACTTCCTACATGGGTGCCTGCAAAGCAGGTAATGGACCGTATAGCAAAGTCCCGCGCGAAGCCAGTGTATCTTTGCTAGTATATATATATATATATATATATATATATATATATATATATGTATATATATATATATATATATATATATGGGGGGGTTGTGTGCGTGTGTGGGGGGGTTGTGTGTGTATGTGTCTCCTTGAAAGGGAAAGTAATAGTGAAAAGAAACAAAGAACTTCATCAGAAAGCAAATTTATGGAAATGAAACCCGTTTTCATCTTCATAGGGCAAAAATGTTAAGTGATGAAGCCATATATCTTATTGACATTCAAATGTCATTCCAGAATGATAAAAATAACTAAATACCTTACATACGAACTTTCATGCAAAAAAGCAGTATTCTCTAAAACAGTCAATATAGATAGTCGCGAGGATATGATATAAGGTTCACTAAACAGCAAGAATATTGGGCGTCGAAAATGTCATATAGATAAAATGCGGCACAAAACAACTATATTCTATCGATATAAACCTCCTTTTTGTGAGCAATTCTGATGAAACTAATTTAATAGCATATTTTTAGTTAAATTAACTCTAAACGGTCAGTTAGTTTTGCGAAAATTTATGACTGTTTACGACAATTACGGAAGTTTATTGACTATTTTTGGTTTGCAATAGTTAAGAATACTTGCCAGCTTGATACAGTTGGAGACAAGTTGGGACTTCGACCAGATCAAGATAAAATAATTATCAATAATAATAAATTGAGCAACCAACTAACGAACAAGGACTTGGCAGACGATTAAGATGCGGATGCTAGCATTAAGAAAATCGGCAGTGTCACATACACACAGTGCGGCTGATATTTGCAGAATATGTAACAGTTTGCGTTTTGTTTTATCTCATTGTGAACCACTGCGTGCCTACCTCGGCATTAATGAAAAAAATGTAATTATTGTGTTTTAATGAGAAATTTGAGATTATAAAATTCTTACACAAACTGATCAAAATTCCAAAGGCTTCAACAAAACGCGTTGAAAAATATTAAGCAGTGTATAGAGATGAAATCAAATGCTTGTGCATATTTGCATGTATGGGTTTGTGAATAATAGCCGTGTCGATATGCTCATACAGATGTGTAGATAAGTACATATACGAGCTGTATGTGCATATATGGGTGTGTATTCATGTAAATATATATACGTATATATTTGTATGTGCGTATGGATTTGTATGTACAATATATTGAAGCGTATGAACGATATAGTTTAATAATAATGTTTGATTTTTTTAAATATATTTAGGCGTACATTTTTGATATTTATGTTTATATATGTATTTCTTTGGGTAGTGTTAATAAAGTTTGTGTATTTATACGCAGACATATATGTATGTGTGTTACATGCACATACACACACACGCACACAGACACAAAACACACACACACATATATATATATATATATATATATTCCTCACACTAGGAACCGATCCTGGGTCTGGCCATACCCACATGGGGAGAGAAATAAATAGAAACATTAAAAAATTCCGCATACATATTTTTAAATACACCCCTCTATCTAAACAAACATAATATAAAGAATACCCGAACAGTCTAAGACTGAAACGAAAAATCACAATACTAAAATCTAAGAATCCAAAGATAAATATCAAAATATAATGAAAGCACCCCTACCCTTATTTCAGAAGAGCTGGTTCTCCCCCCTCCTCACACATACACATTAGTAACGACCTTGGATCACAGTCACATTCCTAGGGAAGCAAATAACTTCATAATACTATAAAACAGTACACACATTCTTAAAACCAATAAAAGAAAACACACACACACACATCCTACCCTAAAGGAAAAGAAAAACCACCAAGCAGAAAGAGAGAGTGAGAGAGAGAAACACAACACAGGAGTGACCACAGCCCAATAGAGGAGTAATAAAAATTGAACATTCCAATGAATAGTAGACACTTATACATTTATACTTCTTGGAAACACTTTAAATGAACTACGAAAATGCCATTTTTACATCTCCAACACATTTTGTAAATAATTTCTGAAGAGGAAGCTTCACAGAACGTCTGAAACGTGTTAAAAACGATTTCAATGATTTAAAAACATTATTACAATCATCTAAACATAATTCCCAATGAAAAACCAAGATACGGAATAATAAAATAATGTTAAAAAATACACATTGTTGGTGACTACCCCCTTATTTAAATATACATCTTTCTTTCGTTGGAATTTCTTAACCCATTTTATATAAATATATATATATTATATATATTTCCATTATTCTCATCATATATATATACACAAATATATATATGTATATATATGTATATGTATATATATGTATATATATATATATATGATGATGATGAGAATAATCGAAATAGTATTCCGACGAGATAAAGAGACAAAAAAGGAACAAACCAAGTCTTTTTTGGGAAACTTCCTTTGAATGAACGAAATTAAGAAAACAAAACACCAGTACAAATATTTGAAAATATATTTTTGATTACATGAAATATATCACCTTCTTCATTTTCAGAAACGAAAACAGTTGTTAGAAATTCAAAAAAACGGGAGGAACAAAGCGTTGTGAAAGAGAGTAAGATTTTTTCATAACGTCATATAGCCGTTAATATATTTATAAAGATATGATGCAATTCGTATTCTTTGGGAAACAAATATGCCCGTTATATTTCAAATATGAGTGTGTAAATAAAATGAAATGGTTGTATTTTTGTTATATAGTTTATTCACTGATTATATTATTAATTATTTTAGGTGGTGTTTTCGTTGGTGTGAGAGAGTTAACCTGCGTCTACAATTTAATAATTTATTAAATATGAGTTTACTTTTAAATTACATTATAGAAAAATCCACGTAATTTAATTGTACTAGAATTTGCAATAAGTGCAGATTCAAGGATTTTCTCCAGGATAAATAAGCAAAAAATTTTATTCGTTTCTGAAATAGAACAAGGTTCCATATTTCATTATATCAAAAATGTATTTTCAAATACCGGTATTTTGTTTTCTTAATTTCATTTATCCAGAGGAAGTTTCGCAATAAAGACGTAACTTTCATGAACACATAACTTGGTTTGTTCTGTTTTTATCTCTCTGTCTCTGTCTTTCTCATTCTCTCTCTGTGTTCCCTCTCTCTCTCTCTCTCTCTCTCTCTCTCTCTATATATATATATATATATATATATATATATATATATATATATATAGTAAAACTGGTAATTAGTAAAACCCTGAAGAGAGTGCTCAATACTATTGCAGAGCAAATATGTGTTTTATTTTTTATTACCGTTTTATGTTTGGTTACATATGTTTCGAATGTTGGACCATGTTTACGATCCAACAGCCTCGATATATATATATATATATATATATATATATATATATATATATATATATATATATATAATCGCACCGAAATTCTATAGCAAGCCCCACTTTCCCAATGGTTTTTACTTCTACTTGTGCAGCTGCCATTGTTCAAAGGCAGCATGTGTACCGCAGATTTCACCGACATAAGTATAATTCAAACAGAGAGAAGTTTATATAAGCTAGAAGTAATTGTAAGAGAGAAATAGCGACAGCTAGGGGAGAATATACTGAAACCACCATAAAACGCATCGAAGCACAGAAATTAGGAACCCGTGATTTTAGGAAAATCTACAACAGTGTAGTAAATAATAGGTAACAAACAATTTCTCCACTATCCAACAATCATGAGGTTGTTTTCACGGCAACCGAGAAAGCTAACATGCTTGCCAGTCGGTTTGCCTCAAACTCCACATTGGACCCACCGAGCTACTCTCTCCCTGACTTTCCGTTGCGGACAGGCGCTAGATGATTTGAAAATCACCTCTTGTCAGGTGCATAGTATCATAAAAACAATCTGGACACTTCGAAAGTGTATGAACCCGATCTCATCCTGGCTGTGCTAATAAAAGAATGCTCTGCCGAGGTTGCTCTAGTTCTCTTCAAACTTTACAAAAATGGCCTTAAAGAATCTTGCTTTCCTGACTGCTGTAAAACTGCTTCTTTGGTACCAGTTTTCAAGAATTTTGGCGAAAGAACCCATTAAATTATCGCCCCATTAGTCTCCTCCCGTTTTTCGCCAAAATATTCGAGTCCATAATTAATCAAGCTCTAGCCCATCATCTCACAACTGCTAAACTTCTGACCGATCAACAATATGGATTTAGGCAAGCCCGTTCTAGATATCTTAACTGTAATCTCTGAACGTATATATCAGTCACTGGACAAAGCAGAGGAGGTTAGAGCGTAGCCCTAGATATATCTAAGGCTTTTGATAAGATATGGCACGATAGTCTTTTCGGGAAAATCAGATCATATGGTATCACTGGAAAAATACTTAACATAATTAAACCCTTCTTAAGTAACAGAAGAATTCAGGTTCTCCTCGACGGTCGTACATCAAAACAATATGATATAAATGCGGGGGTACCTTGGGGGTCTAACTTTGGACTTTTATTATTCCTAATATCTATTAATGACCTCCCTGGTGAAATTGTTACTGAGATGAGTATATTTGCTGATGATACCACGTTCTATAACAGGCACGAGGGGAAAACAAGTGAACACATTTCTAAGGAAATGGCATAAACACTAAAGGAAGACCGCCAATATGTAGTGGAATAGGGATTAAAATGAATCACTGCCAATGCTGTCAAGGCTAAGCTTGTTTCCTTCAAAAATTACAAGAAATCTTCTCAACCACCAATAATTTACCTGAAAATACTTCTTTCAAACTCCTCGGCCTAACGTTCATAGGAAACATGAGTTGCGACAGATACATTAGATGAATTGCCAAGGCTGCTGCGAAGAAGCTGGGCTCTCTCTATCTTGCTAGAAAGCTACTTACGCCTGACATATCCTGTATCTCTGAAAGGCCACCATTCGCCCATGTATGGAGTATTGTTGTCAGATTTGGGCTGCTGTATCTGCTACTAATCTCGCTCCTGGACAGGGTTAAAAAGATAGGTCCAGAACTATCGTCTAAGCTTCGGCCTTTGTCCTATCAAGTATTTTAATGATGAATGCTCTGACGAACTACAAGCACTTGTACTCCCTCGCCGTTAATACCCACGAAAAAGCCGACAAGCAGGTAAATCCCACCACTACACAGTAGAGATCCCTGGGATTAAGAATGCCTTCTACCCCAGTAGTTTCTTTCCCAGAACTGCTAAACTTTGGAACTCCCTTCCGAGATTCTGCTCCCCCAACTGTACTGACATGCAGAAGTTCAAGTGTAATGTACCTATTTACTATGCCTCTCCACGGGACAGAGTTAGACACCAGGGTCGTTTTTTTAACGTGGAGAAAAGATACAAAAATAAAAATTGTCTCAGTCGTGAAGGATTTCTCCTCCGCCGAAAGAGAACAAGAATGTAAATAGACATCTTGCTGCTCATCTCCCTTCATAATATCCCTGCAACTTATGTCTCGGATAGTAGCCCCTACGTCATGATGTCACTGTCACTTGTTTGGGATAAAAATGTGAAAATTTAATATCTATATAATTATAAAACTCAACTAACCTTGTAACGGGTGTTATAACCCAACATCCGGTTTACCACTTCTGGTTGCGCATGCGTACATAAACAAATAATTAACGCGAAAATAAAACGCATTTTACTGTGTACGTTTTTAGCGTCCCAATTGTTTTGTTTTGTTTTTTTGTTTGTTTTTTTGCGTTTAAATCATACAAATAAACAATTGTTAATACTTTATGCATATTTTTTACATCAGTAATTTCCGTATTAAGTTATTTTAACGATATTTTCTTCCAAATAAATCTACTTTAAGCCGTTGACAATATAAGAGCATTTTACAACGGCGATTTACCCACCGCCTTCCTTTTTTTTAATTTATTCTCCATTTTTTAATACACCTTTCTTAAAAAACATTCATACATTTTCTTCTACGCAACCAACATCAAAAAATAACCACGAAAATATGTTTTTTAAATTGCGTTACAAATAAAGATTCAACGCGACAATAAAACGTATTGTTTACTGTGTACGTTTTCAGCGTCCCAATTGTTTGGGGGTCGCGTTTTAATTAAAAGATATATAAAAATTTTAATTTAACTTTAAGTATTATGGTATCTGTTCATTGCACATTTACGTATAAGTATGGCAAACCACTTATAATTCAATGGCTGTAAATTCCTTTTTCTAAAATAAACAATTATAAACAGAACGACTCATAGAAATCTATCTATATTTTTTCATTTTAATATGTGACAAAAAAAACTATTTTTTTACATCACAAGTGTCACGCTAATACATTAATTCATGGCTTATATAACATACTGACCCAACGGGTCACGGGTAGTCTAGTATATATATATATATATATATATATATATATATATATATATATATATATATATATATATATATGTTTGTGTGTGTGTATAAAATGATGTCTTCTAGCTCTATGTATCTGTATCTCTCTCTATATATGTATATTTTCTAGATATACGCGTGGGCATTCATATATATATATATATATATATATATATATATATATAGAGAGAGAGAGAGAGAGAGAGAGAGAGAGAGAGAGAAATAGAGAAAATGAGAGTGAGTGACATGTATATATTAGGTAATTGAATATGTAAGTGTGCATGTAAGCATATATATATATATATAATGATATCTTCTAACGTGTGTATGTTACTATTTATATATAAATGTATAGTTTGCTCTGTATCCATAGACAATTTATATGTGAGGTGTCCAAAGTACTGACCAAGACATTTGGTTAGACGAAGTGCTTGAAATTATAGCAGTGCTGAGGAGAAATTAAAAATGTAACAAATAAATATGAAGTAATTGAATGAAAAGGCCTGAGTGAGAGAAAAAAGAAGTTGCTGAATGTGTATGTATATACGTACTAGTGTACTCGTCTTGCTGATATATGAATTAATATATGACCTTGTCTGAGCGGATACATAACTTACATCCGCAACTATTTCCTTCTTTCGCCCTACTGTCGATTCAAAAATATAACAAATTATTTTCAAGAATCTTTACAATTCAAAAAGTTCATAATGAATACAGGTTAAATATCTTTTAAGTTATCTTAATTTATGTATTTTGAAGATTTTAACTCGTGTACATGAGAGCTATTAGTTTATATTGATAAAAACGAACATAAACAGCAGTTAAAACTAAAGAATCTGTCGTATATTTATGTATCTGAATCCGTGATATAAAATAGGGGGTATATATATATGATATGTATTTTGACGTGTATATAAATTATAATATAAGTGATAAAAATCACTGGGGTTTTACATCGGTGATGGAAAACCATACCTGATCTATCTTTTGGCGGATCCTCTGAAAAGTTGCAAATGAAGATTTGTACAACTCGAAGTCTTAGTTGGTATTTGCAGCAGCTTTATTTCGGATGTTTCCTCCATTGGAAAGCTGCAAGGCTTGTAGTAGATTTTTTCCACCGGCATTTTCCCCTACTAGGTGCCATTACTGTTCATAATCATCTTTCTCCCCGTGACTACCGACCATATCTACTCTCTCTTACTTTTAACACTTGAGTAACTGATACGTGTATTTCCAAGCTCTCTCTCTTTCTTTCTCTCTTTCTCTCTCTCTTTCTCTTTCTCTGTACGTTATTAACTCCACGTGACTAAATCGAATTATCTACTTTCGTCACGTATTTTGTTTATGTTCTAATATTCTTTTCTATTAAAGCATTTTTACATAAATAATTTTATCTGTAAATATTTATTTCGCTTTGATAACATTCTTTCTGACATTCCATTTTAATAAATATTAATGCCGGTCATAATAATCGTCCACCAGCACACCTTTCGGCATTATAAATTGTAAGGAGACTTTATAAACACCCTATATATATATATATATATATATATATATATATATAGAGAGAGAGAGAGAGAGAGAGAGAGAGAAAGAGAGAGAGCGACTTATAAACACCTTGTATATATATATATATATATATATATATATATATGTGTGTGTGTGTGTGTGTGTGTTAGTATAGTAACTTATTAAAATATGTCAATTAAGTTAACAGATTTCCGTGTTTCATTAAGCTATAGCGTGGAATTGATGTTTACTGTATTTTTTCATATTTACGAAGTCTTAGGTTAGCTAGTTAGCCAATCATATTCTTTGTTATTCTCCAACAGGTTTTTCAGCAGCCAATGGTTGTGCGCATATCAGACAAAGATTCACTTGACTCGGTCTTTGTTTATTTTACAGAGAGATGACCACTTTCTTTGTATATTAAAATGTTATCTAGTTTTAGCATAGGTGTTTTGTCCGCTTATATTTTTGTGAATATTCGTTTGGTTTATTTATTTATTTATTGCAAGAATAACAAAGAATATGATTTGCTAATCTGCAATAGCCTGATGTTTCATCACGTGAAAAAATCTGTGTATCTAAATTTCCATATTTTCATAACTCGCGTATTAAGCAAATACTGAAAATCTTGAAAATCGAGACATATAACGTTATATCTGCTTATATTATTGCATGCATGAAATAGCTAATGCTGTATTCATCCTTGTTTTAGCTCTAAAGGAGCTCATATGTGCGTAGTATCTTTGTTTAAATTGGCCTTTTGTCATACCTATATATTATTCCGGTATATTTGTGGATTGGTCCGTTATTGTGGCCTCATAAACAAGGGATTCAGCTTTACAATTACCATCCAATGGACAGCTATTTTTGGTCCTGCAAGAGCAGCTTGCGTTATCTATCTTTTTGGGTCCCTTAGATATGATCGACTTAATTGATGGAGCTGTTGAGTAACTAACTTTCACCGTGTTTCTATTAAAAATGTTATGTAGTTTGTGTTTTTCTGGAAAATGCTTGTCTAGAAGACTAAGAAAAAAATGTCCTACTCTAGTTTTAATATTCAATGAGAATGGAGGTAAGAACCAGATTATCTTCCGTTTCCTCTTTCGTTTTTTTATTTTCTCTATTATCCTGGGTTTGTTGAAATTTTATGTTTTCTTTGAAACCACTTTGATGCAGTGCTTCATTATAATACGGTGTCTTGCTTGAACACTTCAGCATTCGAAGAAAGTCGTAAAATTCTTTGACTAATATTTGCTACCATATTTTTAAACACTGTGGGTGGGTGGCATGAACCCTTATTTATGTACATAAGTTTTTCATTTAGTTTGTGGAAGGGTTTATGTATCGAGATCTAGAGTTGCATCTAAAAATCTACTCTATCTAAATTTGTCTGTATTATTATTTTAAAGCCTAGCTCCTTGAAAAATTCAGTTAGGTCTTTCCTAAGCCTGTCTAGTGCACATCCATTGTAGTCACGCGATAGGCAAATTCCATCATCTCTATATAACCCAAAAAAGTGATCTGGGAATTTATTTTTCATGGTATCCATTGGAGGGTAATTATAAAGCTGAATCCCTTGTTTATGAGGCCACAATAACGGACCAATCCACAAATATACCGAAAAATATATATAGGTATGACAAAAAGCCAATTTAAACAAAGATACTACGCACATATGAGCTCCTTTAGAGCTATAACAAGGATGAATACAGCATTAGCTACCCGGGTGTGGGAGCTTAAAGAAAAAAATACACCTTTTTCCATAATATGGAGAAAAATAGAGCAAAAAGCAGCATACGCACCGGAATTAAGTCAATGCTCACTCTGTAATGCAGAAAAATACTACGTCCTCCGGGCAATTCATGACTCAAAAATAAAATGTTTAAATGTGAGGAGTGAAGCTTTGAAAAATTGCATACACAGAAGAAAGGGGCTCTTAATAAACTGGATCAATGAAAAGAGCAAAACTTAAATGTTGATTATATATATATATATATATATATATATATATATATATATATATATATATATATATATGTAATTGAAGTATAATGGGGGGTTCACCTCAAATACACAAACGGAATGTTCAAGAAAGATTATCGCTACAGTCCTCTGTCTCTACTCTCGTTGCCTTCTCTCCTGCCTGATCGATAATAATCTCCCAGCACCGAGAAATGAACATCGTTTTATAGTTTCCATCTTCACGCACACACGAGATTACGCGAGAACGGACGAAATAAAAATGCTGGCTGCCATGTTTGTTTTTCCTTTTCTTCGCCTGAACTCACTCGCTGAGCACCCACGGTAAGACTTGTCTTTCTTGCTTCTAACCACATGCCTCCCTGATCTCAAGATCACATTTCGTAGTCTCTCATCCACTGTGGCGGTCGCCTCTCTCTACTTGGCCTCTGAGGTGTCTCGTCCTCCTCCTGTGGCTGCACACTCCCCTCCACTGCTTCGCCTCTCACTGGTCTGACGTCGAGAATTTGCCTCGGGACTCCTTCCACCACAATGTTGTTACTGGTGGTCCTCCTAGTCACGCGACCTCTACTCCATTGTGTGGTGCAGCGCGCCCCCGGTCGCTTCACCCATACCTCGTCCCCGAGTTTAATTGTTCCTGTGGCCTCTACTTCTCGGCTTGCCGGCTCCACCCTGGGATGTCTCCAGGAATATGCAAACGTTGACAGTTGTGGGACCGTCTCTGGTACTTGTCCCAGTTTAGGCGACATGTTATACCAGAAGACGGCTTGCTCAGGTGAGGTGCCTCCTCTTTCCGCGACTGCCTTTATGGTTCGGTGGTTTCTCTCCACGATCCCGTTGCCACTAGGTCTGTAGGCAGCTCTAAAAAATTGTTGGATCTTCCATTTCTTCAGTACTTCTGTCACTGCTACTGACTTGAATGCAGTCCCGTTGTCGGTTAACAACTCTTCCACGGGGCCTCGCTCCAAAAACACCTCATCAAGGATTGCCGCTATTTCATTGCCTGTTCCTCCACGTAGCTTCTTTCATAGAGCAAATCGCCCGGGCCCACAGTCAATCATGGTCAGGTAAAGTCCACCCCTGTAATGGGTGACATCGCATGCTAGTCTCTCCCAGGTCCCACTCACCTCCAATTGGCCAGCTTCATGCGTGCTTGGAGCAGGATCAATCGACTGACATCTGTCGCATGTCCTGACCACTTGCCTCACTTGCTCCTTGGTGATCCTCGGGTCGACTTTTTTCACTAAGTACCAAGTCCTCTCTACCCCCATATGGTGCAAATTGTGCAGTTCTCGCATGCCAACATCATCTAGACCCGATGCAGCAACAACATCTTTCTTTGGCAACAGCCAACTCTTCTTCACTCTCGTGAGAGCATTTGTCTCGGTTCTTTTCAGAAGCCACCATGTCTTCGCAAAGCTTCAAACAAAACTCTTGCATCAGCTTAGCCAGCACCCCAAGCCTGCGCTTCCACTAACATCTCCACAGCCCCTTTCGTTTTTATCCTTTTTTCGCTTGAAATAAGAGACTTTAGCCAAGCAAACACCGTGACAGAGAGAGGCCAGATTAACTCCTTTTATTGTCACGTCTAATTCATCCACATTGATGTGGCTGACGTCATTCTTTTTCCTCAACCAGGCTGCATCTTCTGCAACTAATCCTCCAATTTACAAAACGACCCCTGTTGCGATGCTGCTCGCATCGCACCACACGATTCCATCCAATGTTCGCGGTACGTTCCAGGTTCCCCGGACTGGGTCTTGCCGTTCTGCTTCTTTCAGTAGCTCTTCCATCATGGCGACCGTTCTTTCTCCCACCTTATCATTCCAACCTCGTCCTTCGGCGTGTCTCTTTATGTAGCTGCATGCTGGTCTAAGCCAGCTAGCAACGGGGTAATGTCCGATCAACTTTCCGCATATGGAAAAAAGTTCACGTCTGTTGAGCTCCTGCTTCAGTTGTGGGATCTCGTTTCCCCTACGAAACTCTAGGCCGCCTGACGCTCCTCGTTTCAGTTTTAGGCCCAAAGCAGCCCCTCCGTCTAATTTTTCCGGCTCTTTGGCGACCAACCCGAACCTCTTTAAATGAGCCACCACCTCCTTGGCAGTTACCACAGTCTCAGTCACCAGAATGTTGTCTATGTATGAGCTCACTACTCCATCTCCCTTTCCCATATTCTCCAGAATCTTCCTGAGGATAGTTGACATAATCTTGGGTGCCGAATTTAACCCGACCCCCACTCGCGTAAGGCAGTAGGTTTTGCCTTTGTACTTGACTAACTGATATTTCCAGAGCTTCTTGGCAACATCGAGTTGCAAATAGGCAGATTTTAGATCTATCAACGTAGATGCGCCATTCATCTGCCTCCATTCCCTAATGGTCTCACTGCACACATCTACGGTGTCGCCTCTCGTGTGGCACTTAACATGGCCGTTCAGCTCTCGGAAATCTAGGGCCGGTCTTATTTTCCCTTTAGTTGTTTGCAGAACGGCCATCAACGGCAAAATGCCCGAATCCACGTCATCTGTCCAAGGCATCAGTATCCCCTCCTCAATCCATCGGTCGACTTCTTGCTCAAACTCCTTTCTCACCCCTCCTCTAAGCGAATTTGTGTAGCACGCCACCCTGTTTGTCAGCGATGGCGCTTGATGTTTCCATGCCCACTCCACCGTCCACCGCTCTCCGTCGAATTCGGCTCGGAAGTCCTGATCTTTGATCGACAATTTTCTTTCCTCCCCGGTCTTGTTGATCCCTCTGGGGGCTTGCTCCGTCACCGCGCACTCAGCTAGTCCGAACCTCACGTTGTTACATGTGATGGTAAGACCTCCAAGGCGGCATATAACATCCATTCCAATGATGGCTTGGACGCCAGGCACCAGGCGATCAGTGACAATTGCATGGACCCTCATCCGACGTTCAGCAATATCAATAGTGACGGTCTTCCTCCCTCGACACTTCACTCGCGACCCATCGAATGCCACTACTTCACCCTTCCCTTTCCATCTTCCGACCAGGGTAGTGTGTACCATGGTAGTGGTGCAGCCAGTGTCAATAAGGGCCATAACTTCCCGTCCTTCCACCGCAATCTTCTGTTTGGGCATCTGCTGCGGGTGCCCCACTATTCTCGAATCGGGGCGGCCGCTGGCGCGTCGGCCTCCCCTCGCCAGTTTCCCGAACTTGTGCATTTTACCGCTAAATGGCCTCTCCGATTGCATTTGTAACACACTGTCCGTTGCAAGAACTTCCTGCAGTCTCTTCTCATGTGTGGTTCCCCGCATTCGAAGCATGCCATCCCCGGGTTCGGCAGATTCCTGCCCACATCCTGCTGTACCGTTGCTGTCGTTCCTCCAGGCTCCGTGGGCTGGGTGCTCACCAAGATTTTTGCAGTTTTAAGCAGCTCACTCACATCCAGCGTCTCCACTCTCGGGACCTGCTGCAACCTTTTCGATATCTCTTCCGGGAACCCGGTAACGAAAGTCATCTTGACTACATGACTCGTGGCGTGTCCCCTGATGCCCGACAACTCAACCAATCTCCTTATCTCATTCGCGTAGACATCAACAGATTCACCAGTCCACCTCTTCTCTTTCAACTTATTAAAGGCCACGAAAGGCCCCTCTACAAAAGCTTCGATCAGTCGACCCTTGATAGCGTCCGCGTCACCCTGTTCCCGCTCGCTGAGGTCCCAATAGAGGGCCAGTGCGTCCCCTTCTAGAAACAGTGGTATTACTGCGGTCACATCATCCAGCCTCTGAATCCTTGCTACAAGGTCCACTTTTTTTAAGCCACGCCACCACATCACCGTCGCCATTAAAAGGCTTAATCATGTTGCTTAAGCCTGCGTTGGCCATCGCTTGAAGTATAATGGGGGGGTCACCTCAAATACACAAACGGAATGTTCAAGAAAGATTATCGCTACAGTCCTCTGTCTCTGCTCTCGTTGCCTTCTCTCCTGCCTGATCGGGAATAATTTCCCAGCACCGAGAAATGAACATCGTTTTATAGTTTCGATCTTCACGCACACACGAGATTACGCGAGAACGGACGAAATAAAAATGCTGGCCGCCATGTTTGTTCTTCCTTTTCTTCGCCTGAACTCACTCGCTGAGCACCCACGGTAAGACTTGTTTTTTCTTGCTTCTAACCATCGTAATAGGAAAAAAAATTGTAAATACTAAAATGATTAGTCGGTAAACTTGGATTTTAATTGTAATTATATTATAGATTTTAAATTAATGTATTATATATAATTTTTTTTAAATTATACTTTATAAATGTAATTTACAATCTATTTCAAATTTAAAACTATAGAAAAATATAATAATGTTGATATACTAGGAAAATCACTTAGGATAGATAAATACTCACTTCCCCAAACCTTGAAAGATTTGGGTCTTTATAAATATTTTAAACGTATTTCGAAATTTTTAAACGTTATTCGATATAATTAAACGAAAGATTAAAATTTTTTTAAAAAACTTTGAACCTATTTTAGAAATTTTTAAACGTAATTTGATATAATTAAACGAAATCTGAAGTCTTTAACCGATACCAATATAAATTTAAGGATTTTTATACATAAGAAAAATTAGATTTTTGAATTAATTTTGGTTCAAATTAAAATCAATTTATATAAGGGAAAATTTTCTCGAAATTTGATTTTAAATTTAAATAATTCAAAGTTTAAAGTTAATGAAATCATCATCATCCGATGAATAAACGCGGGGGGGGGATGGGGATTTAACAAAACGAGATTTAAACGAGAACTCGAGAGGTATATATATATTTCACACTTCCGGTTATAAAATAGACGAATATTGGCTGAAGAGAGCTTGATAAGGATACCGTAAACGATCCTTATTATCGGGTTTGAAACCGACGGTACCAATGATTTGTCTCATCTAACAACTTTCTGTACACAAAATATATAACTCTAATTAGGCCTCGTTTCTTAGTGTTTTGTCCGAATGAAATTAAATTTTAGTCATAACTAGTTTATTATATTCAAAACATCACATCAAAACACTACCTTTTTTCCCCGTTCTACAACATATGGTCTAGATGGCCACCATTAAGCTCCGTGTATTTCTTGAGGCGCAGCACGAAGTTGTCCATGACCTTCTTACAGACCGAATTGGTAATGGCTCTCATCTACTCTTGGATGGCTACCTTGAATTCTGTGCTGATTCTGGGTTTCCCTGCGTAGACTCTGTCCTTAAGATAACCCCAAAGAAAAATGTCTGGGGGCTTAGGTCCGGGCGATGGGGAGCCCATTCAAAATCAGTCTTGAGACTGATCACTCGGCCTCCGAAGTTCTCTTTCAGTCAATCTCGGAACTGGTTTGAGATGTGAGAACTTGCTCCGTCCTGCTGGAACCAGTACTCGCTCATTGTAGTAAGATTTAACACAGTGTATTCTTTGTCCCAGCTCCCAATGGGGTCTTGGTGTACTCACGGTCGTTGATTCTGCCATGTCCTGTAAAATAAGGGCAATCGGTCAATAAATAATGGAGATATCACATAAAGTGTACACGGGACTCGTTTTGGGGGGGGGGGTCACCCTGTATATATATATATATATATATATATATATATATATATATATATATATATATATGAAGTGTTAAAATTTAAAACGTGTTGTTTATAAACCGAGAAAAGAAGATTTCTTTTTACACCACTTATCAAGGTCCCGGGGTCACTCGGGGATAAGTGTTAATAAGTGTACACGAGTCAATGGGACAATATCGTAGTAATCGTTAGTAGTGGAAATTTGGTAAATTGGATTACTTAAGGGGACAGTTCATTAAGAACGTGTTTACGTTGAACTTGAAGACGAGTATATTGTAGTCAGCTGGAAAGCAAGAAAACGGAAGAGAGTTCCACAGGCGTACATTTCTAGGAAAGAATATTTGTTTTTGGAATCTACGTTAAGGTTTTGGCAAGAATAAATAGTGAAGGAAATTAATGATAGTGTTTTCGACTATGCGAGTGTTTTTCGTGAAAGTTTGGCGAGAGGGTATCACAGATTGGAACTCAGCTTGCTATAATAATAATGATAAAGAAGAGACAGGCTGACAACGTCTCTTCTGTGGGAAAGAGAAAGGGGCATCCGACACTAGGCTACGATGTCTATTTTGAACTCTGCGAAGGTAGGATAAGTTGCTTCTAGCAGCACTTGCCAAAATGTGGCAACTACTCCATCATTGGGCGTATTTGATTCTTATACAGGTAGCGAATTGCATTAGCAGTGAGATATCTACTGGAGAGGTAGAATATTCCCTATAATTTTTCCAGCAACCTTAGCAATGGATTTGATGTATGTGTTCTATTTCAGATCAGGAGTAAAGGTCAGATCCAGAAGCTTATCAAAATATGGAACATCCCCAAGACGAGAGCTATTCATTTCAATTGATGCCAGTCGAGGATCAAAGCGTTTATGATGTAAAAATAGAAGCTTTGTTCTAGGTACATTAAAATTAACAAGCCATCACTTTCCCCATTGTATCACGTGCTCGAGATCAGAGGAGAGAGAATCAGAGAGAACTTGGTCATTTACTGCCTTTTATGTGTTCCCATATATGGTAGTGTCGTAAGCAAAAATGTCTAAGAATGATTGTAGGGGATGGACCTCTGAGGGACTCCAGCATAAATACTGTGAGCTTCTGATTTCTGCCCATCAATGACTGCTCTTATAAACCTATCAGAGAGATATAATTAAATAATTGAGAAGATATTTGCAGCTATACCGTGGCTTAAGATCTTGTGGGGTAGACGTTTATGTCATACCCTATCTAAGGGTTTTGATATGTTAAGAGCAATTGCCTTAAAAAGGAAGCCTTCTTCGAACGGTTCATTAATCCTTTGAGATATAATCGTTAGCATATCTGTTGTATATCTACCAGAACGGAAAGTATATTGCATGTCACAAAGGAGGTTATTTTTCTGAGGTGGTTGACTACTTTTCTATTTAACACGGATTATAACTTACTCATGACACACAGGAGACTGATTGGTCTGTACTGAGAAAGAAAATACTGATGAGGTTTTCCAATGTGTTGGGAAACTTCTCTTTAAGGCAACACTTAAACAGTTTTTAAGTATGAGAACTAGTTCTCGTTGAAGCTTTTTCAGCAGTATAATTGAAATGACGCCAGAACTAGTTGCTTTGCTGGAATCGATGTTTTTGATTAGGTCAATTGATAATGGTTGCGATATCGCACACCTTTCTATTCAGGGCACTGTTTGTAATTTGCCAAAGTGGTGGGAGCTGAGCTGCTGCTCAGCTACTTTGAACTTTACAAACTGAGTATACAACTCTCTCGCGTTCTTTATTGCTCTTTTTGAGTAGTTGCTAGCAGTCCTAAAAGCGACTTTAGTCTCAGAACATCTATTACGTTGGAAGCAATGGAAAAAGTAATTTCTGTGCATAATGGCAGCAACATATTTTGGAGAGAACCACGGCTGGCTATCAGGGTTTTGCTGGAATTTTTTGAAGGGTATGAAACGGTCTATACCTACAATTAACTATTCCGTCTGGTCTGATACTATAGAGGATACATTCTTTTTAAACATGGCACGGAAATGTAGATTTCATATAAATGTACAGAAGCTATCCCAGTCAGCCATCGAGCATCGATGTACTGTAAAATGGAGAGGTACATTTGAGGACTTATTATATTTTATTTTTATCTTAACTGATTCAACCGCATGATCAGAAGATCCCAGTGGAGACAGAACTGAGTGGGTGGGTTAGTGAACAATTTGGGTTAGGTGATAAGCAATGGAGAAATCGTGACAGAACCTCCACTTATTATGCCTTGTTTGGGTGGGCTAAATATTCTACATTGAAGTCTCCACAGATGTGAATGTTAGCCGAAGGATGGGCAGACAAGATATGGTCAATTTTCTTAGATATGCTCTTAAAAATAGGAACTCCGTTGTTGTGGGGGGCGATAGGGGGCAAATATAAACGCAGTGTTGTGAGAAAGTGCAACCCGAAAGCACATAACGGGTAATTTATGTTATTCTCTCGAGATGTCCCTATCACATGGAAAGCCATATCTAATGTAGGCACATACTCTATGCCCTTGGCGATCTTGGGAGTTAGATTTGGATGGTAAATTAGAGTATCCTTTAATAACGAATTCATCTTGGGAAATAGTCGGTCCAATGCTAGTTTCGCTTAGGAAAAATAGGTCTGGTTTAGTCTCCTGTAATTGGGTTTAAACCTCTGGAATGGTTGGAATGTACACCCCTGATGTTGGAAAAGGAAACATGTAGGGATTCTGGGTTTAATCGTGTATTTTATCTGGGATTTTTTATGATGGAGTTTTGGGATTTGTGGAACAGGTTGAAAGACTTGTTTAGAGCAGAGAGGGAAAATAAGTGAGAAAAAGAAACGAAGAAATATTTTTGTAACCCATAATAAGATAAAGCCGTAACAATTACGCTCTAATATGGTATCGAGAAGCCCCAGGACTTTGCACCTGCTGATAGGACGGCCTCTTTAGTGGTTAACCCAATGTTCGGGTCCCTCACTATCAGGCGGTTAAAACGTTTAACCCCAGCACCCTTATTAGTGACATAGCTACAAGGCTAGACATAGAAACAGAAAATTTCCCATATCTCAGGCGACAGCTCACACAAAAATACTGCCAATCTATAATTCAGCTTTTTCTTCTCCCTTTCTCAGAAAGATCACTCATTCTAAATGAGGACTTTGGAACAAATGAAAGGAAACGAGAGTTACGGAAGCTGCCAATAACGCATCCACATTGAATTGTCTACTCTTCATTAAAATAATAATAATAATAATAATAATAATAATAATAATAATAATAATAATGATGATAATAATAATAATGTATTCTACTTAATATAAGTTTAATTGACATGTTTAGGGGAAAGTATAGCGATAGGTTCGCCTCTCACTAACTGAAATAAAAAAAGAATTCAGTTAGCAAAGTTTACGTATGTAACTTTTGCAACAACTCGGCTGATTTCCTTGAGTCATTCCCGACTTGATTTAAATGTAAATTGTCTACCTCTTTGACTAACATATTCGACAGTAAGCTGTGCTTTATTAGTATGACTATTTGAAAAATTTACTAAAGAATAGTGCAATTTTTTCTGTTTTTTGTTTTGTTTTGTTTTGTTTTTTTTTTTTTTTGCTAAATGGTTAAAGAACGCGTGGAGAGACATTCGTTCAAAGCTGGAGAATGCGTTTATTTTGAGGAAAATAGCAATCGAATCAGAAACAGCAAATTGACAACAACCAATTCTAATAATAAATTTTAACAGTAGTATTATACATTTAATAAAACAATCAAATAAAAATATAAATTAAAAACTGAAATCAATATAATTGATATTTACCTTTTCATCCATTAAAAAAGAAAATAAATACCGGGAATTCACAACTTTTTTTGCTAAAAACACATAGCTTCAATTCATGACTATTAAGGATCGTCTTAGCTTGATACAACTCTGCGTTCAACAAGATTTTTAAAAAGTGTCATCCTTCGGCAGTTGAACTAGTGTCGTTTTAAACAATACTAGGTGCAGTGGGGAGCGGAGAATAGAATCGTCGGATCTTTTTATGCTGTATTTTAAATCAGCTTCCGAAATAAAATTAGTACATTCTTGGGCCAGAGAATCTATTATACATTTCATAAAACACAATCAAATAAAAAATATATATAAATTAAAAACTGAAATAAATATAATTAATATTAACATTTGCATCTTATGAAAATAAAATAAACAACATTTTCTGCTTAAAGCATATATCTTCAATGCATAACTATTAAGGATTGTCTTAGCTTGATACAGATTTGCGTTTAACCAAGTGTTTCTGTAGTTTATACAGCTTCAAAGTCTTGCCTTTTCTGCAGAGGAAATACTCATAATTTTGATGGTTAACACAATAATTGAAAGCTTCAGAGATTGAGAGAATATAACTTGAAAAATTATATAAAAATACATACAGATGCAAAAAAGAATATTAACATTGTTGCTCTCTCTCTCTCTCTCTCTCTCTATATATATATATATATATATATATATATATATATATATATAATTTATATATATATATAATATATATATATATATAAGATATATATAGTCTATGAGACAAAATCATATATTGGCATACATACATTTATGTGTCGATGTAATAAGGAAACACAGTAATTGGGACTTATATATATATATATATATATATATATATATATACATATATATATATATATACACATATATATACACATATATATATACACATATATATATATACACATATATATACACACATATATATACACACATATATATACACATATATATATACACACATATATATATACACACATATATATGTATACACACATATATATATATACACACATATATATATATACACACATATATATGTATACACACATATATATGTATACACACATATATATGTATACACACATATATATGTATACACACATATATATGTATACACACATATATATATATATATATATATATATATATATATATATATATATATATATATATATATTGAAGCCCTCCTCATCCATATGCCAGGCTCCACATGAAGGGGAAAGCACGCTCAAGAGCGTTTAATCATTTCAAATGATTTTAATTGAATTTTCAATAAATTCACTAACGCAATTTTTAATTCATCACTCGCCTGAAGACAACTTATGGAAGTCGAAAACGTTCGCGACTACGGCAAATTTCTTTTTAAACTCGAACAGAACATTAGCCCATCAAAAAGAAAAAAATGGATTGCAAGAAAAACAAATGGATTTTTTTCTGCTCTTGAATGCAGCATGCATTAGAGGGAAAATGCTGCCCAAATATACTAACATACGTGTTGTGTCGCTCTAAAAACATTTCAAACTTTAGTAAACAAATCTTTGAAAAAATATTTCCAAAGATTCTATTTTAGAAGAAATTGTGGAAATGATTATATTTAAAATTAGGAAGATGTATTTAAAATTAGGAATATTTATTTAAAATAAGGACGTATGTATATAGATACTATGTAAAAATATAATCACATATTACAAACGTAAGAACAAAAAAAAAAACAAGTAACTTAAACATGAGAGTCAAGGGAGACAACTTCAGATCCCTTGCTGCTAGTCGAATTTTGTAATCCCTAAATTCGAATTAGATAAAATAAATAAAGGAAAATAAGACTTGGTATATAGATGTAGGATGTAAAAACCTATTATGTTTTTACAAAGCATAATTCTATATTCAATTTACTTTTGTTTTAATTGAATTTATCTCAAACAAGGCACATTACCACTGAGACGAAAAGAGACACCATTTACAGCATTCAAATTAATAAGCGGAAAGTTGTGCAACGAAATGTCACTTCATATGATATTTACATCGTATTTACACATCTGCAGGTTTGCATATTTGTACAATCGGAGAAACAAGGAGGTGGGGGAATTACAGATCAAACAATTCTGTCAGAGAGAGCGCACGCACGTGCGTAAATGCATGCGAAATGTGAAATGACGTCACTATAAAGAAAAATACTATAAACAAAAGAAAGATCACGTTAAAGACGTTAGTTACGTCACAGCCGTAACAAATACTCCTGCGTGGTAGGGAGAATGAGGAAATTAATAACGGAATTACAAAAAAATAAGAACTCGAGTTATGTTCCTTTTACGAACGAAAACTCCACCTGTGTGTAAAATTGTACAACGTTACAGTTGGAAGAAAGTAAATATTAGAATAGAAAGCTTACCGGCATCTGAAGATCTCTACAATAAGGGGGTGCGATTTTCCTGAATGTCGGGTTTGCCTGAGCTATTTACATAGCACAAGTGCAGCATGTGGGACAAAGGATGAAGCTTATTAATGTAGGGTATGTGACGTATTAGATTGGAGAGCTCTTTTTTCGGATCTTGTCTGAGAGGAACACAAGTGCTGCTGAATCAGCCCATATGGCGAAAGAGAATGAGAAACATTGTGGGTAGAATGTACGGTTATAGTCGTTCAAACATCAAAGAATTATAAAAAGAAAATCTAGTTTTCCTTCACGCCTCATCTTCGCCTTTAACGATATCGGTATGAATATGTCATATCGACCTACACTCATATTTTCGCTTGAAACTGACCTCCCACCCTACTCTGATCTTCTAATATATACCGATTTACTCTACGGTGCGACTACGAGAATGGAAAATAATGAATTATTTATATTTATATCATAATGTTATTGTTGTGCTTCGGTTTATTTTTCTAGGTTGTCGGTGCAACTATAGCTTAATTTTAATGTGTTTTATTAAATACTAGCAGGCTGCCTGGTGTTTTCCGGTCGTAAAATACGCTTAATTATAATATTTTGATTTTAAAAAAAATTAAGACAATTTACGTGCGAGGTTTGAACTTACAGACCACGTCATGCAAAAAAAAAACTACACATAAATTTTCAAGTCTTATAAAATTCTTTGTTAACTAAAAATAAATTCCGAAATTTACGTGCGGAATCTGGGCCTACAGACCACGTCATTAAAAAAAAACGCTATTAACTTACGCACGGTAGAATTTTCACGGCTCGTTGTTCTATCATTGCTGCTAAGCGACAACATGGAAAACTGGATTTACCTATAATAGATAAATTAAAATAATGGTTTCGATTATCGATTATCGGTAATTATCAGGGGTATTCTGAAACAAAACTTAACTAAGATCATTCCCAGATTTATACACTAAAGAAAATGTGTTCAGCCGTTTCGGAATCTATAAGGAACGAACTCACACACACACACAGCAAATTTGTATCGATATAATTGTAAAGATTTTGTGTAGTATGTTAATTTTAATGTGTTTTTTATATTTTGTGTAGTATGTTAATTTTAATGTGTTTTTTATATTTTGTGTGGTATGGTAATTTCAATGTGTCTTTATTCAATATTTTATGTTTTAGTGCAATGCAGAAATTTATTGTTATTTTAGTTTTAAAACTAAAAGATGATGATAAAACAAATGATCTTTCAACCTAGTTTTTATATTTTATACTCTATATTAACGTGTGTACGTCCCCTGATTTTTAGGTCTATGTTATAAATGTTTTGTGGTTATTAAACGTTGCTTCGTGCGAGGAATTGTTAATAATTCTACTTTCTATTAATTTGCCATGTACTTAATTATATTTCCTTTAGTCTACCGACTCTTTCACTTCCCGGCATATGAAGATCTCTATAATAAAGGAGTGAAATTATCGGGTTTGCCTGAGATATTTGCATTAATGGGGGGGGCACAAATGCAGCAAGTGACATTGTATGACTACGAGAATGGATGGCAAGTGAAAGTCCTAGTAAAACATCTTCCTTTGTACTGGATTTTTATAAAGATCACAAGCCCATTAAGGAAGCAGTCGATTATGAAATTGAACAGATGACCTCTTTGTATTACGTGGATGACATATGTAAGTTTATTTTTACTGAGCTGTCATCACTTATCAAGGTACAAAAGCCACTCGAAGATAAAGGTAAATATAAGTATCAGGAGTGGGTGATACAATACCAAGATAATTGGTAATAATGGTGGTGATCTAGCCGAATTTCATTATTTAATAGGGCGACCTAACAAAGAATTTGTTAACATTGGTCTTGAAAACGACCAATATTTTTGCATGGTATTAACGATGCTTTTGCAGTGTTTAACATTTGTTTTATATACAGTGGCGCCAAGAAGAAAGGCTGCACATTTAAAAACCCAGAAATTTAAGCTAACAACCTTTACCTCATGTGGTTTGCCTTTTTATTCCTCTATAATTTTATCTGCTCATATTTCACTTTTAATCAAACTATCCTAGTGTGCATGTCAATTTAAAAAATTAAATTAAATTCAAATTGAGAAGACAAAAAGAAACTCCGCACAATAGAAAATTGTTATTTAAATGTAACTTTAAAACATTAATGCAGCACAAATACAACAGAAGCACAATAAACTAGTTAATATTTAGTAGCGTAGCCTTTCTGCAATATGATAGCCTGCAATCTTTTGGGCATTCTTTGAATTAGTCTACGGCAACACTTCGGTGAAAGGGCATCCCATTTCTCTTTAATTTTTGTCTAAAGTCCTTCTATATTTGAATTTTATCATTGCGTAGGATTGAAGTCTGGAGATTGTGAAGGCAATCCAAATACGGAATAGCATGCTCTTCAAGAAATCTCTTGGGATTGCCAGCTGTGTGAGGGGGTATTATTCTCCATGAAGATGGGATTACCATTCGAATTCCGGCCAAAGTAAGGTAGAAAATGCTCAGTACACATATTAATTCTACTTTGCAAGTGAACTATAGGCCCTGAACCATTGGCACTAATAACGCCCCACACCAAAATTAAACTTCCACCACCTTGCAGCGTTGAAGCTGTTCACCTAGGATTAAATTATCCGTACTGTCTATCATCACTGCCTAGCCTACTGAACTTGCTTTCGTCGCTAAAAATCACTTTCGACCAATATGAAGAATCATGATCTTCATTGCATCTGACTTTCTATTCTTTACAGAAATCATTGGCATGCGTCTTGCAACACAACCTCGCTAATTACATTTCTTCAATCTGTTCTTGACTGTAGAAAGACAGCACTTTTAACAAAATGACTGTTACTGGATTTGGGGAGCCGTTTTAAATCTGTTTCTGAGGCTACAGATCTTGATAGCATTGTCTTCCATGTGAAAAGTAACTTTTGTTTTTGTTTTGTTTACACAGTTATTCGTGCCGTTCTCTCATTACATTTCAATCTGCGGCCGATTTCCCGATTGGATAAACCAAAAATGTGGAGATTAATGAGTTTCTGACGATCACTAATAGAAAGTCGAGCCATATGGAATAACCGTCATTTGCATAACCTGAAACAACAACAATTACGATTAGAGATGCTTTGTTTCCTAAAAGATGGATATTTTAAGCTGTTTTAAGCTCATTTGTTGCTGCGGAGTTTCTTTTTAGCTTCTTAATTTGAAGTTAATTTTTTAAATTCACGTGAACATTAGGATACTTCAATTAAAAGTCAAATATGAACAGGTAAAATTATATATAAATAAAAGGCGGATCAAATGCGGTATAGGTTGTTTAAACAGTTGCATTGAATTTAACTTAAATTTGCGGTATTAGAAAAAAATGACAAGTGCGGACATTTTGGCGCCACTGTATGTATAACCTGTAAACAACAATAACACAAACAAGATAAACGGCAAAAACGATAAGTTTTAAAATAAAAATATTTGTATAAAAAAATCACGTAAATAAGTTAATGTTTGCGTCTTCTGTTATTGTTTTTTGTTTTCGTTTTTTTTTTTGTGTGTGTGTGTAATTTTTTTTCTATAATACTTTAAATCTTCTTTTCGTTGTTGTTTTTTTTGTTTTGTTTTTTTGTTCTCGTTAAAGTTTTCAAGTGTAAAACTGCCGGTTTCAAAATGGCCGCTTGGAGAAGCAAGTGATGCCGAAGTTAAAAAGAAGATCGTTATCAGAAACGCTGTCAGTTTTCCAACGTTTGATACGTATCACTGATTGTACGATTTGAAATGCATCCGGGTTTCGAAAAGAAAAACACAAAGATAATGGCCACAACAATTGTAGGAAAAAGAAAAAAGAAAACAATAGAAAAATGTTTTATACTTTTCTCTTCCTGTTTTGATTTAGTTTAATCTCAGCAAACTACCATTCTATACAGGGTAATATATTTCATTTACAATCTCAAAACTGACTCCCACTGCAGTCTTTTTTTTTCTCTCATAACCTTTTTTTTTTTTCAGTACTGGTGCATGTTGTGAACCAGGCGTTCGCTCGGTTTTGGCCGGAACATGACGTCAACAGCTGGATTATGCCGAGTGTCGCCGATATAATTATTAAAACGCTACATAAAAGAAAATAACGAAATGAATAAATGTAAAATATAGAAATCAAAATCCAAAAAACAACTTACCGTAATTTGATGTTTTATTATCCTTTTTTTTAAATAACTGTCAAGAAATGATTATAAGAAGCAAAAAAAATATTTTGTAAAATAATTTTAAGGAAATGTTTTATAATGCTTTATAATGTTTTATAATGTTTTAAAATGTTTTATAATGTTTTATAATGTTTTATAATGCTTTATAATGTTTTATAATGCTTTAAAATGTTTTATAATGCTTTAAAATGTTTTATAATGTTTTAAAATGTTTTATAATGTTTTAAAATGTTTTATATTGTTTTAAAATGTTTTATAATGTTTTAATAGACATTTTTGTTTTCAAATATATTTTGCCATTTTTTATGATTTAAAGTTTGTTTGTTTTGTTTTTTTGTCGAGGAAAACTAGAAACAAAAAAATTATTTTCAAGTATTTTTTAAAGATTTTTTTTTAAAGATTTTTTTGTTGTTTTTTTTTAATCGGAAGAAAGAGTTTTAAAGATTCATAATATTGTTTCTAGACATGAGTTTCATGTAACAACTGGTGTTTTTTTCCGTTCCAATATTTATCCAAAATGTTCTTCTAGGCGCGCGCGCCGCTGCCTCGTTTAATTCAACGCTCCGCGTTGTGAGATCGGCGGGTTACGTCAAACAGCAGCTAAACCCGCGCTGTTGCTTGGCATAATAAAAATCAATTAAATTTTAGGTAATTTTGTATCAATTATGTATGGTTACAACCACGTTAATTTACTGGTAAGTAAAGGTTGATTAGGAATGTTTTTTGCCCCTTCATTACGTTCTTCAGAATAGCAAGACGACAAGCTATAAATTATTTGAAATAAATAGATCTAAGTATGTCTTTAAGATTCATATTACACATCCATCATATCATTCTCAGATATCTTTTCATGCAATGCATGTCCACAGCCCTCATTCTCCAGACTACCAAGAATCATCACACTGCATAAATATGTTTGATAGACGCTATCCTTGGTCGAGAGTAGAGACGCTCTAGCTACAATTACATTCAATGGTAAGTAAAATGTCTGTTCAAAAGTTCATCAATACTTACAATATACTTTAAAATAACAAGAGGACAAAGTCCCAAATACTTGAAATCGATCTAAAACGTTTAAATCAATCGATAACCATTCAAATGGTGATTGTGTGATTAACGTTAAATCTCTATTATAGGATCCTTAAATAATCAAAGCTTTTCTGGATTTCTGAGAATCTATTTGATTTTGTGTTATAATTTAAAATTTAACTATGTGACCATGCATGGGAGTATTGTTGTCATGCCTGGTGAATCTCTGTCCATTTGAGGTTTCTGAATGAAGTACAGAAACCTATCTGTAATTTTACAGCCTCAAAACCTTTCTTCTTATCTGGAATCGCTCTCTCACAGGCGTGATGTTGCTAGTCTTATTTTTTTCTTTAAAACTAGTATCTCATGTGTTGCTCAGAATCGTCTGAACCATTCCTGCTTACCAGCTCGGTAGATTCGTTCAAGCTACTGAAATATGGTGGTCGTATTACAATAAGTCATAAATCCATTGTTTTAGTACGACGTTGTAATACATCTTTCTATTCCGGTAGCTTATTTCTAATTGTTTCTATTATACATACACACACACACACATACATATTTATATATATAAATATATATATGTGTGTTTGTTTTTATAATAAGCACTGTTGATATTAGAACACAAAATTAAAAACTGTTACGGTTTTAAGCCAAACAAGTGCAGAATCTCATTCAATAAATAATAATTATTAAAATTGGATTCAATATTTCGATTCATAATAGAATTTTCATCAGGAAAATACAGGTTGTTTCCTTTATATCTATATCTATCTATTTCTCTCCCTCTCTCTCTCTCTCTCTCTCTCTCTCTCTCTCTCTCTCTCTCTCTCTCTATCTATATATATATAATTATTTCCACAGCGCAAAGAACGCCGCAACCCACAAGAGCCATGCCAGCCAACGAACCGGAATGGCTCTTATGAGTTGCGGCGTTCTTTGGGCAGTGAAAATAATTAATTATGTATAATCTCTCACATTCTGAAAATTATATATATGTATACATATATATATATATGGTAAGGTGATTGATAATTTATAATTCAAAATTAAAATTAAAAATTAAAAATCCGTTCCATAAGAAGGAGCGCAACAAAGCCAATAAATTGTACGATCGTTTCGGAAACGATGTTTTTTTATTGTGATAGACTTTGAGTCAAGGACAATAATTTTAGCATATAGTTTTTTATGAAAACAAAGTTTCCTCATACGCAAAATATTGGTATCGTCATATTGCAAAATCTTGAGGGTTTCAAATCTGCAAAGAGTATATATATATATATATATATATATATATATATATATATATATATATATATATATGTGTACAGAAAGTTGTTAGTTGAGACAGATCATTGGTACCGTCGGTTTCAAGCCCGATAATAAGGCCCGTTTAAGGTATCCTTATCAAGCTCTCTTCAGCCAATATTCGTATAAGTACGCTCTTAAAATTTGGATTTTCCTTTTAATTGAGCACTCTGCTGGAATTCTTTTTCCAAAAAAAAACTAATCATATATATATATATATATATATATATATATATATATATATATATATATATATATGAGAGAGAAGAATCTATCGGAAATGGCTGGAAAACCATTGTATTTCCTATCGAAGTCCGACGCCGAGGTTTATTGAATACTCAACCTTCACGTTCTTTAATAATCTTGGTCTTTCTAAGTCAGACAAGGAAAAATACATAAAGAAAATACGAACAAGGTTCTATCTGCATCATCGTGGGTATGGCAATCCCACAGACTGACAACAATCCAACAAAGTTTGATGTTATCGTATGATACTGCTGGGGCGCTCTTGGCTAGTGGTAATGATGTTTCAGCCCCGAAACCATTCCTTGATCCAGAGTCATCATCTGATGAAGGCTTTGTTGGAAGCAATGCTGCTGTAAAAGCAACAGTTATTGTATAAACATTTTTATATGATGCATGTATTTATATATATATATATATATGTGTGTGTGTGTGTGTGTGTGTGTGTGTGTGTGTGTGTTTGCGCACGCGCGTGTGGGTGTTATATATACATATATTCGATAATTACCCTCGTTTGAATGTTACAATACTACCATAGAAACTCCTACATTTTCAGAACTTTTATTTATCCACGAAATATCTTTTACAATGAATGTCTAACAAGTAGCACCATACAATTCTGAATGTTTGAGATGAGGAATGATTGTTTGTATTATTCGGATTGATCTGACTAATTGTAACATAGAGCACGTGAGCGCGTGAGAAAATATCAGGATGCCTGGCTTGCGAAGGTATTAGCAACAGCAGTAGTCGAAAAAATCCGCATATGCAAATTAGGAGGTGTGCGCGAGAAGAAAACGGGGAAAAAAAAGGAGAAAAAATGCATAATGTTATTAGGGAGAAAGATAGTCGACGTCGAAAAAAATGAACGTGTAAAGTCGAGGACGAGAATGGGCTGTCTCTTGCCAGCATGTGGTCGGAAGAAGAAAACTGTACATCGTACCGAGGTGGACGATGGCGAAATATTTTTAAATGGTGTCGAAACAATTATAACGGTAATAAAAAAAAAACTTTTGTTAAAAAAGAAAAAATTCCGAACAGGATTTTATTTATTTATTTCCAGTTTTATTTTTATGAATTACTAAAGTAAAGTGTAACGCCATGTAACGCCATGTAACGTTACACTAATCTTCTAATCTTTAGTGTTATTTGCACAACGTTTCTGTCGATGTGAATTCCGACGTTTTTCAGGTTTATACGGCGCCATGCTTGGTATTAAAAAAAAAGGGTTTACGCTATACTGCTGAGATTTCGTACTTAGGTTCTAGCTTAAAGTAAAAAAAATAAAATAAAAATTGTTGTATTAGGGCCTTATTGTTAATTGAATCCCTGAAACAGAAAATACTTAACAAATGTAAATAGCACATAATGACTGACTAGACTTGGCCCAAGCGTATAAATACATATTTATTCCAGTGTTGATGAACGTGTATGAAAATAGTAATGTGAACGAAAACAGTAACACTACAATACAAAACAATTCAATAAAGCGGTACTCACTTTTATAGTGCCTCTACCGTGAGCGGTAGGTAATATAGTTAATTCTAGAGTCTTACTGTTTCAACTGTCCACGAGGAGTAAAAACATGTATTCCCTTCTCGTGCAAGGACACTCTCTTTCTCAAGGGAAGTAACTCTCCGGTGTACGCCGTAACCGGTGTTCTTCTTCCATTATTACCCTACAAAATCATAAAAATTATCAAACAAAGCTCCAGGAGATATTCTTTCTAAATATTCTAAATATTTATAGCAAAAAGCGGGATATATCTCCACGTGTTTCTTCCTGCTGCATGATTTCATCTTACCTACAGCATTAGTATTTTCAAAACTAAGGTCAATAGACATCTCCTGTCTTGGCGATAATCTTCGTTTTTTTACGCACGTTCACCCCAAACAAGGCACATCGCCACTATTTGGGACCATATTTAGAGAAGGTGAGCAATATGTTGGTTTACGTTACATTTAAACTTCTGCATGTCAGTACAGCCAGGGAAACAGACAGAAGGAAGATGATTCAAAATTATAGCTGTTCGAAGGAAGAAACTATTAGAGTAGAAAGCTTTCTTGCATTTAGGGACTTCAATAGGGAAGGGTTATAATTTTGTTGCTATGTGGGTTTGTCGGTGGTATGTACATTGAGGGAGCACAACTGCATAGTTTTCATCAGAGCACATTCCATTAAAATACTTGTAAAACAGGAACAAGGGTGCAACATTGTGGCAAAGGGACATGCGCTGGAGTTTAGATGACAATGCGGGACTAATAAGATTGGAGACTCTTTTTTTAACCCTGTCCAAGGAGAGAGACTAGTAGTATTATGCACCAGTCCATATGTGGCAAAAATACTCCATGCATTGGCGAATAGTGGCTTTGTAGAGGTACAGAGTGATCTCAGCTGTGAGTAATCTTCTAGAACGATAGAGGGAGCCCACCTTCTTTGCAGAAGTTTAAGCAATGTCCTTAGTGTATTTTTTCCAGTTCATATTACCTGTGATTGTTAACCCGGGGATCATATTATATTAAGAGTATCTGATTGTTTCTTTTCCGCTATATCAACAATTTTCTCGTTACTTAATACCAACTTCGATAATTTTGAACTTCAATTTTTTTATATTTTGTAAATATTCATGAAGTTTGGCTTGGGTATTTTGTTTTATGGCATATAAATCCTTTTCGAGTTCAATCATTTGTGCAAATAATTTAGCAGGAAGAAACGTGAGGAGATATACCTCGCTTTTTGTTATAAATATTTATAAATAATATCACCTGGTGTTTGGTTTGATAATTTTTAATATTTTTATTTGTAATTTTTACTTTAAACTAGAACCTAAATAAGAAACCTCAGTAGCATAGAGTAATTTCTTTCTCCAATATCAAACATAGCGACCTATATATATGAAGAATATCAGAGGTCACATCGACAGAAACATTGTTAATATGCTTCTAGTAGTTAATATTTTCAAATACTTATACATAGCATTTAGGTTGGTTGTTTTGTGGAGAGAAATTGTCGTTTAAGTTTTTGACTTTGCAGAACATGATTGAGCTTTGCAAAGGGAAAAGAAAATAACAATAAGACTACTGTTTTGTGCGGGAAGCCGCTCTCTGTTAATAGCCGGATATGGTAGCATAAGGTATTAAGGCTGCACTCGTTCTAGAATCGTTCTGTCATGTTGAAAACTGAGCATTTTGCTTGATAAAATGTTTGAATTGGGGGAATTGAGCTTAAGCGAATAAATGATTAGGATCGGATCAAATGTTAGAAAGTAAAAGAAGCTAATGGTATTTGTCTGTTATTGAAATCTCATTAGAATTTCAAGTAAAACGATTTAAGTGATTTTTGCTAGAGCAAACGTGATTGGAACACACACTTTCAAGCAATTTTTGATGTTGCATTTGACAACTTTTGGTAGCAATTACCTTTTAAAATCTTCAAAGATTCTAATTGATTCCAAAAGGGTTTGTCTTTTGTCGATTTTTAGCTAAAATATTTTCCACTTCTGGTAGTGATGATAGTCGGGAATACTGACTCTGTATCTGTTTTTCATATATACTATATGCATGTGTGTGTATGTGTGTGTGTATGTTTTAGCTATAACAAGTGGATGTTTTTGTCTGTTTTTACTGGATTTGGGATTTTTTATGTCTTCTAAACCTATTCAATTCGTTTTAAAATTACCTTTCCTTCTTGAACCAAGGAAAAATAACTGTAAATTTTCTTCTTTGATGAACTACTGAAAAGTCTATGATGATTTATTTGATTTATGTCATTCAATGAAACAGGTGTAGGATACCAAAATTTGCGTTTTTTTTTTAAAAGAATGACAGGTGCGGACTTTCTTTTTGGCGCCACTATATATATTTATATATAGATTTGTACCTGTAGCACGATCTCGATTTGGTTATTAGAGATAAAAATAACAGCTAATGAGTAAAAATTGAAAAGAAAAACATTGACCTTGGCCTGGCGTAAATCTCTGCATTTTGTTCTTTGAGCATTAAAAAGTTAGAAGTTAAAGACCGTTATTTTTTGCAATCTCAATTCTAAGTAGTACGTTTCTCTAGTTTGTCTTGATTAAATTTGAAATATCACCTATTTTTAAGTCACGCTCAAATTTGGAATAACACTAGGCTTTTCCGTTGTTATATTTAAATTCTAACATATTTGAGATATCACTTTACTTTGGTCTGTCATTCTTCAATTCGAAATAACACTTTATTTGGTCTGTCGAACTTAAATGAAAAATAACACCTTACTTTGGTTTGTCACTCTTAAATTTGAAATAGCCCCTTAATTTGGTCTGTCAGATTTAAATTCGAAATAACACCCATCTTTCATCTACAATTCTTAAATTGGAGACAGAAATTTATTTCATCAATCAGGTTTAAATTCAAAAAAGCACTTTCTTTTGGTCGATTATGCTTTAATTTGAATTCACACCTTTTATGTTCTACAATGTTTAAATTCAAAGTAACGAATTCCTTCGTCTGTCACAGTTTAATTAAGAAAACACTTACTTTGCTTTGCCATCCTTTAAATTTTAAAAGTACTTCCTTTGCTAACCGTGCAAATAAGAAGGGCGCATCTTTAAAATGTTTGTCCTTATTTTGTTTTTTGAACTTGTTGGCTTCCATTTCTTGGTAGACTTCGTAAGAGAAAAATGTATTTTCAAACAAGAAACAATTACTGAATAGATAAGCAAGAAAGATAAGAAAATAGATTCTGTAAAGTTAAAAAAAAATACAATAAAAGGGAGAATATAAAGAAGAATGAAAAAAAAAGTGCAGCGAACGATCAGTTTACAGCGAAGAGTTTTCTCCGACGAGATGCGGCTAGTTTTAGGAAGGAACTTTCTCCGGATCAATGGAAAATTCCAGAAGCTAAATCAATATTCCCGAAGATTCCTATCTCTCTCACCGTTCTCAAGACAGGCAGCAACTTCTTTTTGTTGCATATATTTATTTTCTTTTGTATATCACGTTTTGTTTTCTACGACATTTTCAGAGTTTGACGTTGACGGTATCGAATGCTTTTGTTTTTGTTTTTGCTGCTTTTTTGTTTCTTTCCTTTTTTCCCCTAAACGCGAAAGATAGATGCAGTGACTGAAAGTCCGTCTGATTGGTTGAGGAGGAGCCTTCGTTGATTGACAGGCCAGACTTGGTTTTTACTGAGTTTACAGGTACATGGACAGAGTCTTTCTTTCTGTCTGCCTCTATGTCTCATATATATATATATATATTCTCAGTCTCTCATTCATCTCATTCACACACACACACACACACACACATATATATATATATATATATATATATATATATATATATATATATATACACACACATTGTCTGAACCAATAACTGTTCGCCAGAGGACCAATATGTTTAACATAAATTAATTACACAGACACACGCGCGCGCGCGCGCACACACACACACACACATATACATACATATACATATATATAGTCATCCACGTACAGTACTGTTTCGCTGTTTCACAGCTCATCACTGCGGCTAGACAAGCAACTACCAACTGTGTATATATATATATGTGTATATACATATGTGTGTGTGTGTATATATATATATATATATATATATATATATATATATATATATATATATATAAATTTTTTATATAAATTATCACATGCGAAAGAGGAGAAGTTTAGTTCTCTTTCTGTTCTGGGGAGAAAAAATTTCATGATGAAAAGAGAATTTATATCAAGTGTGTGGAGGGGGGTCGGGTTATATACATATATGCATTTTTTTTTCTTGAAATGGGGACGAAACGTTGATTTTATTTTTGTTTTTACTCTTTTAGGTTTTTCCTTTTTATTCACATAACGTCTAAAGCATCATTTACATCTTGCTTTATTTTATTCATATATATATATATATATATATATATATATATATATATATATATATATATATATATATATATGAATCTGTACCCCTATAATTTTGGGATGTTTGTCTATTGATATTCATATCCAAACCCTTTTTCCTATTTATTTTAAAAGAAAATACAACTTTGTTATATATGAGTCGTTAAATTTCACTTATCTGCAAAAGATCTTGTTAATTTGGATACTCTTTAAAACATTCATTTTAATTAATTCTCTATTAATTTTTTTCGGTTTTCTTAAGGGATTATCATCGTAATATGATACAATATTACGATGCGTAATATTCGTGTAAAAGTGTTATAGTAAACACAAACATCTTTCTATGTATATTTATGTATGCGTGTATATATATATATATATATATATATATATATATATATATATATATTTGTTTAAAAGATTTTGCCTAACAATTCCTCTGTCAGTGTTTGGTTTGCAGACATGAAACTTTATATACAGGGTATTCGAACCCATACGAAACTTTATTTGCGTTTTAGCCGGGGAAAATCGGTGCAAAAGTGTGAAAATTAAAAAATGAAATTTGCTAGGTGAAGGTCGAACGGATGGATTATTTAGGGGACGGCTAAACAAGATCGTGTTACATTGGACTTAAAGACGACCATATTGCAGTGAGTTGGAAAGCAAGCTATCGGAACAGAGTTCAACAGGTACGCAGTTCTCAGGAAAAAAGCTATATTCATTTGTGTTTAGATGTATGCACAAATAGAGCGTGGGAGAACTGTGGATAGTTGTAGTTAGAAGGGTGTTTTTTGAAAGTTTACCAAGGGAAGCATAGATTGAAGCTCAGAGAGATTGAACAGAGGCAGGCTTGCAATGTCTCTTCTGTGGGAAAAGTGCATCACCTACCAGATTTCGAAGTTAATTTTGAACTTTGTTAATGTGGGATAAATGCTCTGAGAATGTCTCGCTCAGATATGGAAACAGTACTCCATTTTAAGACTATCTGGCTCTTATACAGGTAGAGGATTGCGTCAGGCGTGAGATATTTTATGGATCGGTAAAATGATGCAACAACTTTTCCGACTCTATTGTCAACAATGTAAGTCTTCTATTGCAGATCAGCAGTAAATGTCACACAAAATCAAATAGTATAGCGTTCACATAAAATGTTCAACCATTACTGATTTAATATAAATCGACTTTTTAATAACACCTAATGACAAATAATAATGAAGTATTTAATTTTAATAACTACATGACTCAGTAGTTAATTTTAATAACTACATATAGTTCTTAAAATTAAATACTGAGTCATGGACATCTGGCTAGGCAATCGTGTATTTAATTGTTTGAATAGTATTATTACAGAAAAGTGCTGTTCCATCTGGCAATCTGCTTCCCTTGGAAAACTAACTCATATTAAAAAGTGGTATACAATACCGGTTTTATTCGATTAAATATAAAACAATTAAGGCTTAAGCTTAAAAAAACTACGATTCAGGAAATATTGCTTAATTAGTATCTAATGTCTACTTCAAATTCAATGCCACATTAATATATGTGTGTGTATAAACTAACATAAAAAAATACCTAACCTGGATTTAAAACAGGTCAAGACACTAGATATCCAGGCTAAAAAGAGCATACACAAAATCAGGTCAACCAGAGGTCAAATAGGCCTTTGTTCTGTAAGTGCATGTTCATTGGCTGATAGAAAGGGCGAGGTGGATACTAGAAAGCTGATTGACTAACTAAAATCTGAATAGAAGGTGCGTATATAAAAACGACAGGCAACCACAGAATTCGCGCATAAGCCTGAAGAGTTATAGAGTGGATGAAACGCGGAATATTCAGTGTAGCTTAATCGCCATATATATTTTATAAATTACTAACTAGCTCTACCTACGTATTGAGCACTTTTGAAGTAAATACTTAAAGTTTACGCATAAATTTATACTTTTGTATTTAATTTTATGTGAGTAAATGAAGTAGTTATATATATATATATACATATATATATATATATATATATATATATATAGGATTGATATGTAGTTTGCTTGAAGCATTGTGTGGGATAGATGTGTAAAAGAGATTTAGAAGGCTGTCACAATGCGAGGAATGAATTATAGTCGCTGTTGGTAAGAGGAGACGAGAACAAGTGGCGATTTACAAATCAATAAGTACACACATATATATATATATATATATATATATATATATATATATATATATATATATATATTCAGTTGTATGGTAAAATGTCTTACTTGTAAGTCTGTGCGACGTATTCCATTGTTAATTTCGAAAAATTTTCCCTTTTCAAATGGTGTGCGTAACAGGTCGATTCAAAGCATGCTGGATGAAGGGTCAAGTGGGAAAATGTACACATATTATGTCTTCCGAAATCTTTTTCAAAATCCACAAAGAAGCTTAAATATGAAGAATATTCATGAATTAATGCATATTAGAACAACCACACAAAAAATTGGAGGTATCTAAATTCTCACGAAAAGCTTCGATCCTTTTCACCCTTTTCATAAAATTAAATTCAACTAAATATAACCCACTTAACGCCTAGCAACTATTTTCCAAGGTTCACAATGATCGGTTCATTATATTAGAAGTAAATCATCTATGTTTTCTGCATTTTTAAGATGACGATTCATAATTCGTGTCATTTGGATTCTTCGGATTACTGTTCTCATCTCGAGTGTTATTTTCACAATTTTTCGGCCAATCTAATCTCCGACCTTGTTCAGGTGTATCTTGTCATACTCGGGAATCTTTCTGTTTAACTTGGGAACATTTCTGTTAAACTCGGTAATATACAAGGAATTTCATACGGAACGCTTTATTTTATCCACAGGTATAGCATTTTCTCGTTCCGTCAGCCATGACTGGGCAAAAGTCTTAAGTAATTCGCAATTATAATTTTGAGTGTCGCCGGCACTGAAGATTTAAATTTCAATCTCCTGAAGAGTGTAACTTTACAGCTTTATCCACTACGACATGGGCCCTGAAGAAGATCGGAAATACCATTGTCCGAAACATTGCAAAAATTACACTGAAGAATCCAAATAAAACTCTCTAGATAGAAACATACACCTAACTATAAATAGAGAGCAATTATTTTTTCTTATTTACTCGGGATTGAACTCAAAACCACGATGTACGATTAACCATAGAGTATATTTTAACCAACAGATAAAGTCAATTGGGCATGTGTCTTATCTCAGAAATATAGTCGAATACTATCCAGACGTTACGGAGCCGATATAAAGGGAAACAATTAGAACAATTCCATCAGAATTGATATGTATAGATAAAGAAAACAAAAGTTTAGTTAAAGTATGTTTGAAACTAAGACGGCCATTATCTAAAACGTATCTGTCAAATATGTTTAGAATGACGCTAGCTTCACCAAGTGGAATATAGCGTTGAGTCAATGTTCTAAAAAGGAAAAAAAAATGTGCCTTGTAGTTTTCCCTGAACTCAAACTCTGACATTATTAGAAGTATCTCAACAAACAGTTTAGACAAACATTCCCTAAGGCCATCCGTATGGATAAATTTCCGAATATTGGCAGATTGAAAACGTTTGTGACGTATGAAGTCAACTTGGTTAAAATAACTTCAGATCTATTGTTTGCAGTTGAAAAAAGGCATAAGCTAATATTTTTTCTCTGCTATTGCTAAATAGTGACACATGTTAAAATAATATAATTATGAGAATTCATTATTTACTATTCTAATACAATTAACCCATTATAATAAGCATTATGTTACGGCGTTTAATAATGCAAACGAGGTTGATATGGGGTGAATTCGAAAATTTAAACTGTTTAAAATATAAAGGCTGCCTCCGGGGTCGTGGGCTCCTGCATTATTTCATGCAGCGTGTATTTGGAAAAAAAAGGCTAGCGGCGCCCATCTCCTCTCCAGACTCCAGAGCACATACACCACCTGGTCTTACTAAATGATCGCTCATTTTAATACTGGCCAGGTTCAACGTCGCTTAACTTATGTGATCTAACGGAAACCAGTATGTCACCGTGATTATACAGTATGGAATTAAACATAAAAGAATATTTGAACTTTAATAAAATTGGTTAATGGCAAAATTGGAAATATGCTACAGAGTTTTGCTGAATCAGTTACGTTTAAGGCTAACAGTTATGAACATCATCTGCTTAATAGATGTGAATTAATGCTCGAATGATTAAAGTCATGCATAAGCTTCCTCGTTCATGATGATTCTCTAACAACATTTTAGGAGGAGGAGACAAGATCTGTGGACCATAATAATGCACCTTTAATTGACACAGAAGTCCTCCACTTTGGCTAGGAAGCCTTGTGTGTTCAAGTGAGGACACTCAACCGTTTGAGAACATAAACGGGGCGATAAAAACTGTTATGACGTGGCTACAAAAGCGACTTAACAATCTGCTGTAGAAAATTGGGGGGGGGGTATATATTTCTTCTTTTTTTCCTCTTCTTCCTTCCCTTTAGTTTGCTTCATTGCTGCTGATATTGTTGGTCATACGACTAATTTCTTCCTGATGATTGGTTGAACTGTATTTTCCCACGTTTTGTGTTAAAAATTCAAGTTGAGGTTGGCAGTTTGAGCTTGACACTTGAAGTGTTGATGTGCAATCAAAGAAATCTGTCAAGGTCTTAGACAATTAAATATGGCAGAGAACTACAAACCTGCAGGAGAGGAGACACATGTGGGAAATATTCTCACTGGGAAATATTGAACATGCAGTGGAAGTGTCTATCACAATAACTAGGTATTTTCTTCTAAAGAAAATTGAATACGTCTCAAGTTGCAGTTTTTCTAAGTCAAATCAAAAGAATATTTTTTATCCTGAACCGATTCAAAGAAAGAACTCTAAAAGCTTTTTACCTGACTCCTTGCCTCATTAGAGAACGTTATTATATAAAGAAATTTGTGTATTTTTGTTTTTCAGGTTATTCCTTCAGGAAAATAAGAAAATAAATTCCACGCTATAAAGGAACACCCTCGCAACATTATTTTCAGATAATAAGTTTTCTTTGTCTACAGATGTTTCAACTGATCTACACGGGTCGACTTTGTTTTAAAATGGACGACATTACCAAATGTAAGCTTCAATTACGACTAAAGGGAGCGAACTCTTTTAAGCCTTTGCTAAAGTATTTCAACATTTTTTAAAAATCCTGTACTGGTTTAAATCTCATATCAAACCTTCTCAACACGTCTTTAATTATTAGTAATCATTACCACACAAACAACTTTCTTTGTAGCTGAGAGCAAAATCTTAGCAGCAGACAACTTGTGAACTTTTCTTTTGGCTCTAAGTTTTTTCTTTCTTTAATAAAATTATTTGTTTGTTTCTATCCACCAAGTTTTTTCTCTTCTAATTTTTTGTTTGTTGCTTTTCTTTGTCTTTGTATTGTAAACGTTTTCATACGTCGAAGTGACCTTCATTGAAAGTGATGATAATAATTTCGACACCCACCACTAATGTGAAAAAGAGGACCGTATGATCTAGCATTGCTTTGTATAACCTCTAATACTAAAACAATGCAGTTTTGAAGTTCTTGCAGAGTACAATAATAACGCAAAGGACTACGTATATAAAAATTTATAAACAGCCGGTGGAAAAAAACTGAGTTAAAGTCCGAAAAACATTTTGGATGTAGATGATTTAGTCCTGGCATAAAATTGTAACGTGTTTTTTTTTTTCAATAATCTTAGCTATAAGTTAAATTTTATTTAATGTAGCATTCATATCTGTGGAACTAGTTACTACGGAACTGAGTCTCTGCAGGTTACAATGTGATTGAATCTTTATTTACTCCTGTAATAATATTTTTCATCATTAAATTGACAATTTATTCATCGTCATAATCGTTATCATCAAAGAGTAAATGAAACTTTGGAACTATTGAGTCATTAGCTATCGCATTTCGACTAAAATATAAGACAATGTTAGATCCAGTTAAAGAAGAAAATAGTGCTTTGTTGCTAAACTTCAGGTAAGCACACTTGTAATGCCATGAAGGCTTCATACTTAAGCAAAAGGAAAATATAATTTTCTAACAGAGCGAGGACGCTCGTATGGCGGCTATATGCAAATACTGAGTTGTGGGCGGAATGGCTTCACATTAAGGAAAAAGAAAACGATAATAAAACGGAGACGGAGCACATTAGGGAAGACGATTATATTAGAGACGTAGGTGACGTCACAGCTGCAACGAGAAGTCACGCGTGGCGAAAGAATGAAAAATGAACGTATTTTCTTAAAATTTGAAACAGGAGTTGAAGGTGGTATGTCTCTTGCAGCGTCTTAACCTATTAACAGCAAAATTACAATTTGGCTTTTACTAATAAAAAATATAAATGGTACTATGCTTGAAATTGGACGATATCCTTTCAGCTGTCTTTTTCGACAATAAATAAAACAAAAATTAGTTTTCTTTATTTTATTATTATTATAATTCCTTACTTTTCTATATTTTTCATATTTCTACATTTTATATAAATACATATAAAAGATATTTTATATTTAAAATTCTATATAGTATACTTTTTATAAATATATATATATGTATATATATATACATATTGATTGATATTTATTTTTATTATTTTGTTTTCATTATTTTTTTTAATTTCCTGTTTTTTATTAGTCTTTGTTTGATTTTTTCAATAACTATTGATATTTATTCAATTTTTAATGTAATAATATAATTTTCGTGTTTATATATATGTGTGTGTGCGAGAGAGAGAGAGAGAGTGTGTGTGTGTGTGTGTGTGTGTGTGTGTGGTGTGTAATTTTGGTACGCTTGTATTTTTTAGCCTAGTGTGCTTTTGTTAAACAACTTACCAACGATTATACTTCATATATCATAATAAATACATACATATATATATATATATATATATACATATATATATATATATGGTTTCTCGTAAAACATTTCAGAAAATAAAGCGATAAAATAGAATTCATCTCCATTGTCTAGCCAACATTAATGTAAAGCAATAGTTTTTTATTGCGTCAATGGAGAAGACCGATGATAAAACATCGAATACCAAGTTTTTCTCAGTCAAAATACTTTCCTAGGTTTTGATTGATTTTTCTCTTGAATAAAACAAACGTAAGAATAGTGTCATACTCAAACCTATCTGGAGTTAATATAATGTTATTTCTCAGGTTGGTGCAAAAATAGTGTCGTTTTTTTACGTTCAACTTCAAAAGATCATAACTCATTTCATACTAAACATTATTAATCAAAATAAAATCTATCAGAGTGGACACATTTTTGCAAACGAGAAACAAGTTTATTTATCCCATTATCATAGAAATCCAGAGTTCTAGAAACGATTAAGTCATTAAAGGCCGTTTCGACATCATCTCGACTTTTGAAGCATTTTTCGTGCAGGAAGTTGTTGAGATGTTTGAAAAAGTGATAATCGGTCGGCGAGAGATTCGGTGAATATGGCGGATGAGGCAGAGTCCCGTAGTCTAATTCGTTCAGCTTCTGCATGGCCAGTTGATCAACATGCGAGCAAGCGCTGCCCCTTCATATTGGCCAATCTTGTGCATATACGTTGGTGCATTCCGTCAATTTGTCGGCTATACTTCTCCGCCGTAATCGTTTCGCTTAAATTCAAGAAGCTGTGATGGATGAGACCGGTCGCAGACCACCAAACAGTCACCATAACCATTTTTTTAGTGCAATTACGGCTTCGGGAAGTGTTGTGGAGCTTCTCCGGTATCCAACTGTGCCGAATATCGCCGGCTGTTATAGAGAATCTACTTCTCATCACACGTCACAATCCGCTCGATAAATGGGTCGTTTTTCGTGTGCAGAAGGAGCGTAAAAGAGACCTCAAAACTACGATTTTTTATTATCTTTCAATTCATGCGGCATCCATTTATCCAACGTTTTGGACTTCCCTAATTGCTTTAAATGGCGAACGAATGTTGAGTGGTCGACCTCGAGTTCAACAGCAACCTTTCATGTGGTTTTGTGAGGATCGGCTTCAATTAAGGTTTTCACATCTTCGCTATCAACCATAGTCTTCCAGTCGCGACCGTCTTCATCTTCGAAGCTCTCGTCACCATTGCGAAATTTCTTGAACGAGTGTTGTGCCAGACGTTCGTTAGTGGTTCCTGGACCACACGCAATATTGATATCACAAGCTGTCGGCAGCTTTTCGGCCTAATTTGAACTGAAAATCGTGCGGATTTGAATGGTGTCCATGCTGTCGAAAAGCATGCAAAACATTAATGAAGAGATTAAGAACGGTAACGAATAACATAATTTGATAGAGCAAAAAACGCGTTTCAAAATGATATATAACATGGTTAAATATATAAATAAATTAATTCAGAAATCGTATGTAAAAGTAACATATGTGAGAAAACGATATTGTTTGTGCACCAACCTAATATATATATATATATATATATATATATATATATATATATATATATATATATATATATATATATATATATATATATATATATGGAAAGTCTGAATTAATTTATGTAGAATTAAAACAAATCTTATTGTTTCAGTGCAAATAATTATTAAAGTTTTTCCATAATCTATTGATTTTCACTGAATGGCTTATCTCATCGGATGAAATGTTATTAGCAAATATATATTAGCAATTATAAATTCTGCTTATTAGCACATTAATAGAAAATTAAATTTGAAATGATAATGTAAAAAGGATTCTCCCTAGTTGAATGAATGAGGATACAAGAATAGCTGTAAAATCCAATAAATACTGGTATATACCAAAATATTTTAAAAACAAAATAAATTGTGGGTTTTAAAGCATATTCCAGGCTGGAAGATAAAATCTAATTCATGCATATATATATATATATATATATATATATATATATATATATATATATATATATAACCTAATATATATATATATATATATATATATATATATATATATATATATATATATATATAGTGCCGGCAAAAAGGAAGTCCGCACTTGTAATTTTTTCAAAAACTGCAAATTTAAGCTAAATTTAATGTAACTGTTTAAACAAACTATACCTCATTTAGCTTTTTATTCTTCTATAATTTTACTTGTTCATATTTTAATTGAAATTGAAATATTCCAATGATCACGACAATTTAAAAACTAACTTCAAATTGAGGAGGCAAACAGAAAGTCCATAGCCACAAATTCGCTTAAAACCAGCTTAAATTATCGCCCCAAATCAGATTAAAATATCCACCAACAGGCAACAGAGCATCTCTAATCGTATTTGTTGTTGCTCCAGGTTATACAACGTAACATTTTGTCCATGTGCCACGACTTTCTCTTAGTGATTGTCACGAGCTCATTACTCTCCACCTTTCTTGTTTATCCAATCGGGAATCGGCCGCAGATTGAAATGTGATGAGAAAACGGTACGAAACACTGTCCAAAAGCACCAAAACACCGGCAGTTTTCGTGATGCCCCTAAATTTGCTCGTACTAGAGTTACTTCTAATAGGGAAGACGATGCTATCAAGATCCGCAGCCTAAGAAACAGATTTGAAACGGCTCTCCAAATCTAACAACAGTGCAATCTTGTTAAAAAGTGCTCTCTTTTATTGTCAAGAACAGATTAAGGCAATTTAATTTGCGAGAATATGTTGCAAGACGCAAGCAAATGATTTCTGTAAAGAACAGAAAGCGCCGTCTGGACTTCCTCAGATGCCTATGAAGATCATGACTTCATATTGGTCAAAAGTGCTTTTTAGCGATGAAAGCAAGTTCAATAGGCTAGGCGGTTATATTAGACAGTACTTCCGTCGGAGGAAAGACGAATAATTTTATCCTAGGTGCTCAGTTTCAACACTGCAAAATGGTGGAGCTTCAGTTTTGGTGTGGGGCATTATTAGTACGAACCGTTTAGGGAATATAGTTCGCCTGCAAAGTTGAATTAATTCGACCAAGTACATTAATATGTTGACAGAATTTTCTACCTTACTTTGGTTGGAATTTGGATGATAATCTCATCTTCATGCAGGATAATACTCCTATTCACTGTTGGCAATGTTAAGAGGTTTCAGGAAGAGCATGATATCCCGTGTTTGGATTGGCCTGCACACTCTCCAGACCTCAGTCATTTCGAAAACATATGATATTACATCAAGCAACAGCTACGCAATGATAAAATTTCAAATTTCGAAGAACTTTGGATAAAAATTAAAGAAAAGTGGGGTGCCCTTTCCCAGGAGTATTGCTGCAGTCTAATTCAAGGTATTCCTAAAAGATTGAAGAAGGGCTATGCTACTTAATATTAACAAGTTAATCGTGTTCCTGATGTATTTGTGTTGCATTAATGTCCTAAAGTTACATTTAAATAACATTTTTCCATTGTGAGGACTTTCTTTTTGCCTCCTCAATTTGAAGTTATTTTTTTTAAATTGACGTGAACACAAGATTATTTCATTAAAAAGTCAAATATGAACAGGTAAAATTATAGAGGAATAAACGGCGACTCAACTGAGATATAGGGTGTTTAAACAGTTACATTAAATTTAGCATAACTTTGCAATTTTTAAAAAAAATTACAAGTACGGACTTATTGTGTCGGCTGTATATATATATATATATATATATATATATATAAGCGAGATAAAACACTGATAGAATTCAAATGAAAAATCCTGATAGATATTACTTGAAGTAATACTTCCAAGGTGATCCTAGCCAAAAAGGAAAAGTTCAATATTTAAGAATAGAGCAATATATAAGTTTGGTGGTTAAATTTTAAATTCTGAAAAAAACAACATCCGGATGTATAAGTAGTATAAGTTTCTAATATGTGTGCTTGCGTGTATGTGTTATGATTTGTATATGTGTAACTGAGTACACATGTGCATTAGTATAAGGATGCGTGTGTATATAAGTCTGTATTTATGTATGCATGGTATGGATCAGTGTGTGTACGTATATGTATACTATGTATATGTGTGTATATATATGTATATGTGCGTGTGTATGTGTGTCTGTGGGTATATATGTGCTTATATCTGCACTTATGTTTAGGTTTGACAGATGGATATACAGTTAATTATTATATCAATAGTTAAATTCAACCACGTTTGGGCAACCCCACACCAAGCCCCGCATGTAAATCAAATCTCCCCATTATAAAAATACCTAATCAACCACAGTATATAAAGCGCTCACTCAAACATCGATTCCAACCCAACGAGCAGCAAAACAAACTCATCCATAGATCGCCTCCAAACAGAAATATATACATTTTAAATAGATTTCAAATAAACTTAATTAAACCAGATCACACAACTACAACAAGGTAATGAACTAACTGTATCTCAGCTAATCAATTTACCTTTAAATATACACTCAAAATTAAAAGAACCCAACCTTGAAATCACTTAAATAAGTAACCCTCCAAGCATTCCAAAATTCCAGACCATGACTCGTCTCTATCTCCACCTCACCCGCTCACCCATCCGCACAGCAAAAACAGCACACCCACCCCATATCACGCACACTCCCGTTGAAAATCACAAGAATATCCATTTCCCATTTGAACTTAAAATCAAGAGGTCAACCCTTTTACAGAATACTAAAATACAAATCCTCCCTCCCCCGAAAACATTCCATTAAGCATCTGTATGCTCGCCCAATTTTAACCCTCTCCCTTCTCTCTTTACCCTCTCTACTTCACCCCACTTTCCTCTTTCCCTCATCTAAAAGGCTTCCCTCACCCACTATCAACAAGAAAGCGAACTATCTATCTACTGGGATTCACACCAGAAGCTAATCGTCCAACGCACCGTTCTGAATATCATCTCCCGGAATATTTTGCTATTTTGCTACCCTTACTATTGATTTCGAGGTCCATTCCATGCATAATTCAATGTTCAAATTCTATTACCTACGGGGATAATTACAACGAAATGCTATATTCACTCAACATCGGATACACTTTGTCAACACCGAGAAAGCTTTTGGACTACATCAACCAACACACACAACGCACCAACGAATACTGCTGCCCCGTATACCTTTTGAAAAATCAATAAGGAGCAATACGCTTTTGCTATATGGGAATATTACTTTCTCCCCTGGACCTATTTTCTGCCCACCTGGATTTATAACCACGAAGGACATTGTACTCCTTCCGATAATGGACTGCCCAGGTTGTATCAAATTCTCTTTTCGTATAATTTTTCCATATAATTATCTACAACCACTCAAAAAAATAAACGTCCATTCATAGCTGAACATTTTGCTAACCGCATTTCATTTCCTCTGATGATATGGCCATTATTAAAAATCCATGGATTAAGGAAATTAACATAACCCCTTCTATATATTCCTTTTATCAAACAATGAATTCTTAATTCGAATATATGTGTCTATATGTTGTTTTTTCAGAATTAAAAAAATTAACCACCAAACTTATATATATATCTATATATCTATATATATCTATCTATCTATATATATATATATATATATATATATATATATATATATATATATATATATATATTATGTTGGTGCAAAAATAATGTCGTTTTTATCAGATATGCACATACGACAAAAAATACATTATTTTTGCCCCAACCTAATGTATAAATAGAACACCGGGATACGGCATTAAAAATTAGTAACAAAGTACAGTAAAGTATATAATACACATGTATATAATCAAATAATATTATAAATAACATCGTAAAGCGGGGCAACTACCATAACCAGGGTCCAGAAAACATCGTATTCCACACCGTAACCTAAAAAAAAAAACATAACCTTAAGTCACCGTATACCGGGCTCCTACTATATATATATATATATATATATATATATATATATATATATGTGTGTGTGTGTGTGTGTGTGTGTGTGTGTGTGTGTGTGTGTGTGTGTGTGTGTGTGCTTACTAGACACTATTTTCGCTAGTTGAAGGTCTCTCTGTACATGGCTGTGTCAGGACAATATGGCATGAGGATATTTTTCCCTGCAAGTAAACCATGACTAAATATTCAAAATCACATAGCATTCGCAGCTCAAATAAACTTCGGTATGGTTAACCCACATAGTGTCCTCGGGGAATGGTGCACCTTTATCAGGTTATATTACCTCAAGTAAGCACAAAACTGGATACTCCACTAGACTATATGAATTTTTTGTCTTGACATTCAGTAAGACTACAAGAAAAATATATTATGACATATTTAAATGACCAATGGTGAACCAATGAAATGACCAATGGTGAACCAATGAAATAACCAATGGTGAACCAATGAAATAACCAATGGTGAACCAATGAAATAACCATAGTGAACCAATGAAATAACCAATGGTGGAGAGGGAAATTATGTTCTCAACTTCTTTACTAACTCGGTGTTTGAGAGATAAAGGATATAACTTTAATGGAATATTTGTATATTTATTTATCTCATGTAGAAATCAAGTGTTAGCCAAAGCAATGAGATTCCTTTATTTCTGAGAACTTTGACCTAAGTAAAATGAAAGAAAAATATTAATAAATCTTAATATAAATAGCTCCATAAATAGAACTATTTATATTAAGATTTTCAATACTATTGAACACTATTTTATAACCCCAGTATAAATTATCTGCATTACATAACCATAACTACTCTCTCTCTCTCTTTCTCTCTCTCCCTTTCTCTCTCTCCCTGCATTGAAGATTCCCGAAAGAATGAAACACTAGTGTCTGTAGGCATTTACTTATTATAGTAAAAAAATAATTATAACAGCCCCTTTAAGAAACTCGTTTCTTATCGTTGAACACTTTCAGTTGAATTAAGTCGGTCAATTTAGCTCTTATGCATAGATCATCGTATAACGATTAGATCACTGTGACTGACGTAAAGAAAATGAAAAAAAAATTAAAATGTTTAAATTCAACGTTATTTCATGCGGTTAATGGTAACCGAATGGATACGGTCTTTGCTAATCGAGCCAGAGATGCCTCGTGTTGCCGAGTTCTAATCGTTCGACTGGTGTTAATCGTGACATCCTGCACTGAAGATTCCCGAAAGGATGAAATACTAGTCTCTGTAGGTATTTAATTATTATAGTAAAAAAAATAATTATATATATATATATATATATATATATATATATATATATATATATATATATAGTCTAAGACAGATTTGAGTAGAAAAAATGTAAAAATAAAAAAAAAGAATGCAGTTTAAATTCCCGTAAAAACAACTAAATTTTACCGATCGCAAAACAGTTATTCATTTACGAAAATGATGCAAAAGTCATAAATAAGTTGGACACAAAGCCATTTCAAAATCTGGAGGAGATGGGTCTATAGTTATTCTTGTCACTCTACATGTTTAATTGTCCAAACTATTTCTAACCAGTCTTCGTTCATTTTTATATTACATTCATTCCAGGAGTCGTCCTACCTAAGATTCCCGAACCGACTTTTTATACTACACTTTGATCTTGTATATTTAGTTTGTTGGACATCATATTAATACAATATTACAATAATGTGTATATTAAAATAATAAAAATCAACATAATTTCCATTGAACCCTGTTAACTTTGGGGGCGGAGGTTTGTGGGGCTTTCTAATTGTTTAGAATACTTTGGTATTACTCTTAGCCGGCCCCTTTGCCACAATACCACATTTACACTGTGGAGTTAACCCTACTTAATAGAATCCCAATCGTTTTTATGAGTGAATTTATGTACATGTGTATGTGTGTATTTTTTTTATCATATAACAATTATGCGATTTTATTTGAAAGAATCTTTGTTGTAAAAACTTTAATTGCCTGATGAGCGTGTTTAAAATCTATGATTAATGATGGGAGTGGAAAAATATAAAAATAAAAAAGAAATTTAAAAAAAAAACACCCAAAAAATGATTAAACCAAACAAAATGCTTATTGGGGTATGTTAGTGATGTCCCTTCTAGCCCTTGTTTAAGTGTTAGATCGCTCACTGTTTCACGGGAGAACCGAAAACAAGTACGCCGACCTCTAAATGGGAGTGGGGGCTAGGTGGGAACATGAAAAATAGGTAGATTGGGAAGGAATACAGAGGGGATATCTTAGTCCCAAGGCCAGGGAACCATAAAAGTCTGTTGGAATGCTTAATAACATTTTTTCAACACAGTAAAATAAGAGAAAGTTACGGAGAAGGCCGGTAAAAAGAGGAGAGGAAAAGAGAGAAAGATACAGAAGTAGTTAGGGAGAGAGGCAGGGAGATAGAATTTTTTTTAATTAAGATATAAGACACATTATTTCGCTTCTATTTAATTTTATATGGTTCCGAGCAACGCCAGATAGCCCTGCTATTTTTATATAAGAGAATATCGACAGATATACATGGTTTCTGAAATTACAGCCACGGAAAGAATCCAACAACATGATTTTCTTCTAAAAATACAATCAAACAGGGGCAAAATTCAAATCGTGTAATACCAAGGTAGTTTTAAATTGAACAACGTCTACAAAACATAAGACCACATAGGAATGGTCTTAAAGGCTTCACTATCTTATCCCGTCTCTATTTCGTTTTGCCATAGTTGTCTAACAATGTTCGGTCTGATTCCAAAATTGCAATACGTATCCTCCCCCACCCATTTTTTTTCTTGAACTTCTCTAGACGAGTTTCGTGCGTCATTTATAAATAGAATGAAGAAAAAAAAATTTAGATGAAATTCCGCAAAAAAATTACCTGAAATGTTCAGCTGCTGTAATTCCTGTGATGGAGATTCGGAAGAAGAGAGGTCAGTGTGCCGGGCGTTAGTTCCTTTTTTCTCTATTTTTTTTTATTTTACTCTATTTGTATTAAGAAACAGATATGCAACGCATTTACATGTATACGTTTGCATGTGGAAGAACCGAATACCGAAGAATTGTTTTTGTCGGTCATCTTTTAATGCTCACGTGGCGAGGTGACAGTGTCTCAGTTGTTAACGACACAGATTGACAACAAATGTGTACCAAGTTCGAATCCAGTTCTTTCCACAGAAACACGTTTACTCAGGATATTAACAACCTTCACGTAGTCTTTCCTGCAAGTACCGGGTGTCTTTCTAGAAGGAAACCAATACCAGCCGTACGTACCGCAACAACACTTACTCTAGGTGAGTTGAAACGGCTTCCCCAAGTAAAAATGTTCAAGGGAACATCAAATGCTCAAAGGGAAGGGGGGGCTAGTCGCTTGCATATTCTTGTAAAAAGAGATGACAACGTTAGGTTTTCGCAGTCTGTGTAGGGAGGTATAGACGTCATCCTACATACAGCGCCTAATATTCTTAAATGGTCACCCATCTGGTACTGACCAGGCTCAAAATTGCCTAACTTCTGTGATTTAATAAGAAATGATGTGCCAACGTGATTGCTCCCTAGATATGTAAAAGTTTTCGCGTGCGTAGGCATTTGTATATGTGTACGTGTGTGTATTTATGTGTTTAAGCGTATTGTAACAGAGCGCGGGCGCGCGTTTGGTGGCTGTGCGCAAATTCCGAACTTTTTTCAACCTGACATCGCGGCAAGGAAAAAGAAAAATACTGTAGAAAGAACGTGTGCACAGGCCGACGTGTACGTTAGAGATGACGATCCTGTTAGAGACATGGATGACGTTACAGACGTAACGAGAAGTCATGCGTGGCGGAAGAATGATGAATAAAGGTATTTCCTTAAAACCTAAAGCAGTTAATTGAAGTTATTTACTATTCTTTGTTTCGTTTACGACTGAGTCTACAACGTGTTGGTTCCCGGACTACATTAAAGTAATCTTTTGCATATGTATGTGCTTCTATGAAAATCTATGAATATTCAATGCGTACGTGTGTGATTCTACTTTTATGCATGCACAGGTGTATCCTTGTTTGTTTTTTATTTTTTTATTTGAGTACTACGTGTGTACGTATCGGGATGTATATGGGCATGTTGCGTCTATATGTGTATAAATTTAAGTGTGCATATATGCATTACGTGTATGAAGTCGTACGTGTATCCGTGTGTGTTTCTTCTGTGTGAAGCAATGTCTTCCCATGAAACAGGTAATCAACTTAAGACGAACTTTTATTGTAAAACATGTTCAAAGAAACAAGAAAGCGCTTTTCTTTTATCTTTCAATCTATTCGTGATCTCTCCTCTTTTCTTTCTCTTTTTCTCTTCCCCGTCCCCATCTCTCTTTCTATCTATCTCTTTCTTGTTAATCCTAAATAGCTTTATTTCAGACAATGCATATTTCCTTTAACACAATACACACGCACGCACACATACACACACACATACACATATACGCGCACGTGTTTTAGGAAGAAGGAATTCAAACATCAAGTTTAGAAAGTTTAGAAACATCACTGAGTTAATTCAATTCATGTTCTAGACCTTATCTGTAAAACTTGAGAATGTCTGCGATTTGCCTGCTTATTAAATGACAATCTTGTTCAGCAAGAACTTAGTTACTGTCAACTATCTTACAGAACAGGTGTGCCAGAAATGGTTTGCTATGTTCTGTAAAGGACACGTTTCATTTAGAAATTCTCCTCGCTCTGGCTGATCAAAGATGGTTGAACTAAGAGAAAATTTTGCTGGATAACATTACCGTTTAACAACCAGACAAATCGCAGACATTCTCAGTATTATCAAATCGAGAGTGAATTGCATAAACTGGGTTATGTTTCTAAACTTGATCTTGGAGTTATTTCTTCCTAAAAAAAAAACGAACAAACTTTTCAGACGACCCCGTATATATGATTTTCAACAGTACCTATTTAGAGGCAAATAATAAAGTATTGAGAAAATGAACTCTTAAAAAAATAAAGAGAATAAGGCCGATGCCCTCTATCTATCTATATGTGTGTGTGTGTTTCTCTATCCATTTATTTAATTGCAATTAACACAGAACAACTACCACTAAAAGAATCACGGTCAAATATGTGTATAACATTGTGTGAAAGCGCGTATGGCAGCAGCAGCAGTGTATGCAAATGGCCGATCCGTGTGCGAAGCAGGAAGCGATCGGACAAAGACAAAGTGGTACGTGCCACATGTTCGACACGGTATAGTCTTATTAAGCACACTGGAGTACGAGAAGACTTTTGAACAAAAGACAAGTTGTTATACTGGAAGTACCTGTAAATAAATGTCTGTTGTTTCAGCTGAAAAAAGAGTGTCCAGTTTTTTTGTTTTTTTTTTGTCTTTATTTCCTTGCGATTGTCTGCATACCACGTGTCGGTCCCGAGTGTTGACATGTAATGACTACGTTATAAGTGTTCAGTCCCCAACAAGTAAGTTTTGTCACATATCTTTTCGACTCGTGGGGCCGATCATCACTATTGTCATACGCATAACAACGAGGCGGCCAACAGCGGTAGCTTATCATGTGCAATATTTTCTTCCACAAAAAAAAAAGAAACAACGCAAAAGATTTGTTACAAACAATAAAACAAACAAAGCGAAAAGACAATTTGCACTGTAGCAGGAACAAGAGAAAAGTCAATTACTAAAGAAAGGCCACTAGGGCGGTTGGAAGGTAGAGTGGCTGCAAATAAATTTCTGCCTCAGTCGGAGATTGGAATGTCTCAAATAAACTAATTGGACTTAACGTAAATTTGTTTATCGGTTTTAGTGACAAATTTGAAGAGGGTTTTTCTTTTTCTTCTTGTTTCTTCTTCTTCTTCTTCTTCTTCATCTTCTTCTTCTTGTGCATAGGTGCATTATACGTTTTCACGGACAGACATATAGACGCGCACACAGATATACATACAGAACCGGACGCACATATGTGATTAAATACGACAGTATAGTTATATGCACATCAGTTTTAACCACACATAGTAAATGAAATAAAGTAGCTCTGAAAACAATATATATATATATATATATATATATATATATATATATATATATATATATATATAAATTCAATTAACTTTCTTGAGGTTATATACTTTGATTTTACCGTCACTGGATTATTTATCTTCCACCAGACTATCCATTAATGTGTAATCACCTTTTTCTTCGCCATATTCCCTCTGCTTCACTTTTTTTTGTTTTCAAGTAAGATCTTTGACTTACTCATTGTTTCATCAAATACTTTTGCATGCAAAATCCGATCCCGCATTTTGCTAATATAAAAGTATTTCTTCGAAACTCCGCGGATTAAGGACTATCCACTTATCTAGTCTTTCCTTTTCAGATTAAATGTTTTAACTCATTTTCAAAGTGTTTTTAACATGTTTTATTAACTGTTTGTCTCATATATTTATATATATATATATATATATATATATATATATATATATATATATATATATATATATATATATTAGTATTGGAACGATTAATCGGAATCGGAATCGGAATCTGAAATCAAGAAAATCGGAACATTTGGGGGTATCGGAACCGGAAACAATTGTGCACATTTCCCGATGCCAAAACGATTCTTTTAATTGTCTTTTTTTATTATTTGAATATGTTTAAAGCAATTTTTTCCATTTACCGATAATAATGATAAAATAATGTTTTATTGATTTTTAACTACTAGTAAGACTATAATCGATAGATGATTTCCTACAAGTTTATTTTTGTTGTTGTTGTTGTTGAGGAAAATATCTCCGCATTTAGCATGCGTTTTTACATTAGTCGTGGGGAAAAAACAACTTAATACTTTAATATGTAGAGATTAATAAAGAATCGAAATCGGCAATTGTATCGGAATCTGAAATTTACTAAGAAATCGGTAATTGTAGTGGAATTGGGAAATATATTAGAATCTTTCCGTCACTATATATATATATATATATATATATATATATATATATATATATATATATATATATATATGTTGTGGTGGCACACATTACTTTGCATATGTGGATAGTAATTACACATAAATAGGAAGGCTCAGTTAGTCTGGGGGGGTGTTCACCAGAAGCCACCGAAGGCCGCCGAGAGCAGATATGTTTCTCCAGCAAAGACTCTCTTATTTGACACCATTATGTAAATATCCTGTAAATATACCTTTTCCTAATACACTTCTTATTTGATTTACCTTGTTTGTTGAGTCGTCATTTGTATTGCTTTCTACGTTACTTGTTTCAACCTGCAAACTTAACAGTGACGACGAGGATGAACATCAAATATAACAGTTTGACGAAGAAATGGAAAGAACTCACTAAAAAAAGTACAACGCAACGGTTGACCTTTCTAAGGAATACAAGTTTTGACGAACGAAATAGTCGTAAAAACGGATTTTACGCTAAAGAGAAGTTCGACTCAAGCGGAAAAAATGAATAATTCAGCAAACATTGGAAAACTGTAAAATATTTTCCTCGCGAAGTACAACACTAAAAGAAAGAAACGGTTGTTTCCCAAATTCCAAGAACAAAACTACATTCAGGTTAAAAAAAAAACTCGATTAATAGTATTTTTTTTACTAAAATACTAGTCGGAAAAAAAACAGACAAACCAAAACCTTTAATTGCAGTCTCAAAGAAAAAAAACTCGAACGTGGCAAAAAAAAAATGCGACGATTTACGTCGTTTCCCGTGGAATCCATCTTAACAAAAAAAAATAACAAACTGTAAAAGTGAATTTTTGTAAAACGACAAACAGATTCGTATTACTAAATTACGAAGAACAGATTCGTATTACTAAATTACAAGGAAGTAACATATGAAGAAAAAAAAGTTCACCATTAGATTTCCTAAATTGCTGTAAATACCAACTAAAGACTTTTTGGTAAACCAAAATTTTCTCTTCGGTATTTAAAAAAATAATACCACAGTTAAACTAAAATCAAGGAAAGATTTTTTTAAAACTAAAATTGTAACTGGATAACGTATATAAGACAGTAAAACGTCACGCAAAAAAAAAATTAAATGTAGTCCATACATTTTATTTTTTTCAATTGTGACTCGAGTTGAAAAACTTTTTTTCTATGGAAAGAGTTGTACTTAAGTTCGGCTGTTATTTATTAGGAAATGCCTAAAACGGAAAAGTAAATCGTATTTTGTGGTTTCAGCAAAAGCCTCAGTTCTTATGTTGTGGTTGGATGAGCTTGACTCCCTAGCAAAGTGAGAAAATATTATTCGAGCAAGCGATATTACTATTGAAAACAGGAACTATGAACAATTTTTTGTAACACAAGCCATTTTATATGGTACGGATATTGTGTTGCATCTGAAATTGTACAATTTTTCTTCGTAACTGCATTACTGCTACTGAAGGATACAAAAAAAATGGAAGATTTATCTAGAATGTTAATGCAATTTTTGCAGACGCAACAAAAAGCGCAATCCGAGCTAGATGCACGTAGAGAGGAGAAATTATTGAAATGGCAAATGGAACAAGAAGAAAGGCAGAAGAAATTACAACTTGAACAAGAAGAAAGGCAGAATAAATTACAACTTGAACAAGAAGAAAGGCAGAAGAAATTACAACTTGAACAAGAAGAAAGGCAGAAGAAATTACAACTTGAACAAGAAGAAAGGCAGAAGAAATTACAACTTGAACAAGAAGAAAGGCAGAAGAAATTACAACTTGAACAAAAAGAAAGGCAGAAGAAATTACAACTTGAACAAGAAGAAAGGCAGAAGAAATTACAACTTGAACAAGAAGAAAGGCAGAAGAAATTACAACTTGAACAAGAAGAAAGGCAGAAGAAATTACAACTTGAACAAGAAGAAAGGCAGAAGAAATTACAACTTGAACAAGAAGAAAGGCAGAAGAAATTACAACTTGAACAAGAAGAAAGGCAGAAGAAATTACAACTTGAACAAAAAGAAAGGCAGAAGAAATTACAACTTGAACAAGAAGAAAGGCAGAAGAAATTACAACTTGAACAAAAAGAACAGCAGAAGAAATTACAACTTGAACAAGAAGAAAGGCAGAAGAAATTACAACTTGAACAAGAAGAAAGGCAGAAGAAATTACAACTTGAACAAGAAGAAAGACAGAAGAAATTACAACTTGAACAAGAAGAAAGGCAGAAGAAATTACAACTTGAACAAGAAGAAAGGCAGAAGAAATTACAATTTGAACAAGAAGAAAGGCAGAAGAAATTACAACTTAAACAAGAAGAAAGGCAGAAGAAATTACAACTTGAACAAGAAGAAAGGCAGAAGAAATTACAACTTGAAAAAGAAGAAAGACAGAATAAATTACAATTTGAATATGAAGAAAGGCAAAATGAACGTTTTGCTAAAACACTGGAACTATTAAAGACTAATCGAGAAATTGTCGACAGTACTAATTTCTCGCATACAACTATATTTAATAGCATGGACACATTTAATTATGTGCCGGAGGAAGAAAAGACTTTTGAAGCATTCTATACAAGATACGAGGATGTCTTTCAACTGGACTGCAAAAGTTGGCCACATAGCCAGAAAGTGAGCCTTTTACACAGGAAGTTGGGTGTAAGAGAACACAGCAAGTTCGTAGATTATATACTACCTAAAAAAAACTATGGAATTAGATTTCATGGAAGCTGTAAAATTACTAAAAGAATTATTTAATCCGAATATATCTCTTTTTCATAAGAGATGGTTGTGTATGAATCTTAGGAAGATGGACAACCAAGATTATTTGACATACGCATCAGTTGTCAATAAAAACTGTGATAATTTTAAGCTAGCGGAACTAACAGTAGAAGATTTCAAATGCCTAATCTTCGCACAAGGGTTAGTCTCCACGAAAAATGCTGAAATACGCAGACGAGTGTTGTCTACGCTGGAATCTGAACAAGATTTAACACTTCAGAAATTAGCAGAGGATTGTGAAAGGGCCATTACACTAAAAAAGGATTCAAAAAAGATAGAAGAATCCGGAGTGGCATATGTAAGAAAGGTTAGAAAACCATACACACCAACCAAGAACTATACAAATAAAAGCAGTAAAAACGGAACGAGATATTCCAAAATAAATAATTATAATTATAGTAAAGAATATAACAAGTCTCTTCCTAGATATAACTGTAAGAAATGCGACTTTTGTATGAGCGAAATTAAGTATCTTGGACATATACTAAATAAACATGCTAAACTGCAACCAAATCACCAATTAGCACTAGATGCAACGAGAATATAACCTAAACAATATAAAATCCAGGCCCAATGAAAATATGGCTTAGAAACCACCCCACAGGGCTAAAGACTTAAAACCTAATTTTAGAACTATCTATTCACCACCCCTAAACCCCACTGGCGAGCCCCCCCCCCCCCATTAAGAAATTATTTAAAAATCATCGTATTAGATTTACATTAAACCCTCCACCCAGTAGTATTACATTAAAATTTTTAAATGAACCGAAAATATAACCTAAGAAAAGCTCCCCCGATTCAACCCAAACCACCCCCGTCATCCATACAGACATATCCCCATCCCTATCCTACCCCTTACGACTACCAGCAAAGCGTTCCATCTAGATGCTAACCCCTGCTGATAATATAACCTAGATTTGAACACAGTTGAACTACGCCAGCATTGGGTATTGTCCATCACTAGAGCATCCGCTGAAAAAATACAGTTTTTCGTCAGCCAAATTAGGATGAATAAAATTCACCAGACTAAAACATCCACGAAAGACCAGCCCCACAAAAATATTTGGAGAAATATGGACATTTAAAGGACTGCTATAAACTATACTTTGGATCTCTCGGAGATTATTGCTACTACATAAAGTAGTTATGGCGATTCGATGGACCTGTACCTCGTGTTCATAAACGAGAAAGTATGTATTCAACTTTCTAGGCCTGGCCTGTCTATATAAACATAAATTTGATGGCCTTCTAATCGAACTTCAAGAAATTTAAAGTTTTAAGGTGGACGCTTTAAATTTACCGTTCCCAGAGAAGTAATTCTTTAATTTAAACCCACAGGCCTTTGTTCACCGAGCTCTTACGCTTTCCCGGCTTATTATGCATTTATTTATTTTATTTATTTTTTATTTATTTTTTTTAATACGGATATTTTTAATACGGATATATGTATGTGTATGCGTATATATGTGTATATATATATATATTCTCTATTTTACTTTATTTTATACGAGCCCCCTTACCCCCAACCCCATTTCCTGCTATTTTAACTCTCCTCCCACCTGTCTGTATCCTTTTTTTACGCACCCCAATAATTTAATATTAACAGTACTTACATTATTATTATTGGTAATGGTTGTGGTGATGTTTGGAGGTGGTGGTAGAAGCATTATCATTATTAGTACTGCACTGTTTTTTTTACGCTATTACTACTGTTATTATTATTACTGTTTTTATCATCATTATTATAATTATAATCTTCATTATAATTGATATCATAGACGCATGGCACACAAGATCATTGCTACCATAATTGCTACTACTATCTCCATCTCCACTGTCATTAACAGTAATTTAGAATTTAATTTTATCATAACTACTGGTAACACTATATTTAATGTTTAAATTTAATGTTTTCTTTTAATTTTGCCTTTATTTTTATTTTATTTATTTTATTTTATTTTTCTTAATATTAAAACTTATAAATATATTGCCGCATATTACCTTTCAGTTTTACAACCTTACATAACCCTCCTCCCCCCACCAAATTAATGAAAAATTACCCGCTCCATAGAAAATAGACACCCCATAAACCGTTATAATAAATTACCACACAGCAGAAATACACCCCCTATTCAACCATAATACATATACCCCTTAATCTCAATACTATGTTAAAGACAATTTATATTCTAATATAGCATACTATATATAATAAGCTTCTCCTTATTTATTTAGAATTCATTAAAGCTTCCCCAACACTCTATAATTCCATTTAATCTTTTTCATCCCTAACGAACCTCACGCTAGATGCCGCATCTCCCCCATGCTACCAAGCACCTTTTCTACTCTTCTGATGAGAAGCGTTAGGCTTCGAAATGCCCTAGAATAAAGAGTCCTTTCTATCCCCCAAATTTTGCCTGTATTCCATTATTCAATAAATGATCCATTCTATATCTACCTATATATAGTTTTGTGTCTTCATTTCACTCTCTTGTTGTCCTATATATATATATATATATATATATATATATATATATATATATATATATATATATATATATATATAACTACTTAATTTACTCACATAAATTAATATACGAAAGTATGGATTTATGCGCAAACTTTAAGTATTTACTTCAAAAGTGCTCAATACGTAGGTAGAGCTAGTTAGTAATTTATAAAATATATATATGGCGATTAAGCTACACTGAATATTCGGCGTTTCATCCACTCTAGGACTCTTTAGGCTTATGCGTGGATGAAACGCGGAATATTCAGTATAGCTTAATCGCCATATATATTTTATAAATTACTATATATATATATATATATATATATATATATATATATTATTTGTTTTACATGAGCCTTATTATGTCGCTACACATTCATGAGCATTTTTCGATCAGTTAGTTACAAGTAACTAGAGACCTCTCCAGGCATTATTGACTATACAAAAGTTTAGTCCTTAATATAACTACGGACTAAACTCTATTAAACCCCATGCAATAAGGAAATCATTATCTCTATTTTGTGTCACTTGTTCGAAAAATAAATGTTTTAAATTGTAATTTGCAAAATTAAACTTTTATATATATATATATATATATATATATATATATATATATATATATGTGTGTGTGTGTGTGTGTGTGTTTGTGTGTGTGTTACATAGAAAATGTGAGCGTGAAAAGTAATATGGTCAAGATTAAACTTAGAAAAGTAAATGAACTAATTGTTTAAACTGGAAAAGAAAAAGACAAATTATTTTAGTAAAAATATATAATAAATTTATAACTTAAAATATTGCAGCATTAAGAATTGATTATATAATATTAAATTGAATTTTAAAAAGTTTCTTAATGCTGCAATATTTTAAGTTATAAATTTATTATATTTTTCTTTTTCTTTTCCAGTTTTAACAACTAGTTCTTTTACTTTTCTAAGTTTATTCATAACAATATTACTTTTCATACTCGCATTTTTCTATGTAATCCATGATTTTTCTAGGATTTGCTTTGTCACTATATTTTTGTGTGTTCAAAATCATCTTTGGTTAATCATTTGATTGTTAGGCAAAATGAATACTAAAGTATTTTTATGAAATAATTTATTTTAAAAGATATTGTGAGAGAATATATTTTTTAAATATTCATTGTTAAATATTTTCAAAGCAATGCAGTTTACGTATTTTATCAAGTCCAATTTTCCTATAAATCTCAATAAATAATTATTTTTAAGATAAAATCAACAATAGAAACAGCAAAAACCATTTCAAGATATAAATCAATATGCAAAAATAGTAAAGGAAAAGTGGTAACATATATATGTATATATATATATATATATATATATATATACTGAAGTACACGTTGCCAGGTACTTCAGCATTCATGTGAATATTCTGTACTTATACATAATTATCTTATTGATTAAACAAAGCATTGGTCCTGGATATGACCTTAAACTATATCCAATGGTGAGGCCCCAGCCTGAGTGTGCAGCCACCCTTTAATTGTCATTGCTTCCAGGTCCACTCTGACCCGGACTGGTAATACCTATTAGGGTTCCAACTATGGGTTAAATAGAAATCGACTTAAAGCAAAAAAGTATACTCTATCTAAAATCACTAGATTCGGCATTAAATAAGCTGAAAAGTGTTGATCTGTCGTAAAACAAAAATAACCAACCAACCAACAACCATAAGCGAAATATTAATTCATAATGGCTTCTGTTATTATATTCCCCATGAGGTAGGAGCAGTACGTGCGTTTTATTTTATAGAGATATCACCAGTAGTACTAATTCTCTTTTCTACTTTTATCTTTTATCTTTAAGTCTTTCTTCTTTCAAAATATGATGCAATAATCTATGTATTAATATGATAGCGCTTTTGATTCCGCTGTCCGTAAAATAAGTTTCAATGCATTTAAAACCATGCAGATATTTGCATTTATTAATACAAAAATATGATAGAAAAAGTTTTCAAAAAATGACTTTGTGCCATCAGTAAGAATTGAAACCAAAACATTTTGTGTCTCAGCCGCGTGCTCTACCGATGTCGGTATCGAGATAAAAATGAGTATGTTTCAATATACACACATGTGATCATGCGCAGAGAAAAGAATGAAGATGTCGCTTAGTTAAAAAGAACATTTCGCATTGTAACATGCCGATATATGTCTGTGTGCTTTATTCTTCAACTCAAACAAAGATTTCACTTGGAGTATACGAGGGGCGTGCAATAAGTAATGGCCCTGACTCACTTCCCATGCCAGTAGAGCAACGAAACTTGGCACAGTTATTAAGTCTTTCTCTACATAGGAACCATCCAGAGTTATGCATTTCTCCCATCGTTTGATGCAGCTCTGAAGACCGTTTTTGTAGAACACCCCAGGTTGGTCTTCCAACCATGACGTGACTTCAGAAATAAAGGCTGCATCATCTGGGAAACGTTTTCCTTTCAAAAACAATTTCATGGCGTAGAAGAGGTGAAAGTCAGCGGGTGCAAGGTCAGGAGAGTAAGGAGGATGGGTAAGATTTCATAACCACACGACCGTGCTTCTGATTTGGCGACATGCGAGTTGTGAACCGGGGCGTTGTCCTGCAGGGGGAGGGTACCTTTACTGATCTTGCGGTGTGAGCAACCTGGGAATCCATCTAGCAGACACCTTATGCATATACAAATGGTCATAAATTATAGTTTCCACAGACCCGGTACTAATCTTGACATCTTGGGCTATTTGGCGAATAGTAATGCGCCGATCTTCCAAAATGGCAGTCTCAACTTGACGGACAGGTGCCTCATCAATGGAAGAAGGGGGCGACCAGGTCTAGGAGCTGTTTCCACAGACTTCCGGCCATGTTTGAATTCACGATGCCAGGGTTTTACAAGGTCATATGATGGGGCATTATCACCATTTCTTTCATTTCATCAAAAGTCTCCTGTGGTGGTCGTCCTTTCAAATAAAAAAACCGAATCACTGCTCGACATTCAACAGGCTCCATTTCACATCTGACTCAGTTCAAACACCTGTAAAAGAGAAACCACAATTCGTTAAGAGCTGTAATTTGCCACATAACCCGTAGAGATATAAATCATTGCACATGCAAAATTTCAGCTAGATCAGACAACTGAATGTGGGTCAGGGGCATTACTTATTGCACGTCCCTCGTAATTTGTGTTTCCTGTAAATGTTAATGTTATGTGACCAGTAATTTGAAAGTTTCCCTGTTAAATATTTACACACACACACACACACACATACACACACACACATACGTTTACTGCTTTATATATAGAGAGAAGAGAAGAAAGATTACCGGTAGAAATTATCCTACACTGATAATTACGTAAGCGTTAAACTCCAGTGTATGTAGATCTAAATTGATAATTATTATATAAATATATATGTACATATAATTAAATTTAAAAATGTATATATATATATATATATATATATATATATATATATATATATATATATATATATATATATATACTTATGATTGCGTAAACATGAAACACTGGTGTATGTATGGCTAAATTAATATTTTTAATATAAATATATATGTATATATAATTAAATAAAAAACGTATATATATGTATATATATATGTATTCGATAGGAATTGTTACCCTAGACTGATGATTGCGTAAGCATGAAACACTATCGTTTGTATGTCTAAATTTATAATTATTATATGAATATATATATACATAATTAAATTTAAAAAACCGCACATATATATATATATTACAAGAAGGAACTGTTACCTTACAGTGATGATCATGTAAGCATGAAACACTCGCGTATGTCAGGCTCAGTTACTGATTATTATATAAATATGTATGTACATATAATTAAATAAAATACTTACATAAATTACCTGCAGGAATTGTTGCCCTACACTGATGATTGTGTAAGCCTATGATACTAGCGTATTTACGTTTAAATTAATAATCACATTGCATAATTTCCTATTTTGACCAAAGTACTATAGGTCTGCAATATTCTACATACAAATTTATTATGTCAAGAGTATTAGTTACTAGCTTATGAAACTTTAGAACAGCATTTTAGATACATTTATTCGTTATAATAAAATGATACATTGCATCCTAGAGCAACACCATCACAATAGCACCATCTTCAGAGAAAGTAGTTCCTACATTTCCCTCTTATATCAAGTTCTCCTACCGCCACCAGTCAACACCGGGAGGTAATACACACCTTATACAGATATCGTGCTTTCACCCTTCGTAACTAGATCATAAACTTATAGACATACCATAATCTGTCCCATGTCTTTTCAAAAGTAATAACGGCTCCTTTGAGAAAATCCGTCCCTTCTGATTGGCTAAGGGTTAATCATCCTCACATTCAGGAATCCAGTTTTTTTTTAATATACGAACATTTCTAAACATTCAAACAAGACGTCACATATTCTTAAACCAGAACTTTTTTTTATTTTACATTAAATAAATCTTTTTGAAATTGGTTTAGTCTGATAATAATCGCCTATGATGACCTACCGGGGAGTGCTGACGAGGCTGTTAAGATATTTCTGGAGGCTAGACTGTATTTATCCTAGTGTTTTAACTTTTCAAACCCCTACCTAGAATACTAGAAAGCTGATTGGTTAACTAAAAACTCGATGGATACTAGAAAGCTGATTGGCTAACTGAAAACTCAATAGAAGGTGCGTATATAAAAACGCGAAACAACCACAAAATTCTCGCATAAACCTGAAGAATCCTAGAGTGGATGAAACCCGGAATATTCAGTGTAGCTTAATCGCTATATATATTTTATAACTTACTAACTAGCTCTACCTACGTATTGAGCACTGTTGAAGTAAATACATCCCTTTTTAAAAGATGTCGAAGACAAGATGCAAGCAATCAAGCATATATATATATATGTGTGTGTGTGTGTGTGTGTGTGTGTGTGTGTGTGTGTGTGTGTGTGTGTGTGTGCTTGATTGCTTGCATCTTGTCTTCGACATCTTTTAAAAAGGGATTACAGGGATAATATATATATATATATATATATATATATATATATATATATATATATATATATGATTACTTCATTTAATCACATAAATTAATATACGAAATATAATTGTATGCATACATTTTTCAGTATATACTGCAACAGTGCTCGATACATAAGTAAGGCTAGGTTAAGTTATGAATATATATATATATATATATATATATATATATATATATATGGCAATTAAGATATTATATTGTAATATATATATATGTGTGTGTGTGTATTCGTTTTGATCTCACTATCATATATTAGGTTCAATATAATTATCGTTAAATAATTGTCTCTATAATAATGAATATGTAATCTGCATGAATTAAACTATTATATATTTAAGTGTATCTTATGACCGGGTAACGTAAGGCGACCTGCCAGTGTCATATGAATATATGTACATATATTCATATGTACACACTCACACAAGCAAAAATGTATCGTTTCACAAAGGTTTATATGAACGCGGGTGTGAGTGTGCATGCATCGGTTTCTGGTAAGGGATCGCGCCGGGACAACGTTAATTCACTATCGATGCTTACCTGACTTGCTTCTCTAAACAAATTAAGAATAATGGCTATGTCACTTTCTCTTTGTCTAACTTCTCGCCGAAATATTCAGTTCGCCGATGTAATGTAATCTGTCGCTTAATGTGGCGAAACACTAAACGTGTTAGTATCACTTAGACTTTGTCTAGCGATGCGGATTTCGTACGATTTAAAACAAACGGGCCGGAAGATATTAGAAACTCTCCTTGTCATCAACGACTTCCGTGACCAAAATTCGATAGTCTCCTCTCTCCGGAATTAAAGGTAAAGATTTCACATTAATTTTATCAGAACGTGATTCATATATATATATATATGTGTGTGTGTGTGTGTGTGTGTGTGTGTGTGTGTGTGTGTGTGTGTGTGTGTGTGTGTGTGTGTGTGTGTGGAAAGTTATGAAAATATATATATAATAGATAACCTACGCAGAATTTTCCGCGTGTCATCCTCGTGAGAGTCACTCGGGCTAATGCATGGAATTGATGTTTTATATTTACATGCGGTATTAACTTTCTTGTTATTATTATTAATCAATAAGATTCTTGGTTATTTCCGCCTCTGTTTTCAGCAGCCAATAGTCGTGCTTTTATCATATAAACGTTCAATTGACCTGTAATTCATCTCTGTCTTTGTTTATGTTTGACGATGAGTAAGCAATATTTCTTCATGTGTTAATATGTGACCTTGTTTTAACCTGGATTAATACAATATATATATATATATATATATATATATATATATATATATATATATATATATATACCACAAAACTTGTATATTGCTCTATTTTTAAATATTGAGCGTTACATTTTTGGCTAAGATCACCCTGAAAGTATTACCTCAAAGTAATATCTATCAGGATATTTCACCTTATCTTTAATCTGTCTTATCTCGCTTATATATATATATATATATATATATATATATATATATATATATATATATATATATATATATATTATTTCATGTATCCACAATCGTTTTATGAGGAGATATAATATTCTTTGTGTCTAAAGTATTTAGTTCAACAGTTATCAGTAAGTGAGTAGAGTTAAATAGTAAGTTACAGAAAATATATATTGAAGAGCAATGCACTGTTCCGGCTTCTGATATTAAATACTATTTTATTTGTTTTCTGTATTTTCACCTTTCTTCGACATTATACATAGAATTGAATTCTATTTCTTTTCACGTAATAATTCTTGGTGGCTTAGGGTTGGATACCAGGTAGCAGAGTAACTTTGTGACTAAGTTCGAATCCTTCGACTGGCAGTCATTATAACTTCCTATACTGATAATTGTATGAGCATGAAACACTTGTGTACGAAGGTAAAATAATATTTAGTTATAAAAATATTACACATACACAAAAAAACACACACACACACATATATATATATAGGTTTTGTAAAAATATACACCTTTGCGATTATTTTCTATTCTTTACGTACACCAATCCTTTTTAAATTAGTAGCTCTATGTTTATTAAGAAACCCCCCATTGTCCTGTGACAAGTGGCGACTCATTGAAAATGAGCCGAGGTGAATTATTTTGGTTCTTTCTTAATTTTACATACAACGTCGTTCTGCCTTTTTCTATTTCGGAACTGTTTGGTTTTTCGAATGAGTCCACTGAAGACGTATCCAATACTGACAAAGAAATATTGATTATTCCCTGTGATTGAAACAGATCTGTAAAATGTATCGCATTTTTTTTTATTTTGGAAAACAATTATTGGTAAAATGAATAAACGTTAGACTTTGGAATAAATATAGAATTTTCCTTGCGACTTTGAATGTAAGAACACTCCAGGATAACAAAAAGAACCCTGAACAAAAAACAGCTGTTATAGCAAATGTGTTAAGGCATCATAAAATTTCTGTTGCAGCTTTTTCCGAAACTAGGTTTGCTGATACAGGACAGCCAGAGGAAGCTGATGGTGGATACATTTTTTATTGGATTGGAAAACAAAATTCTGAGAAATGTTAATCTTGCGTTGGTTTTGCCATCAGGAATGATATTGCCAAAAATCTTGAGCCCCTGCCTATTGGTAAAAATGACGGTTGCAGTAGGAAAGGACAAATATGCCACATTTTTGAGTTGTTATGCACCTACACATAATTCATCTAGTGAGCTTAAAGAGACGTTTTACTCCTCTTTACGTGAACAAATTAAAAAGGTCTATATACAGGATTAGCTGTTTGTCTTGGATGACTTCAATGTTCGTATCACAATTTTAGAGAAATGTCATTGGTTCACATGGAATTGGTAAAGTCAACTCAAATGGTGTTCTCTTATTGTCTCTTTGCAGTGAATTTGATATTTTGCTCACTAATACAGTGTTTCAGCTGCCTCATTGCAAGAAAGCCAGTTGGAAACATCCACAGTCTTTTTAACTAGTATATTGTACGTCGTTCTGATAGACAAGGTATAAATGTTACACGCTCTTACAGTATCAGGGAATGTTGGTCCGACCATAAATTGATCTGCTCCACAGTCAGCATGAAAATCAAGCGCCCTGTTCGAAAACAACGTAATTCTTCCATCAAGAGAATTGATGTAGGCAAGTTAAAAGTTAAGGAGATAATGCACTCATTTCAAAAGCTGCCCTGCGTTGTGTGTGGGAATGACATTGAGGCATCGGTAAGAGGGTTTAAAAATGCAGTGTATTACTCTGTCAAAGAGTCATCAGGATATGTTCGAAGGAAAACCCAAGATTGGTTGGATGAAAATGCTCCAACTATCCTCCCTCTGCTCAATAACATGCATCAAACTCATCAAGTATGGATTACTGACAAAAATTCTTCAGTGAAATACAAGGTTTTTAGAATGGTCAAAAGGTTGGCACAATTTCAGCTCCAGAAAATAAAACAAAATCGGTGGGAGCTTAAAGCTAAGACCTTACAAGATGCGGCGGTTAAGTGTGATTTTAAATCATTCAACCAAAACCTCAGGGGGGTGTTTGGTCCCATTTCCACCCCATCCACATACCTTACTATATATACGACTGTGAAGAGATTGAGAATTTGAAAAAATTTACAAAAAACTGAGTGATATTGTAAATATATTTCTACATAATTTTGCGAAATTAAGCTTTTGTAGATTAGTCAACATGAGTTGTCTTTCTTCCTGCCTGCTGCTTCTATATTCGCTTTCAGCATACCAGATTTCATGTAACAACCTCGGAGAAGACTAGACTACGCGAGGCAAGAATTCAGATAGACAGGGGTCCTTAGCCACCTTCTCACGTGAGGGGTTACAACTGTGCCACAACAGTTCAAAGACACGCCAATTATTCATCTGTTTAAGAAAAAGGAAATAAGTGTGCGTGTGATAACCATAGAGGAATTTCTCTTTTGTCTGTTGCCCGTAAGATTCTAGCTCGTGTAATCTTAAACAGACTCAATGGTTTGATCTGTAAAACTGTGCTTCCAGAAACCCGGTATGATTTTAGGGCAGGAAGAGGTACTGTGGACATGATCTTCAGCCTTTACAATTAAAACAGAAATGTAACACTGAGTTTGAAAAAGAAGAAATACATATATTTAAAATTAAAACAAAAATGTAACGCTGAGTTTGAAAAGAAGAAGTACATATATTTACAATTAAAACAAAGATGTAACGCTAAGTTTAAAAAGAAGATATAAATATATTTACAATTAAAACAAAAATGTAAGCTTAAAAATAATACGTGTATTTATAATTGTAAAAATGTAACGCTAAGTTTTAAAAGGAGAAATACATATATTTACTATTAAAACAAAAATGAAACGTTAAGTTTTAAAAGGAGAAATAAATAAAATTACAATAAAAAAAATGTTACGCAAAAATTAAAAAGAAGAAATACATTTATTTAGAATTGTAAATACATGTATTTCTTCTTTTTAAACTTAGCGTTACATTTTTGTTTTAATTGTAAATATATTTATTTCTCCATTTTAAATGTAGCGTTACATCTTTGTTTTAATTGTAAATGTATGTATTTCTTCTTTTCAAACTCAGCGTTACATTTTTACAATTATAAATGCATGTATTTCTTATTTTTAAACTTAGCGTTACATTTTTGTTTTAATTTTAAATATATTTATATCTCCTTTTAAAACTTAGAGTTATATTTTTTTAATTGCAAATATATGTATTTTTTCTTTTCAAACTAAGCGTTACATTTTTGTTTTAATTGCAAATATATTTGTTTCTCCTTTTAAAACTTAGCGCTACATTTTTAATCGTAAACATATTTATTTCTCATTTTTAAACTTACTATTACATTTTTTTTAATTGTAAATATATTTATTTCTCCTTTTTTAAACTTAGCGTTACATTTTTGTTGTCAAATTTTAAATATATTTGTTTCTTCTTTTAAAACGTTACATTTTTTAAATTAAACTTAGCGTTACATTTTTGTTTCAATTGTAAATATTTTTATTTCTTCTTTTTAGACTTAGCGTTACATTGTTTTAATTGTAAATATATTTATTTCTCCTTTTTAAACTTCCTGTTCCATTTTTTAATTGACAAATATTTTTATTTCTTCTCTTTAAACTTAGCGTTACATTTTTCTTTTAATTGCAAATATATTTATTTCTCCTTTTCAAACTTACATTTTTGTTGTAATTGTAAATATATTTATATCTCTTTTTTGAACTGAGCGTTACATTTTTGTTTAATTGTAAATATATGTATTTCTTTTTTAAACTTAGCGTTACATTTTTGTTTTAATTGAAAGTATATGTATTTCTCCTTTTTAACTCAGCGTTATATTTTTTGTTTAATTGTAAATTATGTATTTCTCCTTTTTAAACTTAGCATTACATTTTTTAATTTATTTTTCTTAATTTCTTCTTTTTAAACTTAGCGTTATATTTTTGGTTTAATTGTAAATATAGGTATTTCTCCTTTTTAAACTTGGCGTTACATTTTTTAATTATAAATATATTTATTTCTTCTTTTTAAACTTAGCGTTACATTTTTTTTAATTGTATATATATTTGTTTCTCCTTTTTTAAAGTCATCCTTACATTGTTCTGTTTTAAGTGTAAGTATATGCATTCCATTTTTTTTTAATTTATCTTTACGTTTTTTCTCTTTTGATTGTAGGTGAATTCATTCCATTTTTTTTATTGATCTTTATGTTTTTCTCTTTTAAGTGTAAGTATATTTATTTCAGTTTTTAAACTTAGCGTTACATTTTTCTTTCGTTATCAATATCCCATTTATTTGGTAGATTCAATTTTGGGTGAGCTTCAACGACAGGCATTCTGTAAACAGTGCCCGGTTCATTTTAGACTTTCATGCGAAAAAGTGTTAATCTATTACTTCTACCTTTATTAGGGGTGGTATGCTCATTTTTTCCTTTTGAAGAGATTCGTTTATGATTTCATACGATGAATTTGGACTCTAAAACCAAAGCTACTTCAAAGTTAACACCAGCAAAAACCATTCAACAATTCTTTTGGCCCAATGCAAACGTTTACATTACCAAACCAAAGCAGGAAAATGCGATAAACTTGCAGAGCAATTGTAATTTCTATTAAATAAAACATTGTATGAAAAAAAACGAAGCTCCTACTTTTTCCAAACAAAAAACTTTCTTTTCCAACTACTTTATTTAACGTAACAAAAGTTTATCACATAAATAACATAAAAAAGTAAACTTACACATACAAGAAAAAAAAGGAAAATGCCATGATAATTGGGGAGAAATTTAATAAGAATATCCGTAAACTGTTTCTTTTCATATAGATGTGTTTATTTATATTTATAAATGTTTTGCATGTACTTTTTTTCGAATATAATGGTTATTTAGATATTTTGCATATATTTATTTTTATTATTTTAACATATATATATTTACAGACAAATTTTTACAGAAATAAATGAATGGCGACTATCCGTAAACTGTTTTTCTAAATATGTTTATTTAGTTTTATGAATTTTTATATGAATATACTCATTTAGAAGTTTCTCCCGATAGATCAAAGAACGAAATTGGGCGTAAGATCGCAAAACGGAAATAAACATTTATTTTTAAAAAATTTTAGGAATATTCTTCTATTTAAGAGCAATATTTTTCTCAATAAAATATTATAAAACTAAATATGTTTATTTAGTTTTATAGATGTACTGCATATAATCTTTATATAAATATATTTATTTATATAGTTCTCCCGATAGATCAAAAGAACGTAATTGGGTGTATTAAAAAAATAACAAAACGAAAATAAACATTTATTTAATAAACATTTTTATGAATATTCTTATATTTAATAGCAATATTTTTCTCAAAAAAATGTGGGAAAATAAGCATATTTATTTACATAAAACAAACAACAGTTTGCCAAAATATCTACTTACACATGTTCATTTGAATTATTCTTGAGAATATACAATCCCCACCATTGTATTAGGTTGGTGCAAAAATAATGTCGCCTATATATATATATATATATATATATATATATATATATATATATATAGAGAGAGAGAGAGAGAGAGAGAGAGAGAGAGAGAGAGTGGAACGTTAAAAAACCACATCATTTTTGCCCCAACCTAATACCTTTGGTCGGAAAGGCTAAAAGTAATATTAAATGATGTTTTTAATGTTTTATTGTTGTTAATTTTTTACATCACAAAGAAAACGTCGCAGTTGTTTAATACATATTATATTTCCTTTATAATTACCGTCGCATTTTATAGTCGCATCTTCCTTATCTTACAATTCCTCGAATTTCTTATAAACAATATGGCCGAAAAAATAGTCGAGAACGTAATATGCATGTATATAATAAATCCCCCGTAATTTGCCCTTCAGTTTCCTCGAATTGCTTTTTATTGATAACAATGTGGTTTGATAACAATGTTGCCGAAAAAAACTGTCGAGAACTCAATATGTGTGTATATAATAAATCCTCAGTAATTTTCTCTTTAGTTTCCTCGAATTGCGTTTTCTTAATAACAATGTGGCCGAAAAATAACTGTCGAGAACTTTATATGCATGGATATAATAAATCCCCCGTAATTTTCCTTTTCAGTTTATTAATACGTGAATTTCCTTTTTATTTACACTGATCCATGAGACGCTTTTTTATATATTTTGTTCTTTTACGCGATTACTATCCACCTCTATCGTTGGTGATTTGCTAACTATTTTTTACGTTCGGCTTTCAACAGTTTTACAGATTATATTCTGGGAAGAAGCTTATGACTACGACTATCACTGTAACCTGGATTTATGTGATCTTAAACGGCAGGCCTTCTTTAAAAAAGTTTTCTTTACATTTTTTTTTTCATTGTTTTTTTTTTAATCGGCAAAGTATTCATTTACGAGCGGTGTGCAATAAGTAATGCCCCTGATCCACTTCCCATAGCAGTAGAGCAACGAAACTTGGCACAGTTATTAGTATTTCTCTACACAGAGACCACCCAGAGTTATGTATTTTTTCAATCGTTTGATGCAGCTCTAGAAACCGTTTTCGTAGAACACCTCAGGTTGGTCTTCCAACCATGACATGACTTCGGAAATCAAGGCTGCATCATCTGGGAAACGCTTTTCTTTCCAAAACAACTTCATGGCTGGGAAGAGGTGAAAGTCAGAGGGTGCAAGGTCAGGAGAGTAGGGAAGGATGGGGAAGGATTTCATAACCACACGCCCGTGCTTCTGATCTGGCGACATGCGACATGTGGACCGAGCGATGTTCTGCAGAAGGAGGGTACCTTTGCTGATATTGCCCCGCCTTTTGATTTTGATAGCTTCCCTTAATTTCCTCAAAATTGAAGCATAATAGGCTCCTGTAATTGTGGTACCCTTTGCCAGTAAATTTGTCAGCACTACTCCGTCCTGGTCCAAGAAGACTGTGAGCATGACCTTGCCAGCGGATGGCTGCACCCTTGCCTTCTTTGGAGGTGGTGAGTCCAAGTGCTTCTACTGCATTGACTGGGCTTTGGTCTCTGGATCATAGTGATGGGCCCAGTTTTCATCCTGTGTAATCAGTCTTTTGAAAAACTTTGACTCATCTTCTTGGCATATCTCCAAATTCATCCTCGGACACTCGGCGCGTTCTCGCTTCTGGAATGGTGTGAGCAACCTCGGAATCCATCTGGCGGACACCTTATGCATATGCAAATGGCCATGAATGATAGTTTCCATAGACCCTGTACTTATCTTGACATCTTGGGCTATTTGGCGAATAGTAATGCGCAGATCTTCCAAAATGGCAGCCTCAACTTGACGGACAGACGCCGCATCAATGGCAAAAGGGAGGCGACCAGGTCTGGGAGCTGTTTCCACAGACTTCTGGCCATGTTTGAATTCACGATGCCAGCGTTTTACAGGGTCATATGATGGGGCATTATCACCATAAGTTTATTTCATTTCGTCAAAAGTCTCCTGGTCGTCCTTTCAAATACAAAAACTGGATCACTGCTCGACATTCAACAGGCTCCATTTCACACCTGACTCAGTTCAAACATCTGTAAAAGAAAAAAAACACAATTAATTCAGAGCTGTAATTTGCAACATAACCCGTAGAGATATAAATCATCGCACATGCAAAATTTCAGCTAGATTCGACAACTGGAAGTGGGTCAGGGGCGTTACTTATTGCACGCCCCTCGTAACATTTTGTAGTAGGTGCTCACATACATGTTTATAGTAACATCAATCCCCAACATTTTTTCCTTTTGTCTTTTGTAAACATTAAGGGTTAAGTACCATTCATTTCTATTTCTCTTAGTTAACATGCCCCACAGACGATCAAACTTACGTCGTTATACTCTCAGAGCGGAAGTAGTGCGACGAATAGTTACCAGTCAAACTCAGGAAGAAAGGACATCAGCAAATGAGCATAAAAGACAAAGAATGATTCAAATTTGTAACAAGTGAAGAAGTAGAGCGACGTGCAGTCACACTTGAGAAAGTACGATTGCGGGTACAGCAATAACGGTCTGCACATTCAGATCTGCTTCGTTCTCAGTAATATAAACGCGCTTCCAGTTGCTGAAAGACGTCAACGATAAACAGCAGATCATGGTCAAACATGACTCCATGCTTAACAATTACAAGATTTGGGGCGGCTACCATCCCAATATAACTCTACTGATGATTAATTTAAGCCACCATGTTCTTATTTGTTCTATGACTGAAGTGTGTTGTTTTTTAAACGCTCTGAAATTTATGGGAGAAATAAATAGAATGCGTTGTGCTACGGAAAAAATTAAACCGTCTCACCTTGAAGAACCATCAAAACTATTACAAACTGTGTTTGATTAGTATACCGTTAAATTAAGTCATCGGGAAATACGTCATGCTTTCAAATGATGTCGTTCGCTGCAGAAATCATTACAGCTCAATTCATGCCAACTTTTTAAAGTGAAAGGACAAATTTACCATAAAGTCGCATCTGTGCTTCTGTTCCCAGAAAGTCAATATAAATTTCTACTTTATTCATGGGTGATGGCAATGACGAACTGAATGCTGTGGAAGTTCGGTCGGTATAAAAATTCTCCATAATTCTTCTAACTGCAAGAATTGTAGCATAATAAAAAAAAAACAATTTAGAGCACTTATTCAGAACAACAAGTAAATATGAAATAAAGCGATTTGATACGCACAATATTGTCATTCATGCTGATAAAACGGCTGCTGGAAAACACGTGCAAAGATCCAATGCTATAAACTATAAATGAACTTGCAGTCGTTAGAGCTGAAGATCAATTAGAACTTGGAGATATTCTTCTTCATAGGAGAAATGATCAGTCGACAAGAATTGCTAAAACTCATCGATGCTACGATGCCTTGCCATATACAATCATTGTTGGAATAGTGCCAATGGATATCACTTTAATTTTAACCTGATAAATCCAGTTGGTGGTGAAGAAACAGCTAGCAAATGCATTGAAATGAAATATTATTCATGCCGATTAATGATTCAAGAAAATGGAAACAATCGAATTCTTAAATGCAACCAATTGTTTCACTAATACATTGTAGACATATATGCAAAAATTGGAACAGAATATGCGTTATTTATCTGTTTTAATCAAATCAAACTCCGCTCCGAGAAATATGCATTTGTACATGATGGTAATAAAATCAACGTTGAAATGCTAACGATTTTGCCATCTTCATATTTAGACCTCTGCGTCATATTCATGAGTATGCTCAATATGCATTTGCATATGTTTGTCACTACAGTCGCCCTAGCGTATTCATTACATTTACATGGTTGGGATGATACACGACTCTTACCTCCTACGCATTCATTGAGGTATAGGCACGATATCAAAGCACGTGTTTTCAGACGGAAGCTGAAATCATTAATAGATTTCATGGTAAAATATCAAGTTTTTAGGTTTGTGTGCTGCTGGATGTATTCAATTGAATGGCAAAAGAAAGGATTACCGAACTCACATACAATCTGGCTCAATAATAAAAGCAATCGAAACAACATCGACGATGTAATATGCGCTGAAATGTTTGATGCTGGCATGGATAAATATTTGCATGACGTTATGACTAAACATGATAAATAGACGCTGTGTGGTATAGGTATATTGTATCCAAATTGTGTGGTATATTGTATCCAAATTGTGTGATATATTGTATCCAAATTGTGTGATATATTGTATCCAAATTGTCTGGTATATTGTATCCAAATTGTGAGGTATATTGTATCCAAATTGTGAGGTATATTATATCCAAATTGTGAGGCATGTTGTATCCAAATTGTGTGGTATATTGTATCCAAATTGTATGGTATATTATATCCAAATTGTGAGGTATATTGTATCCAAATTATGAAGCATATTGTATCCAAATTGTGTGGTATATAGTATTCAAATTGTGTGGTATATTGTATCAAATTGTGAGGTAGTTTGTATTTAAATTGCGTAGCATATTGTATCCAAATTGTAAGGTATATTGTATCCAAATTGTGTGGTATATTTTATCCAAATTGTTAGGTATATTGTATTTAAATTCATCATGCATGATAGGTGGAAAATACTCGAGGCGGTATTCTCGAGATTATTTTTCAACACAATTGCAAGAACTGATAGATATGATTTATACAAATGAAGGTCAGTAGAGGATTACGGTAAATTAGCAACCATGCAAATACTAAATCGTGACATCGAAGTCGATAACTAATAGGTTGTTTCTCATTCAACTTTGTTATCAAAAGCCTACAAATCGCACATTAATATGATATACTGTAACTCAGTTAAGCCGAGCAAATATTTTTGCAAGTATGTGAATAAAGGTAACAATATTGTATTTTTTCTGGCTTGCAAACACAAGGAAATGATATGAATGTAGTCACACTTTCGATGAAATCGCATACTATCAAGATGGAAGATACAGAAGCAGCAATGAAGCTGTATGGCGAATTCTTTCTTTCCCATATTTGAACGAGATCCGGCTATTGTTAGAAATTCATGTAGAAAATGAACAACGTGTTTACTTTACAGTTTTAAGTGTTCATCAAACAGCTCTGAATCCACCGGCTACAACATTAACGTTTTCTATCATGTTATGTCAAATTGACAAATTTGCGAAAAACGCTGCTCTATTCGGAAGTGCCAATGGATTAAACATGGTATGCGAGTAAAAAATCATGTGATGAGGAGAACGAGTCGAAAGATATTTCATAATCAAAGATAATATAATAGGCAAACTGTACGTTATTCATCCCAATAAACATGTTTTGTTTTGTTTTTTGTTTTGTTTTTTGTTTTTTGTTTTTTTTTGGGGGGGGTCGCAGGCTGTCGGTAAATTTCCCTTCTCCAACGTCCTACCAGCAATCAAACCTTCCACTTTCTTTCGTCCAAATAAGCCTTTTTGTTGTTTTGTTTTAAAAGAGATGTTATTGTTTATTTCGTGCTTCATGTTCGACAATCAATTATTTTATTACAGGTGCTAACTCTGGTGCTACCAGATCAGGCTGCCTATTGGCTTTCTGAGATGAAATGCACCTACATCGATTTCTGTTTTTGTTTTCTATTCTATTTTGTAAAACTTAATTATGTTCTACAAAAACAAAACAAAATCAACAGCCCCTTCCCTCCCCCCTTTCTTTTTCCTTCCCTACTTCCCGGTCCTGGATATGACCTTAAACTATATCTGATGGTGAGGTCCTAGTTTGCGGGCTTTGGGGAGCGTGGAGCCACCCTTTAATTGCCATTGCTCCCAGGTCCACTCTGACCCGGAGTGGTAGTACCTGTTAGGGTCCTAACTATGGGTTAAATAGAAACTTTTTGTGAAAAAAAAAATCAAATATTCTATTAAAAACTTTTTCTTCAAAATCACTGGATCGGCATTAAATGACCTAGAAACGGTTGATATGCCGTAAAACAAAAACAATCAAATCAAATCAAACAGGTGCTAACTAACTATCCCCTAAATACCATTTATGAAAACTTTCAGAAGACGTCTCTTTGTGTCTTTCTTCATGAAAAGAGTTTTATTCATCTTAGTTAAAAAGACGAGACGATCGACGGCCATTAAAATAGATTAGCGAAAATAAAGAAACAAATAAGCTAAACAACAAAATTGTGACCTATTTGCAATCTTTGTTCTGATATTACATTTGGACAGGTGATTACTGAAGAGGACGGGAAACAGCGGCGTCAAAAAGGTGATAAAAACTCCCATCCGTATAAACACGCACCTCCATACCGATATATAAAGGCTATAATTTGTTGTTCAAAACTTTATGACAATTAATTAATTCTGTGCTGAACCACCATGTCACGTTTTTTATGGAAGAAACAAAAATTTTCAGATCACTCTCTCCAGGAAACCGCACGTACGAGCTACGACCAACGATGCAGAAAACTGATAATTATAGTCAAAGTTACCTCGGTCTCGGACTTTCTGCATCATTCATTTCGTTAACTTAGTAATGGCGTTACAAATGACACTTTTCGCAGTGCATGTAAAGCTCTGAAATTATTGGAAAATGGCGGATATTTTTATCTATGCATTAATGATGCGTGTAGCATCACATCCAAATCCGTGTATTATTTGCAATCATATTCACTACTTGTTCTCCTTCATCTTCAACAGAGTTATGGGAGAAATAGAAATCACGCATGGTTGAAGATATTTTTTATCAAAGATGCAATGATTTTACAGCAGAAATTTATAACGAAGCATTAATAATCATTGCAAATTTGTGTTTAGAAATTGCAATCAATTTGGTTTGACATCACTAAATCGCCTGCTGCTGCTTTGTTTTCTGTAGAATTGCGTTAAACATTACTACAAATATGCGTGTCCAGCTGCAAAGCGTTAGATCAACAGAGATATTTTCACTTCAATTGTTGGGAATTTGGAACAGAACAGTGCCGGCTGATCCGACTTCAGGGAGAATTTCATTGTCTCATAAATTTTGTAATTTAGTGACATCAAAAGAACAATTGGTTAAAAAATAGTATTTTCAGATATTCAAATTAATTATAAGTTGACTGAATAGGGGGCTGTTTTTGTAGCCAAGAACAGACGTCCACCAATGTTACTCAGCTTAATATTCAAAATGAGGTAATCACATACAAGTCCGTTGAAATTGTTGTGGAAGCTAAAGAAGCGGTTAATTATCCAACAAAATTTTTGAATTCATTAGATTTGTCAAGGAGTCCACCGCGTGTACTGCAATTGAAAATTGGTGTGAAATATCAACCAGCCCAAGCTTTGCAATAGAACGCGGCTTATAGTAAAAAAATAAATGAACAACATCATAGAAGCAACAATTTATATACATATATATATATATATATATATATATATATATATATATATATATACTAGATGTACCTGGCATTGTCTAGCATTAAACATAACGTTAACCCCCTTTAAAAATGAAGTGACAAAACGGAAAGAAACTGAAATCTGTGCATGCGAGTGTTATTTTTTTTCTAAACAGTTTACTTCCTGTAAATAAAAAATACTCGAGGTGAGATCGAAACCAAAACCTAAATACAGTAAGTCAAGTACTATAAGCGTTAGACAGCTTACTATGATCTTTAAAAATGTTTTGCTAAACCTCGTGAAACAATTATCAAACAGATAAAAATCTGATGAACCCCGAATACTGATTTTTCAATTTTGACCCATTATCAACACTTTTATCCGAATCAAAACCCAATTAAAAAGTTTTCCACATGTCCGAATATCCTATATATCGAATTTCAAGTCTGTAGACCAAGGATTCATTGAGTATATAGGTTAAGAAGTGTCCTCTCACACACACACATTCTTACATATATATATATGTATATATATATATATATATATATATATATATATATATATATATATATATAGTAGCTGTGCTCGGTCATGGTTACTGTGGCTCTGAATGGTGTGTGTGTGTGTGTGTGTTTATATGCATATATTGGCTCAATAAGGTTGAGTTGCAGAACTTATTCCACCATCATATCTTAATTTACTTCAATTTGTGCCTATATTGCCACTTATAAACTTCAATTTCCTTTACACACACATACACACACGCGCGCGCATATATATATATTTTTTTTATTACATTTTCACCCCAAACAAGGCACATTGCCACTTTGGTGTAGGGGGCTACTATCAGGGGAAACATCTACTGGGGTACTATGTAGGGATTAGGGCAGCGAGATGTTGGTTCACGTTGCACTTGAACTTATGCATGTCAGTACAGTTGGGGAAGCAGTGACCTGGAATGGAATTCCAAAGTCTAGCTGTTCTGGGGAAGAAATTACTGGAGTAGAAAGATCTTTTACATCTAGGGATCTCTACAGTGTGGGGGTGGGATTTTGCAGCTTGTCGGGTCTGTCGAGGGTGTTCACGTCGTGGGGGCACAAGTGCTTGCAGTTCTTCAGAGCATTCACCATTATAATACTTGTAGAACAGGCAGAGGGATGCAACGTTTCGACGATGGGACAGAGGCTGAAGTTTAGATGCCAGTTTAGGGCCTATCAGATTTGCGACTCTCTTTTGAACCCTGTAAAGGAGCGAGAGACTAGTAGCCGATGCACCGGCCCAAATATGACAGCAATACTCCATACATGGGCGAATAGTGGCCTTATAGAGGTACAGGATACTTTCGGGTGTTAGAAGTTTTCTAGCACGGTAGAGAGAGCCCACTTTCCTTGCAGCGGCCCTGGCAATGCCCTCGATGTAATTGTTCCAACTCATGTTTCCTGTGAACGTTAGGCCAAGGAGCTTGAGAGACGTACTCTCAGATAAAGAGTCGTTGGCCATTGCTATAGGTGGTAGAGAAGGTTTCTTGTAATTATTGAATGAAACCAGTTTTGTCTTGGTGGCATTGAACGTTACCATCCATTTTTGTCCCCATTCCACTACTGATTGGAGGTCATCCTCTAGTGTTTCTGCCATTACTTTAGATATATGTTCATTTGTTTTCCTGTCGTGCCTGCTATAGAGTGTGGTGTCATCAGCATATATACCCATCTCAGAGGCAATTTTGTCGGGGAGGTCATTTATGAATATCAGGAACAGCAGAGGTCCAAGGATAGATCCCTGGGGCACTCCCGCATTTATATCATATTGTTTAGATGTACGACCGTCGAGGACAACCTGGATTTTTCTCTTATCTAAGAAGGATTTAATTATGTTAAGTATTCTACCAGTGATACCGTAAGATCTAATCTTCCTGAGGAGACCCTCATGCCATACCCTGTCAAAAGCCTTAGATATATCTAGAGCTACCGCTCTGCCCTCTCCCGCTTTGTCCAGTGAATGGTATATGTGTTCAGAGATTACAGTGAGGATGTCTGCCGTGGAACAGGCTTGCCTAAATCCATATTGATGGTCGGTCAGAAGTTTAGCATCTGTAAGGTGCTGGACTAGAGCATGGTTAATTAAGGTCTCAAATATTTTGGCAAAAAGTGGGAGGAGGCTAATAGGGCGATAATTTAATGGGTCAGTTCTTTCGCCAGAATTCTTGAATACTGGTACTACAGAAGCAGTTTTCCAACAGCTCGGAAAACAAGATTCATTAAGGCATTTGTTGTAGAGTTTGGAGAGAACTGGAGCTACTTCGGCTGAGCACTTTTTTAATAGCACAGCTGGGATGAGGTCGGGTCCACATGCTTTGGAAGTGTCAAGGTTTTTTATGATAGCATGCACCTGAGCAGGGGTGATTTTCAGATCGTCTAGCGTGGCGTCTGTCCGCATAGGAAATTGAGGTAGGGGGTGGTTTAGAGGGTCCAGTGTGGAGTTTGAGGCTAGTCATCCACATACGGTACTGTTTCACAGCTCATCGGTGCGGCTAGACAGGGAACTACCTCAAGCCAGGATTGAAACCCGACCGCCTATACGACAGTCAAGGCTCCTAACCGTCACGCTAATCGGCGGCTGCTGTGCGAGTCGTGAATTAACGATGCTTTACCTCTTTCTCTTTTACTTTTGAGACTATATTACCTTTCCCTCGTGTTTTTTTTTCTTCGCTCTTATCTCCTTTCATTTTATTTATTTCTATATCAGTTTATTCTCTTTTCACTCTATTCATTTTCCCACGAAACTTTATTTGTGAAAATCACCTCTTTTTTGTTACCTATAATCATGTATGCCCCTGCATCTTTTCTGAACACGAGTCAAGTATCAGAATAATAAAGTGTCAGTTCCTATTGGAAAGTGTATGTATTTTTAGTCTTTTCCACTCGATCATTTTTTCACTTGCAATCTTATAGTTCTTTTTTTTGGGGGGGGGGGGTCTACTGACTGCTTACTGCTCTTTGATACGGTTTTCTCTTTATTTCAGTTTTGCTATTATTTCAGCCATGTACCACCATTATCGATGCTGTATTTAAATATTTGCTATTTGGACCATCAGTTATTATAAAAGTCTGATTTACATAAGTAAAAACTAGTATAGTTAATATTTATTAATATTTTTCCCTCTTTCTCTCTCTCTTTCTCTCTCTCTCTCTATCTATCTATCTATCTCTCTTTCTTTCCCTCACTCTCTCTCTATCTCTATATCTATCTCTCTCTCTCTTACTTTTCGATCTCTTTCTCTTACTATTCGATTTCTCTCTTTATCAGCCATCTTGCATTTCTTTCATTTTCGTCTGTGTAGAATGATTTGATTTCCCGTTATTTGACGTAGCATTTTATGCAAGTTTTAACCGCTCTCTGAACACGCGCGCGCGCACACACACACACACACACACAATGACATGAAGGCACACTTATAAAAACACGGATATATGCATACACATACACACCGCCACATAAACACACACACACACACACAATCACGTAAAGACACGCATATAAAGACACACATATAGACGCACATACACACCGACACCTCAAAGCACACAGACACACAAACACATAAATACACGCATATAAAGACACAAGCATATCCACATACATACACACCGACACATAAATACGCACACACAAACACATAATTATACGCATATAAAGACACGCACATATACACATACATACACACCGATACATAAATAAGCGCACACACATTATGATACGCAAATAATGATGCACATATATACGCATATACACACCGACACATAAAAGAACACACACACAAACATATAAAGACACGCGCATAAAGACACATACATATGCATATACATACACACCGACACATAAATACGCACACACAAACACATAATTACATAAAGACACGTACATATACACATCCATACACACCTACACATAAATACGCAGACACACACATTAAGTCACGCATATAAAGTCACACATATAGACGCACATACAGACCGACACATAAAACACACACAAAGACATAAGACGTATCTAAAGACACACGCATATGTTCATATATACACACTAACGCATAAATACACCCGCACAAATAGACGTCCACATTGTTGCTACCATCTTCTATTCATCTTATCATTATCATTAAACGTAATGTTAGTCACACAGATGACCTAAAACACCGTTCATTCCCTACGGCAATTCCCCATCCCTTACTCTCAAGTCTAAAATTCAGATTTACATCAACTTCAATGCCCCTAATGGCTGACGTGACATTGTTTATTTCGCCTAATAACGCGACGGCGTCTGTCTGATAAATTAGCCGCTAAATTACAAATAGTCGGGCGGGAACTTATATACGAGGCTAATGGTGGTCAAATAGTATTTTAACACGAAGTGACTTGAAATAACAATCACACATTAAGCAAAATATTGATATGAAATAAATATTATAATATAAATTTTTTTTTTTTTCTGAATATAGTATTTCGAGGTTGAAGGTTAAGGTTAGTTGGAAACCAAAAGGGAGATCACGAGATGTAACAATTTTTTTTTAAAAAAACATACACTATATTGTTATTCGATGCTTTATTTAAACTTATAAATCTTCTATTGTGTGCTTGTTCTGTTATTATTTTATATTGTATTATTTATACTCAACTAGCAGAATCCCCATGGATATTCCATGGTGTTGTAATGTAGTCGTTTCGTCGCAAGTAGACAAACAAATAAAACAGGAATAGAAATAAATAAAATCCAGGTCGATATTTTTTTTTCAACAAAACGTTATTTTCAGTACAACTTTAAAAAAAAAAAAAATCTCTCGATACTACATGTCCATTTTAGCCTGGGGCGTTTCTCTTTCCTTCCCACTGAACGCCGGGAACAGCTGGCTAATTCTTATTTGTGACTTCACACGTCCATTTTCTCCGAAATCGTCTTTCTTTCTCCCCGAGAACGTTTTACATTTTCTCCTTTTTTTTTCCTTCCTCTTTTTCTTCTCACGCACACTTCCCAGTTTGTATATGTTCGTTTTCCGGCTACCACTGCTGCTAATCTCCCCGCATGCCAGCCATACTTCGCTGTCGCCGACATCTTCCCACGCGCTCATATGCTACAGTGCTTCCAACATCAATGAATATAATTTACTTTTGCGAATAGTATTCCTTTATGAATTATAAATGTCTCTCAGAGTTGATAGTATTAGAAAAAGCTAATTGCTAAATCTATTCTTTTATTTACAATATAATAATGTAATTTCTTTTAAAACAAAATACTGATATGAAGCAAATGTCTTGTTCAAATAGAATCAATTTTTTCTAGACGTATGATTTAGAGGTCAAATGTCTTTTTTCAAACAACAAACTCGACATTATCATTTGATAGTTTATTTAAACTTATAAATATTTATTGTACGTCTGTTCAGTTATATTTTTTACATTGTCCTATTGTTGTGCCATAGGAAAGGCTCCTGAAGTAAAACGCGAACAACAGGTAGAAAAGAATATGTTGTACAAGAAAGTGAAATGCAAAGACTGATTGTCGATATTGATCGACATTTGAGTTAGAGTAAGTCTGTAGTCTCGCGTTAGGTCGCGATATTTCCCCACACGAGTATTAACCTCGTTGTTTATATAATGGTTATCAGAGTCAATCATGAGTAAATGGGTAAGTCCACATACCCACCCACACCAAAGCCTTTACTGTGCGTGGGATACTAGTATCTTTTTCCGTCTTGGATCGATAGTTAAAGGATACGTGCATTTTCTTTTCCTTCCCGATCGGTGGCGTTAAGGAACTGCTTGGAGTGGTTCGATGTCGAAAGTGTTACATATCGTCTCAATGACCTCTCCTTTATGAGGTGAATTCAGCAGACGTTTTCTTATTTGATTAAGTGGTCATTGATGCTTGAATTTAGGATCTTGAATGATGTACGCCATATTTCCGAGTTTTTTGTCTGTGGTGCTTATTCATTTTTATGGTTTTTTATTAGATGATTGGTTTTATTTCATTTTATGCTGAGTTCTATTTTTTTTACTTAGAAGTCACCACTCATCAAGGCTCGGAGGCCATTCGAGGATAAAGGTTGATGAATGTACATTAGTCAATGGAACAATATCGTAGTAATCGTTAGTAGTGGAAATTTGGTGAATTGAATTACTTAAAGAGGCGGTTCATCAAGAATTTGTTTACGTTGGACTTGAAGACTACCAAATTGTAGTCAGCTGGAAAGCAGGCAAACTACACGGTCGTTCAGTTCTAAGAAAGAAGCTTTGTTCATGGAATTTACGTTTAGGTTTAGGCAAAGATAAAGAGTGTGAGAAATTATTGATAGAGGTTTTGGTTAGACGAGTGTTTTTCGTGAAATTTTGGCGAGGGGGGGGGCACCATAGATTGCAGCTAAAACGAGTACTTGCCATGAACATAAGGATAAAGCAGAGACAGGTCGCAACGGTTTTAGATGCATTAAAATTAACCAGTCACCTCTTTCCCCATTGTACGACGTGCTCAAGATCAGAGAAGAGAGAATCATAGAGAACTTAGTCATTTACGCCTTTGATGTGTTGCCATAGATCGCAGTGTTTGAAGCATAAATGTTTACGAATGATCTTAGAATGTTATTTGGAAGATCATTGATGTAGATCAGGAAGAGAGTTGAGCTCAGGATGAACTCTTGATGGACTCCAGCATTAATACTGTTAGTTTCTGATTTCTATCCATCAACCACTACTCTTATTGACCTATCAGAGAGAAATAATTTAATAATTGAGAAGACATTGTCAGCTCTATCGTAGCTGAAGATCTTGTGAAGTAGACCTGTATGCCATACACTATCAAAGGCATTTGATATGTCAAGAGCAATTGTCCTAGAAAGGAAGCCTCCGTCAAGAAATTCGGTAATTTTATGATACATAACTGTTAGCACTGAAACCATATTGCATGTCATTAAGAAGATTGTTTTTGCTAAGTTGACTACTTCTCTATTTAATACAGAATCCAGCAACTTACTCATGACGGACAGGAAACTTATTGGTCTGTGCTGAAAGGGAGATGACCGATACCAGAATTCTTAAATACAGGGCATACTTGTGAAGTTTTCCAGGCTGTTGTGAAGCAATTCTCCTTAAGACAAACAACGCTTAAACAGGTTTGTAAGTATGGGAGCTAGTTCTGGTTGAAGCTTTTTCAGCACTATAATTTGAATGCCGTCAGGGACAGTTGCTTTACTGGAATCAAGGTTTTTGATGAGCTTGGCAACATCACGCACAGATATTTGTATGCCGCATAGCGTGTTTTCTGATACAGGAGAACATACGGGGAATTGACGGCTTTGGTCACATAGGGTAAAAGTAGCTGCAAAGTTCTTGGCAAAGAGTTTGGCTTTGTCTGATGCTGACAAGATTACCTCAGGTCCATTGATGATCGTTGGGGTAGAGCACACGCTTCTGTCCAGGACCCCGTTTGCTATTTGCCAAAACTGGTGGGAATGAAGCTGTTGCTCAGCTACTTTGGGCTTAACGGACTGAGCATACAACTCTCTCTCGCGTTCTTTATTACTCTTTTACAGTAGTTGCCGGCAGTCTTGAAAGCGGCTTTACTCTCAGTACATCTATTATCTTGGAAGTAATGGAAAAAGTGATTTCTGTGTGTAATGGCAGCAGCATGTTCTAGAGAGAATCATGACTGTCTGTTAGGGTTTTGCTGGAATTTTTGGAGATTAAGAAGCAGCCTATACCTACAATTAACCATTCTGTCAGGTCTGATACTATAGAGAACACATTCTTTTTAAACATGAAACGCAGTGGTAGATCTGATATAAATGTACGGGACCTATCCCAGTCACATGGAGTATCGATATACTGTACTACGAAGAGGTACGTCTAAAGACTTATTACGTTTCGTTTTTATTTTAACTGATAGTGGGCGGAAGATTCCAGTGGAGACAGAACAGAAGATTAACATAGCTCAGGGCAAGTTGTGAGGGAAAGGTCTAGTAGGAAACTTGCATACTGACAGTCAGTGTCGGGTATAGTTACTAGCTTCTTTATAATTACGTAGTATCTTAGATGAAAACAAACAAGGCACATTGCCACTTTGGTGTAGGGGGCTACGTTGGGATTTGGGCAGCAAGATGTCTGTTCACGTTACACTTGAACTTCTGCACGTCAGTACAGTTGGGGAAGCAGGGACCTGGAATGGAATTCCAAAATCTAGCGGTTCTGGGGAAGAAACTACTGGAGTAGAAATATCTTTTACATTTAGAGATCTCTTCTGTGTGGGGGTGAGATTTAGCTGCCTGTCGGGTTTGTCGAGAGTGTTTACGTCATGGGGGCACAAGTGCCTGCAGTTCTTAAGAGCATTCTCCATTAAAATACTTGTAGAACAGGCAGAGGGATGCAACATTTCGTCGATGGGACAAAGGCTGAAGCTTAGATACCAGTTTAGGGCCTATCAGATTGGTGACTCTCTTTTTAACCTTGTCTAGGAGCGAGAGACTAGTAGCAGATAAGTGACCTTGTTGGTGTGTGTACAAAAAGTTTATACCAAACTCCTCTCTGAATAGTTGGTCTACAGAGTTGAAATTTGGTATATAGGGTATTTGGACCTGTAGCACACTTTCGATTTTGTTTTCAGTCAGCAAAATTGCTGCTAATGTGTTAAAACTGAAAACAAAGCAGCTGGCTTTGGCAGGGTAAGTCGAATAAAATATTACTCCTGTTTTTCACACGTACACACACACGTATACAGACAGGGATCCCTCATATCCACTATTTTTATAAAGTGGAGGGGTTCCATCACATGAAATACCTATATCCTTGTTAGTGCCTATATAGATATTCTTAAGGCGTGAATACATCATAAACACGATACACCGGTTCCCGTTAGATAACCGAAGTTAAGCAATGTTAAGAATGGTAAACAGTTAAATGGGTGACCATTTAGGAATTCCAGATATTGTATGTGCTCACTGCTTATCTCGGCATTGTTTCCAGTCGTCTAGCACTTCTCCTTGCCACTAGACTCAAGAAATACCGATTCAGGAGAGGTACAGTTGATTATTGCGCAACCTTTGCCTCACAATTCCACGCGCAGCTACCCTTACAGAGGGTATGCATTGTCTTTTGTGACCGAATGGAGAAATCGAAGACGTGTTTAGCGATGAAAGTGTTATAAGTTATCAAAGAGATATTGGTTCTTATCCCATAACCCTTATAAGCACAAATAGTGTAGGTAAGCATTTATTCAATCGAAAATTACGTTGCACACGCATACGCATGCGCACGCGTATACATGTTACGTTGTCCGAGTACTAACACGTTGTAGACTTAGTCGCAAAGGAGACACAGAATATGAAAGAACTTCTGTTTCAGATTTTAAGGAAAAACCTCTATTCCTCATTCTCCCGCCACGCGTAACTTCTCGTTACGAATGTGACGTCTTTAATGTGATCGTCTTCTCTGAAGTCTTCGTCTGTCTGTGCACACGTATTTTTTACACTTTTTCTTTTTCCTTACCGTGGCGTCACTTCGCACATAGTTCGGCATTTGCATACTGTCACCATACATTTGTCTGCGCTCTGTTACATACAGCCAGATATCATCTATCTATCAAAATAAAGTTGTATTCCTGCCTGTTTGTTTGTTCACAACTTGGTAAATGTATACAAAAGTACACTGTTTCACAAATAAAGTTTAATACTGAAAACAGATTATATATATATATATATATACTATTTATTCAAAAGGAATTAACATTCAAGAAGTTATCTCATTTGCATATTACATTAAAGAAAATCTGTTTTAATAATTAGCTCTAAATGTTTTATGTAATCTGGTAATATAATTATTTTATTTAATTTATTTAGAAATATCATATAAAGTTAATTTATTTAATTTATTTTTAGTATAATTTACATTTAATTTCATTTGTTATCAATTAGTAGTATAAACATCATCAGCTGCGTTTAAAAACGGAAGTAAGCTTTCATTTAACCTAGGAGTTATTTCCCCTCAAGCTATGATATTTTTCCCCTGTTTGAATTTCATATATAAAGATAACTAACTTTTATGCTTCTAAAAATCCAAAATACGATAGTATCCCATTGATTACTGTACACACAATAACCCTTATCCCCGGGTGGCTTCTGGGTCTTGATAAGTGGTGACCTCCATGTAAAAAAAAATAAAAAACCTTTCAGGAAAATCGTAACAACTTAAGATATTTGGTGTATCTTTAATAGTATGAGACTAAACTCTCCGTCTCACAATGTTTTGTACAATGTGTATGTACAGCTAGTTAAGACAAATCATAAAATTCCATCACATGCAAAGTCTGCATTCCCATTAGTATAATAATTATTCTGTACGGATATTTTAAGACGTGTTTGCTGATGAAAATTCTATTTCAGAATTAAGCGGAACAGATTGATGATGACGGCATTTCAAATTTAAGCCTGGAAAACCTACGGACAGACAGAGTCTCATATAGAGATGCAATGTCGCGTCTAAAAATAATCGTAAAAAAAAGACAGTTTTCTATTTGTAGTTGCAAAAATTGACACCGTTGAGAATACTGACAATGGTGGCATCTACTTTCTCGGTGTAGTATGTTCTAATAAATCACTATGGCGCACGCAACTAAAAATATGTGGCAAGAACTGTCAACTTAAAAGCGTGGGTTTGGGTGTGTATATTCGTACCTCCTTCCCCTTCACACTCTCTCTCTCTCTCTCTTCCCCCTCTCTCTCTCTTCCCCCTCTCTTTCTCTCTCTCTCTCTTTCTCTTCTCTTTTTCTCCGTCTCGTCCGCTTCTTCTCTTTATCTCTTCCTTTTTTTGTTCATATCTCCATTGTCGCATATATTCGTTATTTCGATCATTGATTTACTTCAACAATTGCGTAGTTGCCTGACCCAAACATATTTGATTTTCTTCGGGTAAACGTATAGGAAACGAAAGTCAAATATTTAGTTATGATGTTAAAACAAAATAGATTCTGAACAATTACTTAAATGTTTCTGTTCCGGTTATTTATAAAATAAATCCGTTTGTCTCAGTTAGAAACTTTATACTGATAACTACGGCCATCTTTGCCTATTTGGCATAATGGTTAGAGTGTGGGACAATTCTTCCGAAGGTCGGGGATCAGTCCCGACCGAGTCATACTAAAGACTTAGAAACTGGTATTTGATGTCTGCTTGCTAAAATCTCACCACAGTAACGGGAGTATCAAGTGGAGTATTTAACGGGAGTATTTAAGTGGAGTAATATTGAGAATGAAGTGGCGCCCTCTCCTACAGGTCGATGTACTAGCCAATGAAAATGGAACCTTCGGGTTGTCTTCGACTATGGTTTTACAAAAGTGATAACTATAGACCACTTATTCTTTCTCCTTGCCTATTCTTTTTTTTTGTCTCACCAAACCTATTTACTTATATATATACAATCATATAATTATGTATACAATCCTACTAAAGTCCGACTCTTGCACAGTTAAACCACCATAATTATCTAATAATCCCCTGGATAGCCTTCTTTCCATCATATAGATATAAAACCTATACAATATCCACTAATTCGCCTATTGATATGCGTTGTATACTTATCTTATTACTTTCCTCTTCTGATGAAGATTAGGCTTCAAAATGCTTAACATAAAGAGCTCTCGTAGCCGCTACACATTGTATTGTATTCCCTTCCTTCAAATTAATCAATAAATCTGTATATACTTTTCTTTTATCAATATATTTTCCTCTTGTGTGTGTGTATATATATATATATATATATATATATATATATACATACATATTCTTTTGCATAAAAAGCATACCATGTTTCTGTCTTCAGGTGAGGATCGAACTCATGACATCACTATCTGCATTCTGATACTTTACTGATGTACCACAGCCGATTACCACTTTTAAGCACGACTTTATATCGCTTATAAACTTAAGATCTGTTATTGGCATTTTTTTAGTGATATTAACAACTTTGAAATGCTGTTATTTTTATAAAGCTATAAGCTATTATTGTTATTCATATATATATATATTTGAATAATTTTTTTATGGGGCGTATTTATTTATTTATTTTCATTATTAAATATTATTTTATGTGCATAAAAGTATACCCATGGACACGCATGTTTCTGACTTTTAGCCTTCGTCGGCACAGGTTAGAATCGAACTCATGACAAGTATTCGCGTTCTGATACTTTACCGATGTACTACAATCGCTTACCACTGTAATACACGATTTTTTATCGCTTATAAAGTAAAGATTTGTGGTTGGCATTTAATGGTTTATATATATATATATATATATATATATATATATATATATATATATATGTGTGTGTGTGTGTGTGTGTGTGTGTGCGTGCGTGTGTGTGTTTATATGTATTAAGTAAAACTGTAAGCAATGTTGAAAAGATAAGAATGTATATAAAGGTTGTAATAGGTCCTGAACTGTCACCTAAGCTTCAACCTCTGTCCCATCGACGTAATGTTGCATCCCTCTGCCTGTTCTACAAGTATTTTTATGGTGAATGCTGCGACGAGCTACAAGCCCTTGTACCCCCTCGACGTAAATACCCCTGACAAACCCGACATGCAGCAAAATTCCACCCCTACACAGTGGAGATCCCTTGATATAAGAAAACCTTCTACTCTAATAGATTCTTTCCCCAGAACTGCTAGACTTTGGAACTCCCTTCCGAGTTCCTGCTTTCCCAGCTGTACTGACATGCAGACGTTCAAGTTTGGTGTGAACATATATCTTGCTGCTTAACTCCCTACATAGTATTCCTGCCGCTTATGTCCCCGATAGTAGCCTCCTACATCAAAGTGGCATTGTACCTTGTTTGGGGTGAAAATGGAAAAAAAATAAAGAAAATAAATAAACATAATTAATTGAAAACAAGGTTTCTCTCGAAATATCCAAATATTTTCGAGAATCCCGGATTTAATTAACAGTAAGTGAAATATTTACTGAAACTAGATAAGTTTTAGAAAATAAATATCAGATATATTGTCTTCAATTATGTTTTCATCTTCTCTCTTACCATTCCAGTCTTTTAAGCATTGATTACGGCTTTAATAAATCTACTTATTGACCAACAGTGATTCAAGCAAAGTAGCATACCATTTTTGCGATTGCAATTATTTTTTATTTTAGCCAAATTGACAAAACAAATTCTTTGTAATCATTAGTCCTATTATTTTCATTGGTTACTTGCCGAACTCTAAGTGGGAAAAATATTTGTTTCCATTTAGCGTCAAACTTATACTATTTTGTAAAAGACATTATGTACTTTCGTTTATCAGTCTCATCGAGACATTAAATCTGTTGCTAAGGTCGTCGAAAAAATTCTTGGATTATTCTATCGCTCCAATAGATATTTCATTGCCGATGCAATCCTCTATCTGTATAGAAGCCAAGTATTAGGGTGGAGCATTGTTGCCACATCTAGACAGGAGCTGCTTTGACAAAGTTCAAAACCAGCTTCGAAACCTGGTACGTGATGTGCTTTTCTCTTCTTTGCAACCACTTTCCAACACAAATTGTTAGTCTGTCTCTGCTCTATCGTTAGTTTCATGACAAGTGCTCGTCTGAGCTCTAATCTGTGACCCTACCTTGTCAATCTTAAACAAAAACTCGTCTAACTAAAACCACTATCAAGAATTTCCCCCTCTCTGTATCTAGTGTGGATTCCATAAAAAAGTTTCTTTTCATAGAACTGCCCGCCTGTATAACTAATGGCCTGCTTTCCAGTTAACTACAATTTAGTCGTCATCAAGTCCAATGTTAACAAGTAATTGCTTAGCCATCCCCTTAAATAATCAAATTACAGTAGAACCCCGGGATACAACATTAAAACTTAGTACTGAAATACAATACGGTATATAATACACATGTATATAATCAAATAACATTATAAATAATACCGTAAGGTGGGGAAAATACCGTAACCAGGGTCCGAAAAAACATAGTATTGCACATTGTAACCTTTAAAAAACTGTATCCCAGGGTTCTATTGTATTACAAATTCTCACTATTAATGATAATTACGCTGCTGTTCTGATGGTTACTAGACACTCATTAATCCTTATCCTCGAGTAGCCTTTGCACCTTAGTAAATGGTGAATTCTTTTGTAAAAAAGAAACAGTATTTCAGTGTCTTATAAGCTTTATTAAGAGCTGCACAATATAATCAAATTTTAAATCTATTTATTTTGAGTGTGCGTTATCCACGTGTCTGGCTAGTTAAGTCTTAATTTCTTTGTGATACACCTGCGTGATGTCTATCTAATTTTATCTACACACAATAAAACTAAAGATGATTAGGAAAGAAATTGGGATGAGGCGACGCCGCATCTTTGTTAGAGTTTTGTATTCGGCTCACAATGGTGTCGTGAATCGATGCATAAAATACTTGGACTTATAGGAACAGAAAGAAAACAAGGAAGACCGGTTTAAATGTGCGTGTGAGTGTTTGGTGAGTTCAACTCAATACTGTATCTCTGCTAATGAATCGCCATTTATTAGTGCCTAAAAGTAACTCGAGGATAAGGATTCATGTGATTGTCAATTGGATTAATGCAGAAAACTATGAAAGGATAGGAAACAATAGTAAAAATGGCAGGATGTGACCAGTTAAGGCTTAATGGATTTTAAGACGACTATGTTGTATTCAGTAATGAAGCACTACCGTGATATTGTATTCCATTGATGGAAGGTTCTTATGTGGTACAAATAAAAATCACATTCCAAATTAAACTTTTTTCGACATACTTTCGAATAAAGCAAAAATAATTATGTTCGCCAAAAAGTAGCGAATATTACGAATAAAAGTTGAATTAGGAACAAAAATCAGTTTTCGTATTTTGCCGGTCCGCCATTCATTGAATCTTGGTTAAATGACAGACTAACTTATCCCCCCTTGCTTTACAGGCTTTCTGCTTTTATCAATGAAGATCGGCAAAATACAAAACTGATGTTTATTCTTAAAATTATACTTCAGCGTGGCCCACTAAAAAGTAGCCCGATCTCTTTAATTTTTCTCTTATACCGACCAACTGACACCACATGACAAAATGCAATACTTTTTCCAACAAGATGGCGCTACATGCCACACGTCTCACAGATCACAGACACATATAGCATGTTTACGGAAGAGAGAACAATTAAGCAAAGTATTATGGCCACCACGTTCCCCGGACTTGTCATCATGTGATTTTATCTTTGTGGGACTTTAAAACAAAAAGTTTATGCAAATAACCGTCACAATCTAGACCAATTAAAGGAGAATATTACCAACGCTATCAGGAGAATTACCAGGGAAGATCTACAGTCAGTATCTACAAACATTGTTAAACGTGCCCAGAAATGCATAGATTTCAACGGGGAGCACTTCCAACATCTTTTATAGCACTACAGGAAATTTAAACAATGCTACAGGTAATTTGAACAATACAGAATATTCTTCCTCTCTATTACATTTTTTCTAAGCTCATTTTAAGTGGGTCACCCTGTAGGTCATGCTTATTTTTGGCTGATACGTTTGTATCTGTTTTCATCTGTGCTCTTTGCTCTATAGATTTTTTTACTATATATATTTCCACTTTGTTCTAGGTAAACTGATTAGGAAAGGGAAGTTCTTTGTGGTAATCGTAGTTAGACGGGTGTTTGCTGTGTAGGAGTAACAGCTGGACCCATTGTAGCTCAGTATAGCAACTACCATGAAAATAACATTATAGTAGAACAAGTCGAGCATTTTGCACTCTGTCCAGAGAAAATGAATCAGAATTATATTAATTATTTTCTAGATGTATTTAATTACTAACGTGTGCGGACAAACTTGTCCTGTCGTAAAATACACTTAAATATATTTTAATTCATGCAGATTTCGTATTCATTATTACAGAGCCAATTATCTATTGAATATTATATTGTACTTAATATATAGTCCTGGTTTCAAATGATTTTTAAAAAGTGACTAGGGTGGCATCACCTAGAGTCGAAACAGTTAGTACTCCAGCCGCGTTTCTCGCGAGGTAGATAAAAACGATTAAAACAAAAAAAATTTACATGGAGTTCGCCACTTATCAAGGCCTGGAAGCCACTCGGAGATAAGGGTTATTTTTTTTTTTTTTTTAATTACATTTTCATCCCAAACAAGGCACATTGGCTACTATCAGGGGCAACAACTACTGGGGTACTATGTTGGGATTTGAGCAGCAAGATGTCGGTTTACGTTAGACTTGAACTTCTGAATGTCAGTACAATTCGGGAAGCAGGGACCTGGAATGGAATTCCAGAGTCTAGGGATTCTGGAGAAGAAACTACTGTAGTAGAAAGATCTTTTACACCTAGGGATCTCTACTATGGGATTTAGCTGCCTGTCAGGTTTGTCAAGGGTGTCTACGTCGTGGGGGCACAAGTGTCTGCAGGTTCGCCAGAGCATTCACCATTAAAATACTTGGAGAACAGGCAGAGGGGTGCAACGTTTCGTCGATATGACAGAGGCTGAAGCTTAGATGCCAGTTCAGGGCCTATCAGATTTGCGACTCTCTTTTGAACCCTTTCTAGGAGCGAGAAACTAGTAGCAGATCCACCAGCCCAAATGTGACAGCAATACTCCATACTTATAGAGGTATAGGATACTTTCGGATGTTAGAAGTTTTCTAGCACGGTAGAGAGAGCCTACCTTCTTCGCAGCGGCCCTAGCAATGCTTTCAATGTAATTGTTCCAACTCACGTTTCCTGTGAACGTTAGGCCAAGCAGTTTGAAAGATGTACTCTCAGATAAAGAGTCACTGGCCATTGCTATTGGTGGCAGAGAAGGTTTCTTGTAATTATTGAAGGAAACCAGTTTAGTCTTGGAAGTAGTGTTTTTGCCATTTCTTTAGTTATGTGTTCATTTGTTTTCCTGTCTTGCCTGTTATAGAGTGTGGTGTCATCAGCATACATACCCATCTCAGAGGCAATTTTGTCGGGGAGGTCATTAATGAATGTTAGGAACAATAGAGGTGAAGGATAGACCCCTGAGGCACTCCCTCATTTATATAATATTGTTTAGATGTACGACCGTCGAGGACAACCTGGATTTTTCATTTATCTAAGAAGGATTTAATTATGTTAAGTATTCTACCAGTGATACCGTATGATCTGATTTTCCTGAGAAGACCCTCATGCCATACTCTGTCAAAAGCCTTAGATATATCTAGAGCTACCGCTCTGCCCTCCCCAGCTTTTTCCAATGAATGGTATATACGTGCAGAGATTACAGTTAGGATGTCTGCTGTGGAACGGGCTTGTCTAAATCCATATTGTTTGTCAGTCAGAAGTTTAGCATCTGTAAGGTGCCGGACTAGATCATGGTTACTTATGATTTCTAATATTTTGGCGAAAAGTGGGAGGAGGCTAATGGGGCGCTAATTTGATGGGTCAGTTCTTTCACCAGAATTCTTGAATACTGGTACCACAGAAGCAGTTTTCCAACAGCCCGGAAAGCAAGATTCATTAAGGCATTTGCTGTAGAGTTTGGAAAGAACTGGAGCTACTTCGGCTAAACACTTTTTTAATAACACAGCTGGGATGAGATCGGGTCCACATGCTTTTGAAGTGTCAAGGTTTTTTATGATAGCATGCACCTGAGCAGGGGTGATTTTTAGATCGTCTAGCGTGGCGTCTGTCCGAATAGGAAAGTCAGGCAGGGTGTGGTTGGAAGGGTCCAGTGTGGAGTTTGAGGCAAACCGACTGGCAAGCATATTAGGCTTGTCGGTTGCTGATCAAATAACCTCGTGATTGTTGGTTAGTGGGGGAATTGTTGATTGCCCATTATTTACTACACTGTTGTAGATTTTCCAGAAATCACGAGTTCCTAATTTTTGTGCTTCGATGCGTTTTTTAGTGGTTTCAGTAAATTTTCTCTTAGCTGTCGCTATTTCTTTCTTAATGTTACTTCTAGCTTCTATATACTTCTGTCTGTTTGAACTGGACTTATGTCGGTTAAATCTGCGGTATGCATGCTGCCTTTGAGCAATGGCAGTTGCGCAAGTAGAAGTGAACCATTGGGGAGAGTGGGGCTAGAAGTGATGCGTGTTGTTCTTGCTTGTCAGGGAAACGGGTTGGAAACATAACCATTTGTGATAGGGAGTGAGATATAGCGAGGCTATGTGTTGTGCTGCCCGCTGCATCTGTGTAAGTAGAGAATTCAAGCCAGTTTTTGTGGTGGACATTAAAGTCACCAAATACATGTACTTGTGCGCTAGTGTCGAGGGAGAGTGCTGTGTCTATGCTGTCAGAGACTTTGTTTATTATGGTGCAGTCCTAGGTCGAGGGAGAGCGGTAGAGAAAATAAAGTAGCTAATGCTATGTTGTATGTTTAGTCTAAAGCACATAAAAGCTTGATCGTCCGATTGTAGGATTGTTTCAAGGGTAGTACTCCAAGTCCGTGCATATGTTCGTGAATGTAGACTCCAAGTCCGTGCATATGTCTGTCAGAGTCATTACGACAGAGTGGGAGATAGCCAGGCATGTTAAAGTAGTTAGAGGGGATGGAGAAGTGTAGGTTAGTCTCACTTAGTGTTAAGATATTCGGGGTATTTGTTAGGAGAAATGCTTCAACATCAGCTAAATTAGTTCTAAGCTCACGGATTGCATGTACAGTAATCAATGGGATAGTATCGTAGTAATCGTTAGTAATGGAGATTTGATAAAGTGTCTTACTTAAGGGGGCGGTTCATCAGGTATTTGTTTACGTTGGACTTGAAGATATCCAAGTTGTAGTCAGGTGGGAAACAGGCAAACGGAAGAGGGTTCCACAGTGGTGCACTTCTAAGAAAGAAGCTTTGCTCATGGATTCTACGCTTTGATTTAGGCACCTACATTAAACAAGACGCAATCTACTTTGGTTCCACATCTGGACTTATTAAGCATAGAATTTCAACCTTAAGCATTCCTTTAAAAACCACTCCCTGTTGAACCAAACCACTCTCGAGACATATTTAGCGACTCAAAGATAAGAATATTTCCTTCAATTTGAAATGACAAATAATAGGATCATATAAAGGATATACACCAGGAGATAGATTCTGTATAGTTTGTACACAGGAGGCCCTAAATATTTTAAAATATGACGATATCAAAAATAGAACCACCCTCCTAAATTCAAGAGAGGAGCTTATACCCTCATGCAGTCATAAACCTTGGTTTAAATTTAACAAATATAAACCACCATAAGTCATTAAAAATGTTACTTATTAATATTCAAACTTCAGATTTAAGTTCAACTTGATACCCTTATTAATAAAATTTTTACCATCAATATTATTATTAATATTAGTTTATCTGATATATTTACCATTATTATATATTGTTTAAATATATATTGAAGCTTAACCTATACTATATTTATTAATTTCAATAAATAAATAAATAAAGTATTGAAAATACTAAATTCAATAACTTCAAAATATAATATTTTATAATCTAAATAGAATAAACACTAATTATCTCCCTTTGATTACTTAATTAGAAAAATAAGATTATCTCCCCCCTTTTTTTAATGTTTGCTTAATTTTAAATAAGGCGTTTGCTAACATATTCTAACCGCTAAAAAATGTTTAATTGGCGTTCTTTTTGAAAATTCAACATTTCGTACATTTATAAGCTACAATCAACATCCAAATGAATGCTTTGACGATAATTACGGTTTTCAAAAGGCGAACAATTAAAAGGTAAATATTTATATATATATATATATATATATATATATATATATATATATGTGTGTGTGTGTGTGTGTGTGTGTATGTGTGTGTATGTTTGTATGTATATATATGCATATATATGTGCATGTATGTGTGTATATATATGTATATATATATAATTTTTAACTTTTATTAAAAACATATTATTATAACCTTATATTTAAACCAAATTCAGATTTATAATTTTATTCTATTTTTTATTCTCACCCTATACTACTTTTCTTATAAAGTAAATATTTTCTTTTTTATTTTAATTTTTTCCAGATACATCTGCCTTACTTAAAAATGCTAGGTTTATTTATGGTGTCTTTTACATATAAAAAACCCACCCAATACTTTTGCTGATGAGGAGACTTTGTTTAAAAAAAACTATATGTCAAAATTATTGTCCGTGGCTTAATGTCTATCACAATAAAAACATCGTTTCCGAAACGATCGTACAAATTATTGACTTTGTTGGTGTTCCTTCTTATGAAACAGATTTTTAATTTTTAATTCTAATTTGAATTTTAAATTATCAATCACATTACTAAATATTAAAATAGCTCTAGGATATTTGCCTATCGAGATTATTATATATCTGAATTACAATGAGCACTGTTCTTTTCTTATATTTTAATTAAATTAGTAATTTTACTATCACATTAAAATACACTCTGCTCTTTAGACTACTGTTCTAACCCCCTTTAAATATATATGTATATATGTTGTTGTTATTATTATTATTATTATTATTATAATTATTATTATTATTGTCAAACATTCAGTGTATAAGCTCATTAGATACTTATAATTCCAGAGCATTTATAAATAGACGATAGAATACTAGCAAATTACAGTAGCTGTATCTTCATTTTTGAGTCAAGTAATTCATTTTAAGACAGTTTCTCCATTTTGTTCAGAAAAGCAATTTTTTCATGCATATTCTAGGACAATGATACATAAGAAAGGTATATTCTAGGACAATGATTCGTAAGAAAGGTATATTCTAGAGCAATGATTCGTAAGATAGGTATATTCTAGGACAATGATTCGTAAAAAAGAAACAACAGAAACATATTCAAAAGTTACGAAAAATTAGTTTGGACAAAATTCCTTTAGATCGAGTTTTTCCTCAAAACTACCTGTATGCTTATTCCGTACGCCGTATTTCGTTTTGTACCAGTAGAATCCAAAACATATCATTTTTTCTGTAAACGAAGTCTGAAAAATACCTACCTCATAAAAAAGAAATAAAAATACGAAAATATATATAAAAAAATTTGAATTTACAATAACAAAAGTATATTAATCTCAGGAATTCTTTTTTCATAAATCATTGTCTTAGCAGATATATATATATATATATATATATATATATATATATATATATATATATATATATATATAAAACCGTTTATGAATTTTCGAACGAAATAAAACTAGTATAATAATCGTAATTTTTGTGAACGAACGAATCCACACCCACCCACCCGCACACACACACACACACACACACACACACACACACATATATATATATATATATATATATATATATATATATATATATATATATAAAGTTTATGTACGGGAGGATCTGATAATATAATAATGATTTATATAGATCAGATCTATTTTTACTAGAAACACGTATTTACCTGTATTTGCTTCGAAACTGGCAATAAATCAAGTATGTAATTAATTCAACTGTCATAGACTAATATATCTAAACTATTTTATGTGAACTGAACAATACTAAATTCCATTTCTGAATCTATTTCTGAACCTTGCTTACAAGGTTCGAATCTCGGTCTATCTAATGTTTTTCTTACTTACAAGAAAAGGGGTCTTTTCTTGTAACATAACCAAAGGACGGGTAACTCCCTCAAAACATTCAGGTGAACGTAATGATTAAATAACACGGTGTCGCTAATAAAAACTAAAATAAATCAACAATAGATCTATATCTATATATATACTAGCGGGGGATACTCGGCGTTGCCCGGGTGTTTGGAGGTGGTGTGTGTAGGGGGGTGTAAAGAATAAACGAAGTAACAACCCTATTTAATTTTTTTTTTTAAATCGGAAAAAAAAAAAAAACAGCGAACGGACGTAAAACTTCTTTTAAAAAATCGGATAAACAAAAACCAAAAAAAAGGAAAAAAAATATGAACGTGTTTGGAAAAACAAAAACAAAACAACACAGCGAAAAGCAAAAAATAGTATAAATAACCGTGTTTCAATATTAAAAGTCTAAAAATAGTCTATATATATAAAAAAGGCAAAATGTGTGTGTGTGTTTGTGTGTGTGTGTGTCTCGCAAAAACTTTCGACACAGGCCACGGATTTTCGCCAGATAGGTATCATTTTCAAGCTCGAACCTTCGGCCGACAAATATCGAAAAATTGACCCAAAATATTAATTCCTTCACCCGAAACGGGCCAGTATTGTACAGGGAGAGGGTAGCAAAAAACCCGTCTCTCAATACAAGATAGCTTCTACGCATGCGCAAATGACGTCGGAACTTGAATTAGTTTAAATATTGAAAAAATCGACTCAATTCTGTCAAAGTCCTCTTAGCTCAGTTGATTAAGGCGCGGCGTAATTATCAAAAGGGTTTAAGTTCAAATCGTGATGTAGGATATCTTTTTTTTTTCTATTTTTAAACTTTTAATATTGAAATAAGGTTATTTATACCATTTTCTTTTTCGCTTTTCGCTGTGTTTTTTGGTTTTTGTTTTTCCGACACGTTCAGTTTTTCCTCTTTTTTCGTTTTTGTTTATCCGATTTTTTTTAAAGAAGTTTTACGTCCGTTCGCTGCGTTTTTTTTTTTTTTTGCTTTGTTTTTTTGCCATTTTTTAAATAAGTTTAAACAGGGTTATTACTTCGCTAATTCTTTACCCTCCCCCTACACACACGCCTCCAAACACCCGGGCAACGCTGGGTACACCCGCTAGTATATATATATATATATATATATATATATATATATATATATATATGTTCGAGAAAGAGGGAAGTACATGAATATAGAATATACACATAAACATAATTAATACATAAATATTTATATAAAAACAACTTTCAATCCCGTTATAATGAACATGTTTGACTAAGATGATATTATGGCAATATCTTCATTCCGACGCGTCTATAAGGCGGTCGTGTGCTATTGAATAGAATTAAAACAATACGCCCCGCGTAAAGATAACTGGAAACTTATTGTATGTCATTAAATAGTGAATGGCTGCTGACCAAGCGTCAAGATGTCTGCCACCATCTTAAAACATCAATTTTGATCTCCAGACGCTTTATATAAAAACAAAAGAACACTTCTAAAACACAAGATTCTGGCTTGAATGTACTTCCTTCATAGGCATTGGTTTAAAAGTAGTCTCATGTCTTTATATATTGCTGGAAGATTATGTTTAAGCATTATTATATGTTTTATGATATGTCATTAAGGTGCTCGTATAGAGAAGCATAGGAAACTTAAATTTAAACATTTTTAGAGAACGAAAGTAACAGTGGTTTCAGTGAATGCTTAATGGCTGCTTCATAAAACTAAGGAATTTTTCCCTTTGCACGTATTTTATGCTTTGAATGCAAGTTTAAATTTCTAAGTAGGAATATGTGTTCAAAACTTATAATGGTATATATATATATATATATATATATATATATATATATATATATATGTGTGTGTGTGTGTGTGTGTGTGTGTGTGTGTGTGTGTGTGTAGCTTAATTGCCATATATATTTTCATATATATATATATATATATATATAGTAAGTTATGAACATATATATATAGAAATTAAGCTACACAGAATATTCCACGTTTCATTCTCGTGAGAATTCTCACTAGCTACCAAGCTCTACTTATATATTGAGCACTGTTAAAGTAAATACTGAAAATTTACGCATAAAATTATGTCTTCGTATATTAATTAATGTGATTAACTGAAGTAAATATATATATATATATATATATATATATATATATATATATATATATATATATATATATATATAGTCATCCACGTACAGTACTGTTTTGCTGTTTCACAGCTCATCAGTCCGGCTAGACAAGCAACTACCTCAAGCCAAGGTGAAAGAAAAACGGTATAGTGTATAGTTACATTCCCAGATACAAGTATTCATTTTTCATGCAAAACGGCTCATTGGTTATTGACAGAGGTAAAAGGTGCTGGAAATCTGCAGAACCTTGTTGTCACTCACTGCAGGGAACTTTCCCTGTGGTTGTTAGTTAGCATCACTGATACTGACTTGTCCTAAAACTGCTAGTGAATAATAATAATAATAATAATAATAATAATAATAATAATAATAATAATAATAATAATAAATAATAAATAATAATAATAAATAATAAATAATAATAATAATAATAATAATGATAATAATAATAATAATAATAAATAATAATAATAATAATAATAATAATAATAATAATAATAATTTTGTATACGAAAACATAAAGCAAACTAAGAAATAAGAAACATAATAGCTAGTTTTTAATTTAACCGTAAAATCTCATCTAATTTTAGCAAGGCTTCTACTACACCTAATTTGTTATAATTCAGCATGCTTATGCCCTTGTTTGTCAAGTGAATTCAAACCTTATATTTAAATACGAGGGTTGTTTAATAAGTAATGTATCCTATTTTTTAACTATTCTTAAAGTAAAAGTCACATCTCTCCGCCACTCTGAAATCGATTGCATCATCTTCATAATCGTTCAACAGGTGGTGGTAAATGTTAATCGGTTCAATTTTTTCAGCATGGATGAATGTAATAACGCGTTTCTGCTTCTCACGCACGTCCATGACAGGGTTGTGGAGTCTAACACCGTCAAAACCTGCAACTGAGAGCTAAAATTTCAGGTCATGAATGCATAAGTTCAATCATCATAACAATGCAATTTACAATCCCCTCTGATCCATTCGGGCAAAATTTTAAAAATGGGAGAACAACCCTTGAATCATCTTTTTACAATATTTCATTCTATGATTTTAATTCCTGTAAAGGTATACATCGTTTTTTTTTCATCAATGTTTAAGGACTTCTGTTTCATTTTGTTTTGTTTTGTTTTTTGTTTTTTTTACTAGTTTAGTAGCGGGTGAGTAGTGACACCCATATTTGCCCAGCGTAAAATACGCTTAAATATGATATTTTAATTTGTTCAGATCTCGTATTCAGTATTCAAGTGGCATCAGTTAGAATTGAAACTGTAGCATTCAAAGCTGGTGACGTTACCACTGTACAAACGTGGCACGCATATGAACCGATTAAAAATTAATAATTAAAAATAAACTAAAATGAATGTAAAAATGTTTAACGATTTTTTTTTTCAATTTTGACCAATTTTAGGCCCCTTACAAATCATTTTAACCGGCTAAAACCCCATAAAAGAACGGCCCGTACAACATCCAATCATTTGAAGCATCTAGCGTCGATCTACCACTTTTAGTTTCGGAGGAGATAGAGTTTGAAAATATGGAGACAGAAAAACATAAAGCCGTTTATATATTAGATTTCTAAAAATTGTTGTCCTGGATATGACCTTAAACTATATCCGATGGTGAAGCCTCAGCTTGCAGACTTTCAGAAGTGTGGAGCCACCCCTTAATTTCCATTGCTTCCAGGTCCACTGACCCGGAGTGGTAGTACCTGTTAGGGTCCCAACTATGGGTTAAATAGAAACTGACTTGAAATATATATATATATATATTCTATTAAAAACTTTTTCTTCAAAATCACTGGATTCGACATTAAATGACCTAAAAAGGGTTGATATGCCGTAAAACAAAAACAACCAACCAACCATCTAAAAATTGTTGTTGTTATGGGTGCGTCAAATAAATTAGAAAATGCCCACATTCGTTCTTCCAATCTTGTATTGTTACTGAAAATGTACATTTTAACCAAATGGTTCAGGCAGCGTTTATGTGCCCACTGCAAGCATTTGATCATGTATAATACTCTACGAATACGTTTTTTTCGATGAGATATCGTCTACAATGTTCCTCATCAATATTATTTATATCAAATTAGGTATGCGCATTTTTTTATATAATCCTACACATTTGATTCACTACTAAACTAATTAAGCGACCATTAACACATCTACTGGGCGTAACGACCCAACATGTGGGCTATATTTAATATAATACAGTTTTATTCAAACTAGACATGAGTGGTTTAACCCTTTCGCGAAAATTCAGAACCCTCCAATTATAGAAAAAAAAATTGTACAAATAGATATTACACATCATTTCCCTTCAATTTTAGCTTCCTTGGAGTATTTTAAAGGGTATTTATGGGGCATGCTATATGCACCATCTCTTATTTAAAACTAAAGGGCTACCCGGCGTTGTCCGAGTGTGTCAAATATAAAAAGATCAAAACAACAGAGTGGAGAGGGTGTAAACAAAAAAAAGTGGTAGTAGGCAGGCAGGTTCGAACTCGTAACGCGATGAAGGAAAAAAAACTGACGTCTTAGCTGATGTCTCCATCTCGCAACCGGAAGTCGCGAAGGTCGAAATTAAGCGTAGTCAATTGAAAAGGGAACGATGTTGAAAAAAATGGCAACGCAAAAACCGATCCCTCCTAGTAAAAAAAAATGACCAGTTGAGGGTGAAGGAATTAATGTTTCTAGCAATTTTTTTCAATATTTGTCGTCCGAAAGATCGAGCATGAAAGCGATAGCGGTTGGGTCTGGTTCTGGCGCGTCTGTCGAAATATTTTGGCAGGCATACAAACACACACATTTTGTCTTTTTTATTATTTGTCTTTAGACTAGCGTGAGTATCCGGCGTTGCCCGAGTGTTTGTAGGTGTGTAAAAAAAGAAAAAAAGTGTTAGTAGGCAGGTAGGCTCGAACCCATGACATGAAGGCGGAGGTGTTTTTAAAAAGTGGTAGTAGCGAGGGGGTGGGAGGAGAAATCAAAACAACAGTCGGCAGCCCATGTGAAGAGAGGTGTTAAAAAGATATTTTTTAAATGGTAGTAGGCAGGCTCGGAAAAGAAAGTGAAAGAAAATCTGATGCGTTACCGATACTTCATCGTCCGACCGGAAGTTTGCAACGTTGAAATTATGTAAAGTCAATCAATCTGATACGACAATACGACGACTTGCAAAAATGACGACGTAAAAAAAACGACCTTACTGTAGAAAACCGCCCAGTTGAGAGTGAAGGAATTAGTGATTTGGGCTAATGTTTCGATATTTGTCGTCCGAAGCGTCGATGTTTAAAAAGATATCGGTTTGGTTAGGTACCATGGCCTCTGTCGAAAGTTTTTGTGAGACATACAAACACACACACACACACACACAGATAAACAAACAAAGAAACAAACACACATTTTGCCTTATATATATATATATATATATATATATAGAGAGAGAGAGAGAGAGAGAGAGAGAGAGAGTAGTATTTCAGATTTGCATTAAATTTGGCCCATATTCATTAGACACTAATGAAGATTCCTTACATTTCAATTAATTCTCAAACCCCCTTTAAGATACTTTCAAAAATAAACATCATTTAATGGATTTGGATCAAATTTAGAATAAAAAAAAGTTCGGTATCATTATTTTATTTCAATCTTTTTAAACCGCCATAAAAATGGTATAAAACTGTTCTGTTTCTGGAATTAATTTTACCTGTCCTGAGACGGGTATTATTTCATTTCTTGTTATAACTGTTAAAGAATACAGCGGGTCCCAAAATGGACTATCTATTCTGACGTATAGATTAGCAGTAAAATGGATGGTTAATTTTGGGACACCCTATATTTTCCCGCCTAGAATTAAGGATATTTAACTGTATCGGTTTACTTTTGTGTAGCCACAGTCTATTAAATATAGATTTTTACTTCCCTCGCAAACATCAACTCTGCCGGACACATAGCTGACACCGTGTTAGGATTAAATGCGATACGATAGACTTGCAGGAATTGTTGAATTCCTATTTGCCCTGAGTCGCTGCTGTCAGATTTCTTTAAAACTCTCTTTAGCGTATCGATAAATCCCTCGAGTAAACGACAAAAGAGAGAAACATCCTCGTAACTCTTGCTTCACCTTATTCTGATCTTTTGTCTTCATATTCCATAAGCGACGTGTCTACTAGTGATGGGACGATTCTAATATTTTCCTGATTCCGATACAATTACTGATTGTGTTCTAAATTTCCGATTCCAATATAATTACCGATTCCGATAGATTTTAAATTTCAAACTTTTTAGCTATTGAGTTCTTTGTTTGTTTGTTTGTTTGTTTCGATTTTCAGTTTATCATAAAACTCTGTAATTTACATATATATTCAGAAATGTAAAAATAAACTTGTAGGGGGGCAGTCTATAGATTTTAGTTTTGCCGACAGTTTAGCTACACGTATAAATAGATACGCCATAAAATGAAGTGCTGCTGCCACATCTAAGCAGGAGCTGCTCGGCGCACCCTATCCAACCTTGATAGAGTTCCAAGCCGGCTTCGAAACCTACTAGGTGATGTTCTTTTCTCTTCCCTACAACCTTTTTACCACAAAAGAGACGTTGGGAACCTGTCTCTGCTCTATCGCTATTTTCATATTGAATATGTTATATATTGGTTATCATCGAGGGCACCATTTACGTTTGGTGTATATAACATAAAAAAGGATTCCGTGTGCGTATGATTGTCTCTAATATAAATGGTTGTGTGTTTGATTATCATAAAGGGAATCGTGTGTGTGACATGTAATTTCAGAACCTACCTCTGCTTCTTCGATGTTGGACCATCTGGAAATTTCTCATCCCGGAGGGAGACTTGATACCTGTTTGACGAAGATTTATTACTCCAAGACGATGAATGGGTTTTATAGTTTTTATTTCACTTTCCCCAGAGGTCCTGCAGAAGTGGAAGTGAAATCGGCTTGTGTGGGTTCTTCTTCTACACACGTCAGCGTTCGTCTCCCCCTCCCCAGTTAAGAGGGGGAGACAACGGAAAAACCGTCCGTCTTCTTCAAAGCCCAAATCAAATGCCAAACTTTCATAAAAATCACTCGACTAGCTACAACCACTGTATACGATTTCCCACACTCTCTATCTGTGCCTAAATCTAAATGCAGATTTCATGAACTGTCCGCGTGTGAAACACTGTTCCACTGGCCTGCTTCTTGGTTGAATACAATATGGTAGCCTTCAAATCCTATGTAAACAAGATTTTGTTGAGCTGTCCACATAAATAATCAATTTCTACTCAATTTACACTATTAACGATTACTATACTACCACCTTACATTCATTAACCCTTATCCTTGAGTGGCCTTTGGACCTTGATAACTGCTGACTCCCAACTAAAAACAAATTATCATTTTAATATTAGTGCCAGCAATGAAATTTTTGCTTAAAAAACAACTAAAATAATATTTTTAAAAGAAAGCAGGTGAAAATTTTTCCATTTCAATAACGATTCCGATACTCCAAGAACGTTTGAATTTTCCGATTCCCGATTTCGGTTCCGATTAATCGTCCTAACGTAAATTTCTACTAAAGGGGGCGCCGTTTTCTGCGTCGTATGTTCTGTTGATTGATTTTCAATCCTCCTAAAGTCTTCATCATTCAACTGTCAATCTTATTCTCTCAAATGTTTTAAACCTTTATAAATGGTGATTCGTCAGTAAACATAAATTACTTGTAAAATTACGTAATTTATTCATATTTTTGTTTACAAACACTATTTATCAAGGCTGAAAGAACAATTGAGGATAACGATTAATGAGAGATCTGATTGGCAGTATTGAAAATCTTTACATACTACACTCAAAATAACCTATCAAAAAAAACAGCAACTCTTTCCCTTTTGTCAGAAACATCACTCATGGAATATGTGGACTAAAAGACAAAATAGGAAGACAGCGATTGTTACAAGGCCGCTTCGGCCGCTTTGTGCTTGTCTAATAATACGCAGGCAATGTTTCTGACAAAGAAAAGAATTATATATTATTTTTATTGGAAGTCCTTTGAGATTAGTAATTTTGTGCCCGTCGTCCAGTGGATGGAGGCATTGAATCTACGATTTCAGGTGAACATTGTCTGTAGATAGCGGTTTTATGGTCATTTAAAGAGTGTGTGCATTTTATTGGGATATATATATATATATATATATATATATATATATATATATATATATATATATATATATATATATATATAATATTATATTATATTTACATATGCATATTCACACACACACGTATACACACATATGTATAATGCAATGCTCTGTGTGTTAACAAATGGGGTTAACGCGTTAGGACAATGTGTATTATTATATTTCACAAAACTACTTAGCAGCTAAAATAGTATAACGGTTACTGTGGTCTAGGCGGTCAAGTTTCGATCCTGACTTAAGGAAATTGCGAGTTGAGCTGCACAGCAGAACTGTGGTACGAGGACGGTCTGCCTGTGGATCATCTCTCTCTCTCTCTCTCTCTCTCTCTCTCTCTCTCTCTCTCTCTCTCTCTCTCTGTATATATATATATGTGTGTGTGTGTGTGTGTGTGTGTGTGTGTGTGTGTGTGTGTGTGTGTGATAATAATAATATGGTATATATTTTAAGGTAATATAAAAATACTATTAAAACGATTGATTATAAATATAAATACTGATCTATGATTGACTAATGGGATCGATTTCTCATCTACCTTCTCTTAGCAGGCTCCTTCAGTCTTGGACAGACTATGGATACCCACGAAGGGTTGCTTGCGCGTGAAATTTTTGTGGCAGGAGGTGTTCAATCTCTCGACGACATTGTTAAATACCAGTGGCAAGTGAAGTACAGGACGGCTGGAAACAAATGCCGAGGTAAGCGGAGAGCACATACAGCGCCTAGATTTCCCAACTGTTCACCTACCTGGTACCAATCAGGCTCAACGTTGCTTAACTTCGGTGATCTGACGAGAACCGGTGTGTCAACGTGATTATTAATAAGTCAAATAAATAGTTGAAATTTTGACTTGACTCCGTGTATAAGATTTATTTTTTAATGTCATTCTTCCGAATCATGAAATGTCAACAGCACAGCCAGTAAAGGAGCGTAAACGTTATAGTATTGAATATCTGAAATATGGATTTGTAGAAGCCTCACACTGCCAAGAGAAACCTACTTGCATGCTGTGTTAGAACTCTTTTCCAGACGAAGCCATAGAATCTTTTAGACTTTTGAAATCTCTGGGGAAAATACACTCTGATAAATCAGACAAATATTTCAACCACTTGAAAAAAAATCCCAGACGCAAAAATATTTGGGAAATATAAGTATATAGGAAGGCTGTTAGCAATATAGAATACCGAGATGGTGAAGTGGCCTTATGCATGGACAAAAAACAAACAAGCGAAGATTTAGATTATAAATCTTCGTATCTATATGTATTTTTTCAAAATCTTTCTTATCGACTTAAACCGGGATGGTAAAATTACTTTGATAATTTCGAGAGGTATCTCTCTATTTCAAAAAGAAAACAAACTAAAAGTTTACTGTAGAAACGGAATAAAATATGAATTCAAATCAGCTGATATTATGTATGAAGATTTTGATATATATATATATATATATATATATATATATATATATATATATATATATATATATATATATAAACAAATGTGACGTTCGTTCGGCTGTCGGTTTTCTTTCATACGCGTTCGTCCCGTCACTTTACGATCAAAGTGATGCTTGTGCTTTCTTTGCTATTTGTCTCATAATGAGGGCACATATTTAATTAGTGCTCACATCACCAATACGTGACACAAGGTCAAGAAAGTGGGGATCTAAGCAAGCTCCCCTACAGGAGAGGAACTTTTGGAATTACAAAAATTGCCTGAGTATCCCCGTCGGCATTCCCCGATCGGCGCGCCTCAGGTGACAAGCAATAAACTTGCCCTAACGAAAACCAGATGGCAGGGCCTGGGAGTATAAACCTCCTGAGTAATACCCAGGCGGTGTACCTCAGTCCGACAGGTACTGGGCCAGTTCCCAGTTCCGCACCTGTCGGGCTGAGTGTCAAGAACGAATCCTTGACGTGTACTCTACCCAGTCTACCTGCAGCCGAAGCCAGGAAAGGAGATTCATCCTCGTAACGAGTAATGAGGGTAAATGTTTATTTGCTGCCCACCACAACAAAAAAACGGAAGATGGAGAAGAGGAGAGCTCCCCTTTAGAAGGGGCACTCTTGCCTCAACAAAAATTGTCTGGGCACCACCGTCGGCATTCCCCGGTAGGGGCGCCTTAGGCAATAAGCAATAAACTTGCCCTACCGGAAAGCCCGGTGGCAAGGCCTGAGAAGGTGGACTTCCTAGGTAGTACCAAAGCGGTGTACCTCAGTCCGACAGGTGCTGGGCGGGCTGAGTGTCAAGAACGGATCCTTGACGTGTACTCTACCCAGTCTTCCTGCAGCCGAAGCCACTAGTATGACCCCATTGATTTCGGCGATCGTTTGTATAACCACAGTTATGAAAATCAACCAATCAGAAGCCTCAAAAGTTATTATAAAAATGTCAAATTTTCGATTCAATCAATTTGTCGTCGGCCTCTCTTAAAACGACTCTAGGTCGGGACTTCATTGAGTCTTCGCCGCCATCTGTATTACTAGGAATTACACTCAAATTTGGTACTGCGTTGATTCTTCGCCGTCATCTTTGTTACTAAGAATTACTCAACACTCGAAATCGTAACTGCATTGATTCTTCGCAGATTTGATTTACTGCCGCCATCTTTGTTCAACATAATGTCTACACACTTAACAGATTTTCTTGAATTTCGCCTGATTTTTCCTTTTTTTTTTATATATACGTTTGGGTGTTCCACAGATCATTATCTATCTTTGGTCAACGAAGTTTCTAGGTAACGATCAATCGGCCTTTTTATGCATATTCTTTTCTTTCAGAGTATTTTACTAACTTGAGTATTTCTGGTGGGCGCAGGCATTTCTTATATTGCTTTATGATGAAATCTCTCTTCAACAGATATTATTAAAAATTAGTAGCTTTTATTTCTGAAAAATAAGAAATCATATATTATATCATTGTATAATGACAATAAAATAGCAAATTAAATTCAATATTATCATAAAAAACATTTTCGAAAGTTTGTAGCAGGACTTAGCTCATCCCTTGTACTAAACAGTCAATTTATATGTGAATAATTTTGAAAAATTAGTAGATATATGAAGATTTATCATCTCATTGCGACCTTCGTTCGTTTGTCTGTTTGTGTTGATTCGTCACATAAATGAAATATTCTGGTATTCTACATTGCTAACAGCATACTTATACACTTACATATATGTTTACCAGCAATGCTTCAAGCAAACTACCTTTCCCGTTTGTTGGAATTATATTTGCCCGGTATTCATGTTTCATGCAACATACCTCTGCTATTTGACAAACCTTGTTAGCATGATACGATTAGGGAGGAACGTATCCTTCCTGCAATAATATATTCGTATATAAGCAACATTCCTTTACTCCTCATAATCCATGAGCGAGATTTCTGACAAAAAGTGAAAATTGCTGTTTTGAGTGTTGGAATATATCTGTAATATTTATCGTTGATTTTTTTTTTTACCTTGAAGTTGTATTTTAGCTCCTTGCATCAAGTGGCTTCATGCGTTGTCTGTTGAATGTTCATTTTATCAAAGACGAAATGTCTGCTCAAGAGTTGTTATTTGCAAGGTTACACAAAATAGACCCTAAACGAGAATTCATATTTTATGTTGTTCAGGATGTTTTGATAAATGACTTAATCAGCTTTATGAACAAGGCTGCAGGGGCATTAGGTGCAGATAGAGGTAAGCATAATTATTTTACAATTAAGAAATAATTAAAATATTAAACAATCTACTATCATCTAAAATTCACTTTGTGTGGGTGTGTGTGAGTTCCTTCCTCATAGGTTACGAAACGGTTGAACCTATCTTTTGCAAATTTCACACGAAGCTAATTTATATATTTGGCAGTGTTCTTAGATTTTTTTTTTGTACAGGAATTCATCAGATAAGTGTCAAAAATCGAAAAATATCCGATCTTAAAAATAGCTTTTCTCTCTTATAGATGAAAAGAATAATTTTGCAGGGGAATATTTTACGTTACACCGGTATAGAAGACAATAAAATTTCAGCAAACTATTTCTTCTTTAAAAAACACATGAATTATCATCTAAAATATAGCTTAGTGGTAGAGCATTAGACTACAGATCAAATAATCCCCTGATCATTCCCGGGTGTACCTCACCATTTTATTTTTTTTCTTATCAATGAGTTCAATTCACGATAAAAGAAGTATCATTTAAAATCGCCGCAAATCATTTTTTCGTTTGCATATTTTAAAACCAAATATTAATCAGAAATGACTTTTCCAGGGCATTTATCGTCAAGCCTAACGTAATATTGTAAACAAACACGACATTATCATTATCTTTTATTTTTATTTTTTATTTTATTTATTTATTTATTTTTATTTTATTTCATTTATTTATTTATTTTTCGAATTAGTCTATCGAGCAAATTATTCTTTCACATATATAATAATCAATAAAGGATTGATTCTATAATAATACAAACATAATCTGCATAAATTAAAATATCATGTTTAAGCGTATTGTATGAACGAGAAACGCCGGGTTGCAAGCTAGTATATATATATATAATTTATAAAATATATATGGCGATTAAGCTACACTGAATATTCTGCGTTTCATCCAACTATAGGATTCGTCAGGCTTATGCGCGAATTCTGTCGTTGCTTCTTGTTTTTATACATGTTGAGGATTACTAGTTGGCCAATCAGCTTTCTAGTATCCACCGCGCCCCTTCCTACCAGCCAATGGGCATGCATTTTATCAAACAAAGGATCTGTTTTAGAGCTAGGTTAGTGGTTTTAGGTGGCCGTTCTGCTTCTTTTTTTTTTCTTTTTTTTTTTATATACATATAAATATACCTATGTGTACACAATAATGCACATATATATACATATATATATATATAAATGAAATAGTTATATATATATATATATATATATATATATATATATATATATATATATATATATATATATATATATATATATATATATATAAGTATCAATAATAATTGTATTTGGAATAGGGCATTAATACAATTAGGTAAAATTGAAAAATCTGGTAATAAAAAATAAAACTCTTAATAAAAGTAGTAATGATGTTACCGAAGATCATTTTACACTGGAGACAAACATTCTATGGAGGTCAGGCGCGAACGAACATCCCATAATTTTATTATACCATATTTCTTCAAATTATACCATCCCTATTTAAGTTAAAACATACATATCAAAGTATCCCTACGTATATCTATATCAAAAACACTTGTAAACGTTTGTTTTTTTTATTTTTAATTTTTTTATTTCCATACTTGGTGGACCAGGCACGAACGCAGACCCCACAATTTTAATGAACCACTGTTCTGCCAGATCAAACATACCCATTCCTGTGTCTCGGTACATCTTCTATCATTATATGTAATCAGTTTTTTTTTTAAATAGTCAACCATATAGGAGCCTATTCGTGACCAGACACACACACGCACACACACACACACACACACACACACACATTCAGCTTTATATTATATACATATGTGTTGTTTGTGTGTGTATGTGTGTCTGTAAAATTTTTAGTCATTCAATAAATTTAAAAATTTATGACGTGAAATGTTTGAGTTTCAGATCAAAAGATTTTTATGATTCTATGTAAGATAAAGAATATATTAGAAATATTTTAACTCCTTATCCTATAGAATAATTTTATTCTGAAGTATATATATATATATATATATATATATATATATATATATATATATATATATATATATTCCTCTGAGTCTGTCTATCTGTCTGTCCGTTCCACTTTTTCTCGTAAACTATTGGATGGAACTATCTATATTTTTATATGTACCTTTGTTCTGATAAGGTTGAGCGAACTGAATATAATGGTGCCCGTTCTATGCACAGTCGTGAATTAATATTGATTAATCACCACAGTATCACATTTACTCGAAGAGTTTTCTTCGAAGTTGCGGGGACGATCTGGCTGAGATTTTGCATACACCTTTGTTATAATAAGGTGCAGCGAACTAATTATTATGGTATACGCTCGATGTGCAGTTAGAGAATGACAAGGACTAGTATTCAATGCAAAAATTAGCACAAATGTAACCATATTCAACCCTCAATTGGGCTTACAGTACTTTATCAACCGGCCTTAACATTTACTCGTTTTAACGAGCTAAAAAGTCAAGAATACACATACATCTCTTGATATAGATATATGCATATACATCTCTTGATATAGATATATTGAGAGAGAGTGAAAGAGAGAGAAAGAAATAAAGCGAGAGACGGTTTACACACACACACGCACGCACGCACACACACACACACACACACACACATATATATATATATACATATATATATATATATATATATGTATATATACATATATATATATATATATATATATATATATATATATATATATATATATATATATATATATATATATATATATATATAAATTGATGAATAAATAGTTCTACATTGTAATGAAATATGGCGTTCTTCTTTCAGCCGTGATAGATGTTTGGCGGCGGAATATCTTCAATAAGCATTTATTTCAATTTAGCGTTACATTAATATATATCATTTTTGCCTCGCATAATATAAGTAATATTTTATTTATATATTTTTCTCCGTTGAGAGGTCATGTATCATTTTATTCCCCTAAGTTATGATGGGAAAGTTCTAAGTGAAAATTTTTAAAATATCGATGTATTTTTAAAGTGAAATCAATCACGATTTGTGTTTGGCGTTTTTTTTTTTTTATGAAAACCAAGATACATATAAATTTGAGAATGCGCATTTATATATAGAGTGTTTTTAGAGGCGGCGAACTTTAAATTGACAATTTCTTTAATTCCAGGGTTGCCAACTATCGGTTATTTTGAGTTCAGCTTGGTCTGGTAATTGATCATAAAGAGACTGACACTCGACCAACGTTTGCAAATTAGAAATAATTCACTCAAACCACCGAGAGAAACGATGAACGAATAATTACACACATAAACATATCAACTGTCACCATTTTGGTGTGATTTAACCTTATTAGATTTTTTCTTTTGCATATATTTTAAGTACCATGTCTACGCTGATAAACCAGACAAAATAAACTACTTGAAAGACAATATTGGGCGCGTTATTGCCGAAATAAAGTCTAATTAAACGCATAGAGTCATGAAAGTTCTATATTATCTCATATACGGGGAGACAAATGCCAGAAATTATATTGGAATTATAAATGCCAAAAGTTCATCTGTGGAATAAATAAAATATTGGAATAAAAATATTTTTCTGTGCTTTATTATAATTTCAAATTCCCCGCTTCTAAAAAAACACCCTTTATATATATATATATATATATATATATATATATATATATATATATATATATATATATATATATAAGTGAAAATGTCTTTGTGTGTGTGTGTGTATGTCTGTCTATCTGTGTACACTTCCCTACCAAATAACTCTATCAGTTTTCGGTCTATAGACTTGATATTTTTTACATAATGAATAGAAAGGCATTACAGTACATATTCACACTTTTTAATATATACATATGCACATGAAGTTATGAACAGTGCATAGGGCCCGAGCAAAGCCGGGCGAAACTACTAGTCTATCTATCTATATATCTATAAAAATAAACGTGTCTGTGTGTCTGTCTGTGTGTCTGTGTACATTTCCCTACGCAATAACTCTGTCAATTTTTAGTCTATAGACTTGAAATTTGATATACAGGGTACTGAGATTTGGGAAAATCGATGTGATCGGTTTTCGGCCAGAAATTTGTCGATTAAGAGGTCAAAGTTCAACGATTTGACCTTTGAGAACTCTACCAAACTCCTCCGACGATTTTGGGCCTAAACACTTGAAATTTTAGATATAGCTTTCTTAGACATGGATCTAACTTAATAATTTGATTTGAGCCCAAAATAATAAATTTTAAGGGGTCATAATAGGGGCCAAAGTTTAAAAAATTTACCGATTTTTTTCTTTTTTGGTTTAGCATACACCTCCAAACACCTGGGCAACGCCGGGCCGAAATGCTAGTGTATCTATAAAAGTGAACATGTCTGTGTGTCTGTCTGTCTGTGTTTCTGTGTACATTTCCCTACGCAATAACTGTCAATTTTTAGTCTACAGACTCGAAATTTGATATACAGGGTCCATAGATTTGGGATAATCGATGTGATCGGGTTTCGGTCAGAAATTTGTCGATTAAGGGGTCAAAGTTCAACGATTTGACCTTTTAGAACTCTACCAAACTCCTCCGACAATTTGGGGTCTACACACTTGAAATTTTAGATATAGCTTTCTTAGACATGGATCTAACTTAATAATTTGATTTGAGCCCAAAATAATAAATTTTAAGGGGTCATAATAGGGGTCAAAGTTTAAAAAAATTACCCTTTTTTTTTTTTTTTGCTCAGCATACATCTCTAAACACCAGGGCAACGCTGGGAACCCCTGCTAGTATATCTATAAAAGTGAATGTGTCTGTGTATCTGTCTGTCTGTTGTCTGTCTGTCTGTCTACATTTCTCTACGCAATAGCTCTGTCAATTTTTAGTCTACAGATTCGAAATTTGATATACAGGGAACTGAGATTGGGGAAAATCGATGTGATCGGTTTTGGGCCAGAAATGGCTGTTAAGGGGTCAAAGTTCAATGATTTGACCTCGGCATACACCGCCAAACACCCGGGCAACGCCGGGCCGAAAATGCTAGTAGATCTATAAAAGTGAAAATGTCTGTCTGTGTATGTGTGTGTGTGTCTGTGTACATTTTCCTATCAAATAACTCTGTCAATTTTAGGTCTAGAGACTCAAAATTTGACATAAGGAGTATTGAGATTTGAGAAAATCTTTTTATCGCTTTTCGGCCAGAAATTTCGCTGTCAAGGGATCAAAGCTCAACGATTTGACATTTGAGAACTCTTACAAACTCTTCCGCCAATTTTGGATCTAAACACTTGAAATTTTAAATGTAGGTTACTTTGAGATGGATCAAACTTTTTAATTGTATTTAAGCCCGAAAAAATAAATGTTAAGTCGTCAAAGTTGGGGTCAAAGTTGGGGTCAAAGTTTTAAAAAACTGACCTCTGCGTTTTCTACCAAATTACTTTGCCAATTTCTGGTCTAAACATTTGAAATTTTATATAAAGGGTATTCAGATATAGGGCAAGCTTTTCAATCGGTTTGGATTGAAAATTTGAGTTTCCAAGAGGTCAAAGTTCAAAAGATTTTACTTCTACAGAGTCTAGCTAACTACTCAGCCAATTTTGGGTTGAAACATTTTAAATGTATACATAACTGGTATTCAGACATGCTGGGCGACAAGCATTTTAATCAGTTTGAGGGCGAAAATTTGGCTGCCAAAAGGTCAAAGTTGAAAGAGTTGACCTTTGCAGATTCTACCAAATTTCTCTGCCAATTTTTGGTCTAAAGACTTGAAATTTTAGATGTAGGTACCTTGGACATGGGTAAAACATTGTATCTTGACGAGATCAAAATATTAAATGTTCAGGGGTCAAAATTGGGGTCAATTTTTTTAAAAAATTTACCTCTTCGGTCTCTATGAAATTACTCAACAAATTTTAGTCTAAACATTTGAAATCTAGCATAATGTGTATTCACACGTTGAGCAAGTTATGAACAGTCCATAGTCCATAGGACTAGAGCAAAGCCGGGCTGAACTACAAGTATATATATATATATATATATATATATATATAGAGAGAGAGAGAGAGAGAGAGAGAGAGAGAGAGAGAGAGAATAAATGACAAAACTTTATATTCCAAAATTCATGATGTTGACAATTTTATATTTTATTCCTTTACATCAATTAATCCCTACAGTACTTGACAGTGTCTGTTTCGTAACGCAAAATCAATCACTTAATAATAATATCAATTCGTGAATCTATTATGTCCTTAACTCATCAGAAGAAATAGCAACACTCAATCCACCAAAAGGAATTAAAATGTGATACGACATGGTGAGAATCCGAAAATTTGGAAAAGAAGCTGCAGTTACCTTTATATTTTACCATTACGCCATCTTGGATATATATATATATATATATATATATATATATATATATATATATATATACTTATATGTAATATACTAATACGAAACTAAATGTAATTATATGTAATATACTAATACGAAACTAAAACTAACCGTAACATCCTTACAAGATTGTTACGAACATAATATAAATATAGATACCAAATTAAAAAAAATTCTTTTTACAAAAAATCAATCATCGGGAAATAAAGGGATTTAGGAACCCAACAAATAGGATATATATTTTTTTAATTTCTTTTTTAAATGACTTAGGGCTCCCCATAGAAACTTCACATAACTCTGTTCTTAAATAAGGATACGAAAATTACGCGATACATTAACATTTAAATGGGCTTTTCCGTAACCACAACCAAGGTAAATGTTTCTCGCATGTCTTTCCCGTTAGGGATCCCCACCCTCTTTTTTTTCTATTCAAAAAATGCTACATTGCCAAAAGTGTGTTTATTCATAAAGTCTGAAGAAATATTGTGTTTTTGAAAATTTTCAAACGATATAATGCTTGAAACTGTCGAACTGGACATTGAAACAATTCTAGCATAAAATGAAATACACTTTTCGTTGCCATCAACACCTTTTCTTGAAGTCTTGATTTTGCACGCACAGTATATATATATATATATATATATATATATATATATATATATATATATATATATATATATATATATACGAGCAAACACTTAATAAAACATGTTAAAAACACTTTGAAAAAGAATTAAAAACATATTTAATCTGAAAAGGAAACGCTTGATAAGTGGATAGTCCTTAATCCGCGGAGTTTACTTTCCTTCTCGTCAGAGGGGCAAAATGGGGGATCGGATTTTGCATACAAAAGTATTTGATGAAACAACAACAAAAAAGTGAAGCAGAGGTAATATGGCGAAGAAAAAGGTGAGTACACGTGAATGGATAGTCTGGTGAAAAATAAATAATCTAATGACAGTAAAATACAAAAATATAACTTCAAGAAAGTTAATTGAAATATATATATATATATATATATATATATATATATATATATATATATATATATATATATATATATATATATATATATATATATGAATGCAATTCGGATTTGGAAACGAGATGATGGAGGAAAGACTGATATAATGATAGCATAGAACAGCCAAAGGTGATGAGGGAACTCGGGAAACATGGAAAATGTCAATATCTGGACATTTTAGAAGCGGATAACATCTAATCTGCACATATTAAATATGTTAATGAAATAGAATACCTTAAAAGACCGAGAGAGTCTCTTAGAACTTTTAGGAACTGACAAATCACAATGTGAAAATCAAAGACGAAAACACACGGCAAATACACGAAAGCTGACAAAGAACTGAAAGGAATAATATATAACGGAAGTCCACGCCTTGGGTGGAGATAATGAATGACGGTTCTGCGAGTAAACGGAAGTTTAAGATGCCACTTGATTTCCGGAGGAAAGGATATTTTGGTAGACACTTGAACAGGACAGTTGGGCTAACAGTGGCCAATCGCCATAAACTTTAGAGGATAGGGCGAGTGTACGATGTGAAATGATATAATCCGGCAACTTAAGCTGTCTCTCTCTCTCTCTCTCTCTCTCTCTCTCTCTCTCTCTCTCTCTCTCTCTCTCTCTCTCTCTCTCTCTCTCTCTTTCTTCATCGTGACTCTCTGTCTATTAACAGTTGTTATTAGCGAAAACTCAATGATTAACAACTGTTGCGAGGATGGACACTGATTTTCACGGTTGTGAAAAGAAGCTCAGAATTCTGGAAATCGGGAGTGACTTGTGACACTTCATAGAACACCATCTGTATCTACAGATGAAAAATCTCTAGCAATGATTCATGTGAACATACCTTAATAATAATAATAATAATAATAATAATAATAATAATAATAATAATAATAATAATAACTGGCGGGATCTGTGGAAATTCCACAAGGGACTCATTCATATGTAATATATTGATGCTGGCACTTTGTAGATGTTCAGCGTAAATGGAGACGCTTTGATATTATTGTAGCTCTTTTGTTAAAACCGCAAAAGTATTTATCTAAACTAGCAGGGACACCCAGCGTTGGCCGGTAGTAAAGTACGCTTAAATATGATGTTTTAATTCTTGCAAGTTTGAATATTATTAGAGTTCATTTTCTATCGATTTTTATATAGTATAACGTCGCGATTTCAAAAATCGGTGCATCAGCTTGAACTGAAACCGAAATTAAAACTTATAATACACACACAAACACACACACGTATATATATATATATATATATATATATATATATATATATATATATATAAACTTGAGTTCCCTCTAGCTATAATCGAAACCGAAACCACAACTTATTAAGAATTCTTGATAAAATAATTTATAAAAAAGGGTAGATGACTAAAATGCTGTCAGCTATATTCGAAACTGAAACCGAAACGAAAGCTTATGAATAATTGGTAAAATGATTTATTACAAGAAATGGAAGTCCATAACAATTAAACGACAGTGATAAAGCGAATACTGGCAAATGGAGGTTGTAGTCCGAAAATTGCCGCGAAGTTCGTTGGAGCAGACTGAAATAAAGGGATTCACTAACGACACAAAACAGGATATAGAAAAAAGTATTAATTATTAAAACAATAAAATTTACAAGTTTTGCAAAACTTATTGTGTTTGCGGCTTTAGAGAAAGTCCAACTATAAAGTTCTTTTACGTCCAAAGAATTAGACGGCTCTTGTAATGTACGTATAGGCACAAAATTTTAGTAGAGGAATTTTCCTACCTGTTGCTTCATGGACGAGCTGTGGTCAAAAGAGGAAGAGACTATTGTTCTAAAAGTGAGCTCGATAAACGGGGTTCCTGATTGATTAATTAGACAGACCCTATTTTTAGATTGTTAGTGTATTAAAGGGAGGTAAGTGGGAATGATAAACCCCTTTTTTATAGTGACTCGGATGTAAGCATGACACACAAAATAAATAACACACACGCTATCCTGTTAATATATAATAATAATAATAATAATAATAATAATAATAATAATAATAATAATTCTCAATGGTTGCTATATTGTCGAGGTTAACGTAGAGACGAGCTTCGCTCTCCTATAAAGTACTCACAAGGAATACTCTAATCTATAGCCGATGATAATCTAGTCCTACTCCTGGCCTTCTTATATGGCTTAGACATTAAGCTTGGCGGACTTGACAGGAGAAGTGCATCAAGTGAGTAACTGCCGCTTGAAAAATAGTCTGGTAAGATCGACTATCTACGAGAAAGGAAACTCTTATTTCAAACCACTAGAGATGGTGTATCGAAAAAAAAATACCTGTGATTGTGTAACCAAAAATTCATTAACTTCATATGAATGAAATTGTTGTTTATGTGGTCTATGAAGCAAAATCAGTCCTGCATTTTTTCATTGCGTACAATGTATAATTTTTTTATCACTAAATGACAAATTTGGTTTCATTAAAGTATTAAGAATAACGACGAGAATGGGACTAAAACTCAAAGTGCCAATGCCTGGCAGGATTATCTTGGAACAGCAGCGAGAACTCAGTCGTCATCTTGCAACTAATCGAATTAAATGGAGTAAAGAGATTAAGAAAGTAAGCATGGGGTGCTTCTTTAGAAGCAATCCTCATGATGAAAGTGGAAAGCCTATCAGGAGATAAAGAAAACGCATGTTTAGAGAATCGAAAGAACGAGGGGCGTTTGAATTAACAGAACATCGCGTGTGTGATCAGACAAGAGCAATACCGAAGAAAGTATAGTTATCAGAGCTTTAATTGGAATCCACAAGAATACTGGTGAACGCAGAATTAATGGGGATGACAGGACAAACGGAGATATGCAGACTGACGAGTAAAGATAGTGGAAGATGTGGATGAAGCGTCAGCAAATAGAGAAGAAAAAGGGGCGAGGTAATTGGTAATAGTAGGAAACTAATGGTGAGACTGAAAGAAACTGGGGAATTGAGAGTAATCGTTGAAAGACTAAAAGAGATTATGATAGAAAGAGAAAAAATGATAGAATCATATTTAAGAAACTAGACGGAAAACCCCTTAAGGTGCATGTAGAAAAATCAGAGAAGTAAGAAGTATGTAAAATGCAGGACCATCACAGAAAAAATAATTTGATCGTACAGGAAATGATTGAGCTGACGAGAAATTCGGATTGAAAAGAGATGGGCGCTAGAATAAAAATGAACCAAGGTGGAAAAGAAAAATAAAGGATGACATAAAGAACTGAAAAGAGCGTGAACTTGCTTGAAAGAGAGTTGAGAAGGCAATTGAGTTCGTGGAAGACAGAAATTCAAACAACTGAATGAAAAGAAAGGAAATTAAAACTGTCCTAGAGAAAACTAAACAAAGAATGCTAGCTAAGAAAAAGTACGAAAGTGAACAGATATGAAGAGAGAAGTGAACTGTTTAAAGGGAATAGAGTGTTTGGTCTGGACCAAAAGTTCTGAGAACGACTTCATACGCGGTCAAATTACGTAAATGAATTACAAAATTCAGAAGAGTGAATAAAGTTTTGGATTGATATCTGAAATGTAAAAAAGAAACATAATAGAAGTTCTTTGTATATGGAAGATGTGCAGAGTGAAATACAAATTAAAACAACGCCAGGATGCGGTGAACGTTCGGAAGGAGAAAGTAAGCAAACAAGGTAGAAAATTTCCAAATTGGAACCCTATCAAACCAGATGGTGTATAGGAGTATTGGTTTAAACCTTTACCAACCAGCAATTGAATAAATGCTGACAGTATATGTAATTCAAGAATGGAGCACGCGTGGACAAGCAGTGCTCTGCCAGAAGGATACCTGCGATTGATAAATATTGGCCCATCACATGCATTCTACTGATGGGTAAATCTAATCTCCAAAATTTATATCAGCAATTTCCACATTTCTGAAAGGGTAAGAGATTTTATCGGGGGAACAAAAGGGATGTAGATGAAGTAGTAGATGGACCAAAGATCAACTGCTTATTAATACGACAATACTTCGCGATTGTAAGTCATGTCATGAATAGATTACCACAAAGCATATAATCTGGTTCCACATAGCTGGTCTAAGAAATTAATGGAAATATATGAAATAGCGGCAAATTTGTGATATTTCTTGGAAAGAAGTATAAAACAATGGAAAGTGGCATTTACATCAAGCGGAGATGATGTTATAAGAAGAATTGGAGGGGGGACAGCCTGTCGCCATTAATGTTTGTTTTTAGTATGGTACCATTGTCGTTTATATTATGAAAGATGAATGCGTGGGGAGAGAATGAGTACCGGGTAAACAATTAATTATTTATGGATGATTTAAAGTTGTGTGCAAAGAACGAAGACCAGCTAAGTATGCTTGTGAGTCCAAATGTTTAGTAATGATATAGGTATGAAATTTGGCATGAAGAAAGGTGGAGCCATGAAATCGAAACGGGAAAATTGTTGAAAGTGACAGAACAAAGCTTTTGAATAGGGAAATAATAAAAGAGGTTGGAGAAGAATGCAGAACACCTCGTCAGTAGTTGTAAGAAGTTGGCTCACAAAGAGTACAAGAGGCGGCATGACAATATGGCGAGAAAAGTCCATTGGGATATATGCCAGAAAAGAGGATTGGAATGTAGTGAAAAATGGTACGAGCATGTTCCAGAAGAAGTGGTGGAGAGTGATAATGTGAAATTATTGTGATATATCAATATCCAATGTGATGTGGTTAAAGAAAGGGGACCAGATTTTATCTTGTTAGAAAAAAGGGACACAAGGCAATAATCATTGATATAGCAGTGTCAGCTGATGTGAACGTGAAGGATGGAGAAGGGAGAAGGTCGAGAACTACCAAGACTTGAAAAGGGAAATATAAAGAGTATGGAAGTTGAAGAAAATAGAAATTGTACCTATTGTGTTGGGAGCCCTGGGGAGCGCGACAAAAGGATTTGACAAGTGGATTCAGAAAATTGGAATCCATTGCAATGTTGAGGTACTTCAGAAAACTGTTTTGTTGTGAATCGCCAGAATCTTGCGAAAAGTACTGGAAAAATGAGAAAAGAAGATGCCGATAGTTTATGGTCATTTGTTATGATCTGCCTATCAGCATAGAATGTGCAATAACAACAGCTAGACGAAAAATATGACAACAGAAACAACAACAACAGAAACAACAACAATATTAATAATAATAATATGTCGTATCGCCAGATTCAGCTGGTACCTCAAACAATTGTTGAAAAGGATAAAGGAAGATGAAAAGATCGAGGATAGAGAGTACCTACTAAGCCTCTACGAAAAGGATGTGGAATATACTGAAAGCTTGCGGACGCCTATCATCAAACAGATTCCATAGAAAGCCAACCAATAACAATAATAATAATAATAATAATAATAATAATAATAATAATAATAATAATAATAATAATAATAATCGACACGATCAAGTCGGGAATGCAGTACACTGGGACTTGCGCAGACAGTTGCATCTTGAACATACTGACAAATGGTACAAACACAAAACCGCAGCAATATTTGAAAATGAGTCACAAAATTCTATAGGACATGGACATACAAACATATAAACCAAGCCAAGTAAGAAGACCGGAGTTTATAATATTTACCAAGAAGGAAAAGTCCTGCCAGATGGTAGATTTCGCCGTTCCAGCATCCCACAGAATCAATATCAATGATACAGAGAAGCGGGTCAAATATGTGGAACTGGCTAGAGAGTTCAAAAGGATATGAAAGATGAAGAACGTCAAGATAAAAGCACTGATGGTTAGAGCACTAGAAACAAACCCAAAAACCTTAAAAGAAAAGATTTGGACAGATTAGAATTAGAGGGCTAGTTGAGAAGATACAACGGATAACAATAATGAAAACAGCTGAAATATTAAGAAAACCCATTGAATGTCGATACTAATGCAAACGAACCGGATATATAGAAACTGATACAGACGTAAAACACAAAGAAACACCACATGGAATTATGAAAACTGAAACTATATAACTATAGGTTACTTCCTTCTTCCTCTCTAAAAAAGAAATAATGTTTGCCACACCAAATAATCGAGAACGATCAAAGAAGGATGGAAAGACTGAGAAGAGAAAACACTAAGCAGACCTGAACTGTATTAGTGCGAATAGAACTGGGATCCAAATTTCAATAAAGATCAAAACCCGCTAACAAAGAGTTATCTAATTTATAAAACTATGTCTGTCACTATGTCTGTCTGTCTGTTTTTCTTTCTGTCTGTCTCCATATTTTAAAACTGTATCTCTTCTGAAACTAAAAGTCTTAGAGCGGCACTAGGATCCTCAAATGATTGGATTTTTATGGGTCGTTCTTTTATGGGTTTTTAGTCGTTAAAATAGATTTTAAGAGGTTCCAAAAGGGGTAAAATTTGAAAAAAATCGTTATACATTTTGTACATTCATCTTAGTTTATTTATAGTCAGTTTATATACATGTCACGGTGGTACCGTAGTAACGTCACCAGCTTTGAATGCTACAGTTTTGCTTTCAGTTTCGATTCTAGATGATGGCACCCAAATACGTTTTTTTTTTTTTACTTTTAAAATCACGACTATATATTTGGTACAATATTATGTGAAATAATCGATAGAGACTATTTAAGCGAGTTTGTTAGTAGGTTCAGTTTATTAACGTCCATAAAAACGAATTGCGTGTACGGATCAATGTGTCGGAACAATCGAGCGGTCATATGAAGAACGCTTAAGCATGTAAAAACAGAAAATTAAAATAACAGATATCATATCTCCTTATACCATTTTATCTGGATGCATGAAATAACTATATATATATATATATATATATATATATCTTTCTTCTATCTATATCTATCTATATCTATCTATATATCTATAAAAACAGAGATGTGTGTGCCACAGACGATTTCTGATTGGTTAATCCAATAATCACATCTCCTAAAAAACAATGGTTTCTACGCTCTTACCTTTACCATAAAATATTATGGCTTTATTTATTGTCCATCTTGGAAGGGTTTAATTTTTTAATAACTTGTTATTCACAAATTAAAAAAATACGAAACTAAACTACACGAAATCAAACGCTCCGACAAACTTAATAGTAGTACTAGCAAGCACACGCGCACACACGCACACACACACGTTCACTACCGTCACGTTGTTATGGCAACCAAACAATGTTTACAAAATGTCTACGCACGTTCGTAGACATTTTGTAAACATTGTTTTTAAAAAATAAAAAATAATACTTCTATTATGTTTTAAACGACTGTAATAGTTTATTTTGGAAGTATATTTCATAAAGAAAATTGACAACCCACTTTAAAAACAGAAATTACGAGTTTTATATATTTTATTCGCAGTTTTTTGTTGACTCTTCTGGCGGCCATGTTGTAAGCCCTAACGGTATTTTTGGAGATTACCCAAATAAATGTTATCAAAGGCAAGATAAGTTACTTTTCCACCAAACTGGATATATTTTTCGTGTTTTTATTCAATGTAGCATATTTATTCAGCTCGAAAAACGGGTTTGTATTACTGTACACATAAATTCGAAAAAGTTGTCAAAAACCAAATATATAACAAATACATGTTATCAAAGGCAAGATAAGTTACTTTTCTACCAAACTGGATATATTTTTCGTGTTTTTATTCAATGTAACATGTTTATTCAGCTCGAAAACCATACGGTGTTTACCGATGTATTGGAAAATTCAAGATGGCGCCTCACTCCCTCTTTAACACGGTAAGTTTGGGAAAAGGTGTTATAAATAAAAAACTAGAAAAAATACTATAAAAAACCCGCCGAATATATGTCAACCTATGTCACGGTAACATATTGAGCGAGTTTTTAACATTATTTTATTCAGTTTTTTATTTATAACACCTTTTCCCGAACTTACCGTGTTCAAGAGGGACTAAGACGCCATCTTGAATTTTCCAATACATCGGTAAACACTGTATGGTTTTCGAGCTGAATAAACATGTTACATTGAATAAAAATACGAAAAATATATCCAGTTTGGTAGAAAAGTAACTTATCTTGCCTTTGATAATATTTATTTGTTATATATTTGTTTTTGGCAACTTTTTCGAATCTATGTGTACAGTAATACAAACCCATTAAAAATATTGTTTTTGATTTTGAAAAAATATTGTGGTTCATTTGTATTTAAAAATATTGTGGTTCATTTTGATTAAAAAAAAATCATTTTGATTAAAAAAATTGTTTAATTTTAATATTTGTTTATTGTCTTAACTCATATCAAATGTTTTGCTTGTGTTCTGCTTCAAATATTCATATTCTTACATGCATAATTTTCATTTAATTTTATTAAATAAACTTCAATTTTACTACAAATCAAATCGTGTTCCTTCACTTTTTAAAATGTAATTTATAAGTAATTAAAGAACGCATTCTAATCTTTAAAATCTATAATACAACGAAATATTTAATTGCTTATAATACTTAAACAAACAACTTGTGTTTTTTTTATTATTTTTTTTATTATTAATATTAGATGAGTTTCAGTATAAATCATCGTGTTCTTTATTTCAATCCAATTTGGAAGTTTTGTAAATGTATATGATGTTTATAATGACCTATGATTGCGTATTTATATACATTATTTTCCCTATCCTTCTGTTCATCGTACATTTTTTACTCCCAAACTTAAACATGGTGGGTGCATAGAATTCATTTACCGATACAAAAGAAATGATAAGTAAATAAATCCATAAATAAATATTATAAATGGTTTATTTTAATACTTGCCAGGATGCGGAGGAAAATGAATGAAGGGGGAGGGGAATGAAATAAAAACATTTTGGAAACAGATTAAGTTTGAAAGAATTGCTTTGCACAGAAAGAAATTAATGAAAAAAGAATAAAATTAAATTTCTTTTCCTTCTTGATTTCTTTTAGTTTTTTATGAAAAAGGAAGTCAAAATTAAGACTATAAAAAACAATTTTTATTAAGAGCGAACCTCAGTCGTCAGGTCTGTAAAAAAAACGTGGAATAATCAAGAAATGTTTTCTAATACATTTTTTTTTTTACTTATGTGTTCATTTGTCTCTTTGAAGTTCGTTTGTTTAATATATCGGTTTGCAATATCACTTTGTCATTCTGTCAGACTCAAATTTTAAATCTACATATCTATAAAAGTGAAAGTGTGTGTGTGTGTGTGTGTGTGTGTGTGTGTGTGTGTGTGTGTGTGTGTGTGTGTGTGTACATTTCCCTACGAAATAACTCTGTCAATTTTTAGTCTACAGACTCGAAATTATACAGGGTACTGAGATTTGGAAAAATCTATGTGATCGGTTTTTAGCCAGAAATTTGGCGATTAAGGGGTCAAAGTTCAACGATTTGAGCTTTGAGAACTCTAGCAAACTTCTCCGACAATTTTGGGTCTACACCCTTGAAATTTTAGATATAGGTTCCGTGGACATGGATCTAACTTAATAACTTGATTTGAGGCCAAAAAAATAAATTTTCAGGGGTCATAATAGGGGTCAAAGTTTAAAAAATTACCCCTTTTTTTTGCTCAGCATACACCTCCAAACACCCGGGCAACGCCGGGCACCCATGCTAGTATATATATATATATATATATATATATATATATATATATATATATGTATATATATATATATATATATATATATATATATATATATATATATATATATATAAAGCTGAATGTCTGTGTGTGTATGTGTGTGTGTGTCTGGTCACGAATAGGCTCCTATATGGTCGACTATTTTAAAAACTGATTACATATAATGATAGAAGATGTATCGAGACACAGGAATGGGTATTTTGATCTGTAAGAACGGTGGTCCATTAAAATTGTGGGGTGTGCGTTTGCGCCTGGTACACAAAGTATGGAAATAAAAAATTTAAAAATTAAAAAAAAAATTTACAAGTGTTTTTGATATAGATGTACATAAGAATGCTTTGATAAGTATTTTCAACTTAAATAAGGATGGTATGATAAAATTGTGGGGTCTGCGTTCGCGCCTGGCCTCTATAGAATGGAAATAGGCAAAAACTTTAATAAAGACTTTTCATATTTATCTGCGTAAGTATACGTTGATAATTATGTTTCAGTTTGAAGAAATATGGTATAATAAAATTATGGGGTTGTTCATAGAATGGAAATGTCACAAAATTTAACAAGTTTTTTTAATATAGATCCACAGAATATTGTGATATATGTTTCAGTGTGAACAGGTATGGTATAATAAATTATGAGGTTATCTATTTTATTTTTACTTTCATCATTGTTTGCTTTGGTTTTGATACCCCCAAATTCGAAGCTATCTCTGTACAACCCTTCTTTTCATAACCTATCATACTTTCATAAATCAGTCCATTTTCTGTAGGCTGTTTTTGAACTCAGTCAACGACGGGTACTTTTGCTAGTATATATATATATATATATATATATATATATATATATATATATATATATATATATATATATATATATACTGTATTAACAAAAACCAAGACTTCAAAAAAAGAATTGATAGCAACAAAAAGTGTATTTCATTGTTAGTTACAATTGTTTCAAGACTAATTAGACAAATTCAAAAATTGAAACTTTTCACACACACACACACACAGACACACAAACACACACATACATATATATATATATATATATATATATATATATATATATATATATATATATATATATAAGGGAATGGGGCCGACCACCTCCCTAGATGAGTTCATAATTAAAGAATACTCTAACTTAACATCTAAATCTGACCCCCAAGATCGCCACGGGCATGGAATATGTGCCTACATTAAAGATGGCTTCCCGTGTGGCAGGGATATCTCCAGAGAAGACCTTAATCTACCTTATATGTGCTTCCGGGTTGCACTTGCTTACACCACCGCATTTATATTTGCCCTCTATCGCCCTCAGAACAGCGGAGTTACTGTCTTTAAGAATATATCAGAGAAAATTGACCATATCCCTCGGCTAACATTCACATTTGCGGTGACTTCAATGTCGATAATGTGGAATGGCTGACCCACTCAAATAAGACTGATGATGAGGGGAAGTTCTGTCATGATTTTGCCATTGCCTATGACCCTCACTCAGATTGTTCGCGAGCCCACCCGTGTGCCGGTCAATACACAAGCCTTCTAGAAATTTTCCTATCCACTTCCCCTGGGCTATGCTCATGTTCCGTTCTATCTCCTCTGGGATCCTCCGACCACTGCGTTGTATCAGTTAAGATAAAAATGAAATATAATAAATCTACAGACGTACCTCTCCACCGTACTGTATACCGATACTCTATGGCTGACTGGGATAGCTTCCATACATTCATATCTGATCTACCTCTCCATTCCATGTTTAAAAAGGATATGCCCTCTATAGTATCAGACCTGACCGAATAGTTACTTGTAGGCATAGACCAATTAAATATAGGCATAGAAAGCCATGGTTCTCCCCTGAATGTGCTGCTGCTATCGCACACAGAAATCACTTTTTTCATGGATACCAACGTAATAGATGCACTGAAACTAAAGCTGCTTTCAGGACTGCCAGCAACTACTGTAAAAGAGTAATAAAAAATGCAAGATAACTATATGCTCAATCCGTTAAATCCAAAGTAGCTGAGCAGCGGCTTGGTTCCCACGAGTTCTGGCAAATAGGAAATAGGATCCTGAACAGAAGTGTGCGTTCTATACCAACCATTATCAATGGACCAGAGGTCATCTCGACAGCATCCGACAAGGCCAAACTATTTGCCAAGAACTTTGCGGCAAATTCTACCCTGTGCGACGAAGGCCATCAACTCCCCATATTCCCTCCTATAACAGACAACACGCTATGCAACATACAAATATCTGTGCGTGAGGTCACCAAGCTAATCAAGAACCTTGACTCCGGTAAAGCAACTGGTCCTGACGGTATTTCAATTATAGTGTTAAAAAAGCTTCAACCAGAACTTGCCCCCATACTTACGACACTGTTTAATCGTTGCCTTAAGGAGAAGTGCTTCCCAACACCCTGGAAAACCTCATCCGTATGCCCTGTATTTAAGAATTCAGGTGATAAGTCATCTCCCTTCCAGTACAGACCAATAAGTCTCCTGCGTGCCATGAGTAAGTTGCTGGAATCCACAATAAATAGAGAAGTAGTCAACCAGATCAGCAGAAATAACCTCCTTAGTGACACGCAATATGGTTTCCGTTCTTGTAGATCTACAGCAGATGTGCTAACGATTATATCTCATAGGATTAGCGAATCTCTCGATAAAGGCTTAATTTCTAGAGCAATTGCTCTTGACATATCAAAGGCCTTCGATAAGTAGTGGTTTATGGGCAGAAATCAGAGGCCCAGAGTATTAATACTGGAGTCCCTCAGGGGGCTATACTGGGCCCAACTCTCTCTCCTGATCTACATCAATGATCTCCCAAAACACATACTAAAATCTTCCGTTGACATCTATGCTGATGACACGACTATCTATGGCAACATATTAAAGGCCGTAAATGATGATGTTCTCTCTGATCTCTCTCGTCTGATCTTGAGCGCGTGGTACAGTGGGGGAAGAGGTGTCTGGTTACCTTTAATGCATCTAAGACCAAGCTCCTATCTCTACATCATAAACGCTCTGATCCCAATCTGCCATCAATTGAAATGGATGGCTCTTGTCTTGGGGAGGCCCCATGTTCTGATAAGCTTCTGGGTTTGACCTTTACTCCTGATCTGAAATGGAACACATACATCAAGTCTGTGACCAAGGTCGCTGGGAAAATGGTGGGATCCTTCTACCGCTCCAGAAGATATCTCACTACTGATGCAATTCTCTATCTTTATAAAAGCCAAGTACGTCCAAGGATGGAATACTGCTGCCACGTCTAGGCAGGAGCTGCTAAAAACAGCCTATCCTGCCTTGACAGAGTACAAAATAGACTTCGTGGCTTAGTGGGGGGGTGCCCTTTTCTCTTCCCTGCAACCTCTTTCCCACAGAAGAGACATAGCGAGCCTATTTTTGTTCTATCGTTATTTCCATGGCAAGTGCACGTCTGAGCTCTATTCTCTGGTCCCCCCTCGCCAATCTTTTTCAAAAAGCACCCGTCTAGCTGAAACCACCGTCAATAATTTTCCCCACTCCTTATCTGTGCCTAAATCAAAACGTAGATTCCATGAACAAAGCTTCTTTTTTAGAACTGCACGCCTGTGGAACTTTGTTCCGCTTGCCTGTTTCCCACCTGACTTCAACCTGGATATCTTCAAGTCCAACACAAACAAATTCCTAATGAACCGCCCCCTTAAGTAATGACACTTTATCAATTCTCCAATACTATTACTACACTATCCCATTGAGTACTGTACACACAATAATCCTTATCCCCGAGTGGCCATTGAGCATTTATAAGTGGTGAACTCCATGTAAAAAAAAAAAGTGGATGACTAATTACTTTGGGTTGAGCACTTTGTAAATATATTTTCACCCGACGCGTATTTAAGCAATTAAGCGAAGCCCACTATTTATTTGTTGGTAAACAAATGATGGTTTGAGCACTTTCTGCAACGGGCGGGTGTGGATTTAATGCACACTCGTGGAGAAATATTTACGGCATGAATGTAAACCCCGCGTAAAACCAAGCCACCACATCGACCACAACCGGTCCCGAGTAACATCTCTTCAGGGCCCGAGCAAAGCCGGGCATAACTGCTAGTGCATGATAAACCGCTATTGTGATAACGCATATCTACAAAAGTTATCGAAAGACGTCGTGAGTTCTGTAAATCTGGGGAGACTTATTGTCACTCAGACTCCAGGAAACGTCATAGGTTGTTCTCAAAGAGAATTATTTGATCATAGCCTGTGTGAAAACTCCTTGTGAGTAGTAGTAATAATAATAGCTCAAAGCAATGAAAGGTGCAATCCTATTGGCCAATAAAATTAAGACAGCCTTCTGAAGTGTTAAGCAAAGAGCTGTAAAGCGTGACTATTAAATTGCATTCTTTACAAAACTGTAATCCGGTGTTGAATGAAGAAAATCTATGGCAAGTCTACATTTTGAAAAGACCAACATTTTGGCTATGAAAATAATATTAATAGAAGAAAAATCAAACGGTTATTGATGAGAACGCATAAAAGGGAGGATATATATGCGCCTGCCAAAATACCGTTAATATTTGTGAATCGGTGCACGCGTGTGTGTGTGTGTGTGTGTGTGTGTGTGTGTGTGTGTGTGTGTGCGTGTGCGTGTGTGTGTATGTATGTGTGTGCGTGCTAAAATAAGGTTGAAAATGAGTTGCGATTGTGTGCAGGGGAGAAGGCGGCGCTTGCACTGTCAGTATACTGCCTTATTTATGAAAGAAAATCCTTTTAATTTTGAGAAAACATATTTGACGTAAGGCTGTCAGAAAATAAAGACAGTGATTGGATAAGACATATCACGTGCTTTTATAAAATAAAAGTGGAGAAGGTTAATGGCTTCGAGAATATAAATAACCAGAAAAGACAGAAAGGAAGAAAGAAAGACAACAAGGAGAAAGAAATAGTGGCGTAAAACAGATGGAAATCAAAACCAAAACAAGGAAGGTATACGGAAATAAATAAATAGAACGTGATTAAAAAGAAAAATGAAATAAATAAGAAATAGAAAGAAAAACGAAGAGAAAGAAGAAAAACGGTAGGAAAGTAAAAGCAGAAAAGCAAGGAAAAAAGAAGCAAAGAAAGGAAAACGACGGAAGAATACAAAAGAAAGAAAAATAAGGAAAAAGAAGGAAAAAATGAACGAAATCAAATGAAAAAGAACAAAAAAAGAAATAGGAAAGGAAATATAAATTTGAAAGGAAAGGGGGAAATAACGAAAGAAAAATAGAAATGAACAGAATTATTAAAGAAAGAAATACAAACGAAAGAAAAAAGATATAAGAAGAATCAAATAAATAGAATTAGAAAAAAAAGGAAAGATGAAAGTTATATTACAAAATAAATGGAGGGAGTAAAAAAGGAAAAATGTATTTTAAAAAAAAGAAGTGAAAACTAAAAGAGATAAATAATTATAAAACAAATATAACTAAGAAACAAAAAAGAATAAATGATCAGTAATATAACGATACATAAACAAACAAGAATTATACAGAGAAACACTATAGAAAGAAGAGAAAAGCAAACCAAGCGGAGGTTTTGAAAGAACGAGGCGATGAGTAATGTGATTGAATGAAGGAAAGACAAAAAAAAACGGAGAAAGATTAAAGGAAGAACACAGAAAGAAGGAAGCTAAAAGAAAAGCGAATAAATCTAAAGCAACCAATTAAAAATTAATAAAGTTAAAGAAAATCAAAGAAGAACAAGAAAACAAAATGGAGACCGAAGGAACCAGAAAAAAAAGAATGCTTTTAAATCAGAAATGTTTAGACAGCATAAAAAACATTCTGATTATTGTAATTTTTTTAGTCGTCTTCAGAATTTCTTATTTTTAATTCAATATTGAAGATTATTTCTTTCTGTTTGTTGCTTTTATTATTTGTTTTGTTTTTTTTTCTACTTTTCAGTTGATGCCATCTTTCTTTCCAGGCGCTTTGCCTTCCCGCCATTTTAAGCCATTGAATAAAAATGGCGCCGGCTATAATTTGGAGCAACTCACTGTCGTAAATAATGACTATTTAATTTAATGTCATATCAATGGCCGACAGCATAAATTCAAAAAACAAAAACTTCACTTAATGCATCTATTCATATTTTCTATTCATATATACATTGACATGTGCGCATAGACATTAACAGAAATACGTATATAGAAAGGCCATAATAAATAACAGTTACGTGCAGACAAAATAGCGATAGAGGTTGAAGTATTTTTTTATTGTCAGCATAGAATGACTGTAAGTGGCATACATTATATATATATATATATATATATATATATATATATATATATATATATGTCCTCCACATACAGTACTGTTTCGTTGTATCACAACTTATCAGTGCGGTTAGACAAACACCTTTCTCAAGCCGTGGATCGAACCTACAATCAACGTATTGACAGCTCTAACCATCGGGCTACGAATCAGCGCCGTAAATATTTCTCCACGAGTGTATATTAAATCCATGCTCGCCCGTTACAGAAAGTGATCAAACCATCATTTGTTTACAAATAAGTAGTGGGTTTCGCTTAATTGCTTAAATACGCGTCGGGTGAAAATATATTTACATATATTTAAGTGCTCAACCCAAGAAGGGGGGGGTCTGTCGGTGGGGCATTAGAATACACCGACTCTCCCCTGCAGAGGGTAAAAGTCCCTCAATGGAGGTCCTGGATATGACCTTAAACTATATCCAGTGGTGAGGCCCCAGCTTGTGGGCTTTGGGGAGTGTGGAGCCACCCTTTAATTACCATTGCTTCCAGGTCCACTCTGACCCAGAATGGTAGTACCTGTTAGGGTTCCAACTATGGGTTAAATAGAAACCGACTTGAAAACAACAAATATATTCTACTAAAAATTTTTTCTTCAAAATCTTTGGATTCGGCATTAAATAACCCGAAAAGGGTTGATATGCCGTAAAAACAAAAACAACCAACCAACCAAGAAGGGGGAGGTGGCTTTAATTTGTCATCCACTTATATATATATATATATATATATATATATATATATATATATATATATATATATATATATATATATATATATATATAATAAAGGGGGTGGTCACCAACAATGTGTATTTTTTAAAATTATTTTATTATTCCGTGTCTTGGTTTTTCATTGAAAATTATGTTTAGATCATTGTAATGTTTTTAAATCATTGAAATTGTTTTTAACGCGTTTCAGACGTTCTGTGACGCGTCCTCTTCAGAAATTCTTTCAAATGCTTAGAATATAATCAAGATGTGTTGGAGATGTAAAAAGAGCATTTTCCTAGTTCATTTGAAATGTTTCCGAGAGATGGAAACGTGTAAGTGAATCTACTTTTCTGCGGAATCTTCAATTTTTATTACGGTTTTATTGGGCTGTGGTCACTCTTGTCTTATGTTTCTCTCTCATTCTCTCTTTCTGCTTGTGTGTTTGTGTGTTTTTTTTTTGTTTTTCCCCCCTTTAGGGTAGGGTGTGTATGTGTGGGTATGTTTTCTTTTATTGGTTTGAAGGATGTGTGTACTGTTTTATAGTATTATGAAGTTATTTGCTTCCCTTGGAAGGTAACTGTGATCCAAGGTCGTTACTAATGTTTATGTGTGAGGAGTGGGGAGGAACCAGCTCCTCTGAAATAAGGGTAGGGTTTTTTTCATTCAATTTTGATATTTACTTTTTTGATTCTTAGATTTTAGTATTGTGATTTTTCGTTTCAGCCTTAGGCTGTTCGGGTATTCTTTACATTATGTTTGTTTAGATAAAGGGGTGTATTTATAAATATATATATATAGGGGATTTTCTAATGTTTCTATTTATTTGTCTCCCCATGTGGGTATGGCCAAACCCAGGATCGGTTCCTAGTGTATATATATATATATATATATATATATATATATATATTAGCATTCAAACCGGCGTTGCCCGGGTGTTTGGAGGTGTATGTTGAGAAAAAAATGGTTAATTTTTTAAAACCTTGACCCCTATATAACCCCTTAACATTTATTGTTTGGGGCTAAGATCAAGTTATTAAGTTAGATCCATCTGCTCATCAATCTCCAGCTGTACACGTGAGCACGTCCATAAAAGTGGGTGCGCGTATGCTGTGTATGTATGAGTATGTGAAGAAACATATGTGGTAGTACGCGAGTGTATATACATGTATGTTCACATTTACGAGTATGTTCGTGGAATGCGTGGTTGTCCAATTCAAATTTTTATGAAAGACTTAGTTTTGAATAGAGGCCACACAAGTTGCTGACCATTCCAAGTCGAAATGCTGGAAGAGTCATATTCAAATAGATCTTTACCTTAATGGCTATACCGGTACCCCTCCTCCCGGTGCTAACTCTGCACGCTCACTCATGTTTTCTATCATTCACACTGAGGAAGATTGAAGCATCGGTCGAAAATTATGAGCTT